>NC_135535.1:99062347-99373418 GCF_045843805.1 Urocitellus parryii | reverse complement strand
CCATAGGAGAAATAAGACAATATCAGAATAGCCAACAGGAGAAAAAGACTTCTACCCCACCATCCATCTGCAGTGAGATGGTGTAAGTCAATGCCCTGATTTTCTGAAGGTGCTGTCAGAGGGACACAGTGTGAAGGGGCAGCCAAGACTCCTGTCTCTCTGCTACAACATAGCAGGAAGACTGCATTAGGGGAAAAGGGGTTAGTTCACAGAGTCTTACAATTAAATATCCAAAATGTCTACAAAGCAATAGAAAATCACTCATTATGACAGCAACCTAGAAACCACAACATGAATGAGAAAAGACACCAAGGTTGAGATAATTACACGTGAGAATTTTCATCTGACAAAGATTTTATGCAACATTATTTAAAAATACTTCTGTGAGTTAAAATTTGTTTTGAATTTGTAAACATCACAAAAGAAGTATAAAAAAAATTAATAAGTATTTCCAGTCTCCTTAATTTCTACTTACCAGTCACTTTTCCTGAGTTAATATTCTCATTAGGTATGTTATATATTTCCAGTATTTTTAACCTTACATTCAGAAAGCATATCTGTCTCTTTTGCTACAGTTTTTTTCCCCAAATCTTTCAAAGCTATTTTCTTTAATTAAAAAAAAAATAGTTGTCAATGCATATTTATTTATTTATTTATTTATATACAGTGTGAGAATCGAACCCAGCAACTCATGTATGCTAGGCAAGTGCTCTACCACTGAGCCACTACTGCAGCCCCTATTTTCTTTAATTTATTATAAGCAAAAATCATTTTCTATTAATGTGCAGCTCCAAAGGTAATTTTTTAAAACTGTAGAACTTTTAAAAGTTTTCAACTTATTTGAAAATATTATCCCTCACAGAAAAATTGTATAAAATGCATTCTGAGATGCATTCAGTTTTAGCCTGATATATATTTTTCTTTGATATTATAATGTTAATAACATAGAACAATATTAATAGACATTATAAATTTATATAAAAAGGAACTAAATGGAAATTATAAAAATAAATACAGTTACAACAATAAAACTCATTGGTTGGACTCAATAGTATAAGAAAAATAACATAGGAAATAATCAGAGGATATACAAACAAAAATAATTTCAAGTCACATAGGAAAAGAGGACCAGGCCCCCAAGTGGGCTGAGGGAGCTGAAGCCCCCCCATCCCTCCTGAGATGTGGCATTTCTGAGGCTCATCCAAGGTCCAACCTAGCTCCTAGGCACTGGAGTGATCTGGTTGAGGACAAAGGCCTCCTCTAGCTGGCAGGCCAGAGGAGATACAGATGAAACTCTCCCAAGGAATCCCTGAAGATCCTCCAGAATTGTCTGTACTTGCACCCCTGCAAGGCCTGTCCCTCAGCACATAAGCTGAGCCTTTCTGGGCAGACCATCCTCTTGGTGCTGCAGATATGCAACAAGTTCATCTAGGTCCGGTGGCAGCTTCTTCCAGATGTGCTTTGGAAGGACTGTAAAGATCCTAATCAGTTCATCATTTTCTGCCTTAGTGGTAAGGCCTCAGAAGTGGCCCTGTCTGGTGAAAACAGCCCCTTGGTATTGGCCATATCTGTACTCCAACCAAAGTGCTCTCTTTGTGTGTTTCATGACATTCCACATAGGCTAGGGTGAAAAGCCAGCATCCCCTTCCCACAGGGGGAACTGAGGTCCCCCAAGTCCCTAGTGATCCCTGCTAGTACCCTTGCCCTGCTGACCAGGACAGAGGCTGGGAATTCTGCAGGTGGATTCATCAACACACTACCGCCCACACTCCCAGAGCAGGACAAGAAGGACTTCAGCAGTTCCCAGCTGTTGAAAGAGGTGGCCATGCAGAGAGGTGCTGAGATGGAGCTTCAGAAGCAGCAGGACCTAGCACCAAGATCCTGCACACTCCTATGTCTTTTAGTTTCTGAGAACCCCAAGTAGGCCCAACAGGGGTGCTCAAGGAGAATCAAGCCATCTGTTCTGGGTTCAGAGTTCACTTCCCTTCTAGAGAGTTTTCTATGGATCACTGCCGAGCACGGGGATCATCTCCTCTGTCCAAAGATCTTCAGCAGGAAAATGCAAGCTGGCATCACTGCATTGTGACAGGGATCTCTCTGCTGACTCTGTCTCCAGGCTACCTCAGTGATGAGACTAAAAGACCAAAGATAGGCATAGTGCTGCTGTTGCTTCTCCAGAGAATCCCTGGGATCTGTTGTTTCAGGCTGCTTTCCTAGGCTGGGCCCAGGAAACTTGCTAACTTCAGACCTATGTGGACCTGTGCTGGGTCCACAGTTCTTCTGAGTTGTGCCTCTTTCTGTCAAGCCAGAAGGGGACATTCCAAGTTCATAAGTGTGGGCAAAAGAGGGGCCTGGAACATGTAACAGCACCAACTCCAGTTTAGATTTTTTCTAAACTGTTTTTTTTTTTCCTGTTTTGCTGTGATTTATATTAACGGTGGTAGTTAGCCTTGGTGTGGAGAATGACAGTGCATTGCATGATGGTGGAGAATGTCTAATCTTCTGCTAGGAATGATCCACCCCTGCAATTGGGGATTGTTGTACAAGGGCAGAGTATTTTATTTGGAAACTAGCTAAATCTTTGCATAGTGAGAAATTCCAGATGGCTGTTTTGTTGTTTCTTTGATTTACCATAAAGCAGCTTGGCACAGAAAAATGAACTTGGCATTGGCTCTATTGCATCAAGCAAATAAGGGTATAGCCACAGCCAAGGGAGGGACCAACAGAACCTCACTAAACCTAGACATAGAGCAGAGAGAGATAATAAAACCAGAGAGATTTTTTGTTTTTACTGTGTTGGGGTGGGGAGATGGTAAGCTACACTGAAATAATGGCCTTTTTTGTTATTGCTGATGATGTTATTTTACCCCTCTCCCCCATTTTTTTCTGAAGGCTTTGCCCTGCAACCTGAGTTTTAAAATTCTTTAGAAACTTTTAGCATTTCCATGTGGAGAGCAGTGAGCTATCTGATGGTTAGGAAGCCCTTCCAGCTGCTAGAAGGAGCAGCTTTTCCCACAAAGGTGGTAGGAATCTGCCTCTGGAGGAAGCAGGGAATGGCACCTGCAGTGGGGCTGGAAATGAGCTAAAAGCCCCTGCCTGAGTTTCCCCGAGTTTCACATTTGGTCTTCATCTGCTTCCCTCTCCCTACTTTGTATTTTGCCATTTCATTGCTGATAGTTTTTAATGACAGTATACTCCATTTTTATATATCTTAAGAAACACTAGGGAGGGGAGGGGATGGGGGGATAGGAAGGATAGTAAGAAAAATGAGAAATTATATCCCATCTGATTCAAATGTATGATATGTCAAGGTCATTGTACTGTCATGTGTAACTAATTAAAACAAATAAAAAATAATAATAATAAAAAAGAAACACTAATCCCAGATTTTTATTAGCCAAAATATTTTTGTTTTAAATAACAATGTTATTGGGCCAAATGATAGGCCAGGAGCTCTGCTCCATAGTTTCCTGAAATTGCCAGGTTGGGCATGAGGGGAAGGGGTTCCTGGGTGTTGACTAACTTGGGCATGATAAGGGCACATGTTTTGTGTTTTCTAGGAGGATCCCTGACACCCTCAAGGAGGCTCCCCTACCTCTTCTGAGTGACTTGGTTCATCCCTTGAGCGCAGGAGTAGGTTACTTACAGAGAGGGAGTTTTTCCTTCTGTGGATGAGCAGGTTTCCTAGGCGCTCTGTTCTGCCTCCCTCTGGCCTCCTATGCTACAGGCAATTGGGTGTCACACCCTTATCAGGCCCAGGTGGGGAAGGTTCAATATGGCAATTTCAAGGTTAATTGAAGCTGCTGTGCTTCCCCCTCTTCCAACCCAGCAGTGTCTGAGGGTCCATGTCTGACGTAACTGTCGGAGGACGTGGAGGATGCCTGCAATAGGTGAGTCAGAGCATATTGGGCTGGAGTGGGATTTTCCCTTCCTACAGTGCACGGAACTGGGAATGAGCGAGGAGAGAGGAAGCCCTGGTGCTGAATTCTGTCTGCCATTCCCTGCTGTATAAAATGGGGCCTCTGAGGGTGGGGCAGCCTCTGCTTTGGTTTGGTTGTGAGATAAACCTGGAGGAGAAAGCACAAATTGTCCCCTGGAATTATTTGAGCAAAAACCTACTGTAAATAACTTTGTTTTTGTCTTTTGTAAAATGAAGTTGTTTTGTTTTTTGTTTATTTTCAAAACAAACAAAAAGAAATCTATACACAACTATCAGGATAGCTAATAGAAAAATTAGTGATAATCAAAATTAATTAAAAACTACAATATGAATATCCTATAATAAATCTCATTTATATGTAGATGTAGGTATGTAATTATATTGCACTAATTAAAATAATTGTAATAATAATAAATAATAATAAGAGGGAGATCAGTAGGAAGGTAGAACAAGGGAATGGGGGGGGGAGAAGAGTACAGACAAAGGGAAAGTCTTAGGGAATGAGATTGGTCAAATTATGGCCTGTGTATGTGCAAATATGGCATAATGAATCCCACTAATAGGTATAATCATACTGCACCAATAAAAACATTTAAAACACTACATTGCAGGCAAGAATATAAAATAGTACAGCCACTTTGGAAAACCCTGTTTTCTTAAAAACCAAGTCCACATGATTTAACAATTGCACTATTTGGCATCCCAGAGAAATGGAAACTTATGTTTACATAAAATGTGATCACAAATTTTCATAGGAAACTGGATAAAGGGAAAATGGAGCCTCTCTGTATTATTCCTGACAATTACATGTTAATCTATTTGGGGAGGATGGTTCCATGTGTGATGTCTTGGGTTCAGTCCTTAGAACCAAAAAGGAAAAGAAAGTTTTAAAAACAAGAATCATATTGAAGCCAGATTTAAAGATAGGTAGTCATTGTAGTTAGGTAAATTGGGTCTAATATCGAGTAAAATCCAAAATGAGGGCCATGTTGAGAATGAAGTCCGGGAAAAGCAGAACAACTCTTGGAATGTTGATGTCTCCAAGGCCCAGAGCCCAT
Organism: Urocitellus parryii; assembly: GCF_045843805.1. Classification (NCBI taxonomy): domain Eukaryota; kingdom Metazoa; phylum Chordata; class Mammalia; order Rodentia; family Sciuridae; genus Urocitellus; species Urocitellus parryii. Next base: position 99,368,420 of record NC_135535.1, on the reverse strand, counting down.
CCCAAAGAAGTGTTAATGAAACAGCTCCCAGCAAACTTGAAGATGCTGACCCAAAAGTCCTTCCTGCCCAGATTACTCCTTTGGCCCACCTGTGCCCCACCCTTAACAGAACAAAGGACAGGAATGTGACAGGAAGGTGGGAAAGCTAAAAGAAGACCTTAGCTATAAAAAGGGGAGACAACCACTCTTCCACGGATTCCACCTCTTGGGTCCCCATTTCTTGGGTCCCCTTCTTCCTCCAGGAGAAGTCTTTTCTGCTGTCCTTTAATAAAGCCTCTACTTTCCACTCTAACCTTGCCTCGGCGTGCTTCTCTGGTGTTATACTTCAGCATTGGGGAAGCAAGGACTCGTCACCCGGTGAACAATGGTAACAATATTAGTTGCTAAGAGCCATAGCCAAGTAGTAATGATGCATGGCATTTTTGGTTGAAAGGTGACGCCAGCAAGCCATTGAGATGATATGATTATGTTAAGATCTGCATTCAAATGGATATTAGACCCCTGCTGTCCACCTAGGCCTGCTAGGGACTCCTGGAGAGTTCCCATTGGTTGGGGAAGTGCGGTAGGAGGGAATTCCAGAGGAGGGATTTCCTGTTGGTGTGTGTGTGTCCGGGAGAACACCGCGAGTGTGGGTCGGCATATTTCCCGGGAGCATATAGGGCATTGGCGGGAGTTTCAAAAATAAAGTTTGTTCCTGTTTGAGTGGCTCGTGATTTTGTGCCCAGCCAGACTGCAGCAATTAGTAAAATTCGAATTGATTTATTTCCAGCAGTTGCACATTGTAAGAAGTGTTCAAGGTTGTTCTTACTGGAGGATAAAATACCAGATGAGAGTGTGGGTCTGTTATGCTGAAGTTTGGGACCCCCAAAAGACCACCAGAGACCAAGATTGATGTAAGCAGCAAAGAGGTGTTTATTGCGAGCTAGCTCAGTCCTCCGCGCGCACACAGCAACTGGTGACGCTGAGAGGCCCCTAGCCCAGGGTTTGCAGCAGTTTTATACACTCTTTGAGAAGGCAGGGACCCCCACATACATCATAGCATCTCTTAGCAAATCATCACACACCGAGGGAAAATCAAATAACAACTCTAAAACATGATTAGCACATTCACTGGCTGGAACAAGTTGGATAGGGGTGATTGGTTAGTACAGGAGGGGGATTCGTTTGAACTGACTGGTTTAAGCCACGAGGGAGTACGTGCTGAACTACATGGTTTCCCAACATGTTATCAACCATCATAAACTACTGCAGGATCATCTGGCATCCCAGGTATTTTCCCTGTCTCATGCTGATTGGTGGTTGCTAGGGGGTTGCTATGGGTTCTCACCTAGCTTAACTGGGTCAGGGACACCTGGCACAGCAGATCTCTCCTGTTATTTGTAGATAAACAACTCAGCAGGGTGGTTATGTGCTTAGGAGCACTAGGTTTTTCCAAGGACAAGGGTCACACCTCCTTCCTTGGACAGGCTTTGCTGTGAGGTAGAGGCCAGTTTCTCAGGTCCAGAGGAAAAAATTAGAGGTAGAATTATAGATGTATGATTAAATATAAAGGAATTTTTCCAAATGTCTTATGGTCCAACCAATATCTTCAGGCAAAAATAAGAGCAATTTATTTCAGTACTTGTATGTGAAAATCAACTATATCACAGTGTAACCAAAAGCCAAGTCCTTGTCCCCATGCCAGTTAATGCCAATTTAATAATGAGGACACGGTTTTAAGAAAAAGGAAAAAGAAGTTTTATTGCTTTGCTAGCAAAGGAGAAACACAGGGGACTCTTGTCCCAAAGGCTGTGACTTTCCCCATCAGGTGGGTCAGGGGACATTTAAAGGAACTTTTCAAGGGCTACTTTCCAGGTGTGTTCTGGTATGGGGTCCCAGAGCGACCTGATGCTCTGTTAGGATTCACTTGTTAATTTGGGAGATATTTACTTTCCACATCCTCAGCAGGCATCTCCTTCCTGTAGTGGGTGTGTTCAAGAGCAATTAACTAGGGGAAGAAGAGGTAACACTGTCTCTCCAGTCTTGTTAGGGAGGGGGAGAGGGGAGAAGAGAGAAAAAAAATCATTTTTTAAAAAAAAAATAAGCCTTAGAGCAATGAAGGTTATATTTAGAAGGTGAAGGGATCACTGTTAAAACAGTAGTGACATCAAAATAAATAGTAAGTGGGAGTGTAATGCCAGATTCGTGGGACCCCAATAGACCTCTAGGAGCTGAATCCCATGTAATCACACAGAAGTCTTTATTGCAAGCTCAAGACTGGACTCACAACCATTTCCATTGCAGCAGTCCCAGGGAGTGAGTCCTGACCACTAAGTCCTGACCACTCAGTAAGGATTTATAGGGTTTTGGGGGGATACTCTTTGCATCATAACATCACACAGCAAATCATTTCATACCATGGGAAAGTCAAACAACTCTTAACATTAATTAGCACATTCACTGGTGGAACGAGTTGGGTAGGGGTGATTGGTTAGTACAATAGTGGGATATATTTGAACTGATTGGTTTAGGCCTTGAGGGTGTAGCACTAAACTTGCAGGGTTACCTAATCATGTTATCAATCACCAAAACTACTGGGAGGGTCACCTGTCATTTCAGATATTTTCCCTGTCTCACTCTGATTGGTTGTTGCTATGGTCTGACTTTAGGTCTTTGGTCTTGCATTGCTGAGTCGAGGCTATCTGATTTATTGATTTCATGATAGAAAACAAAATTCAAATGTATATTTATATAATGTTTATGCCCAACTTACTTTTAAAAAGAAGACACAGACTGAACTTAAAAGATAGTATAAAAATATACCAGGTAAAAATACCAGGCAAAAAAGTCAATCATAAAATATCTGGTGTGATTATCTTAATGACAGGTAAGATAAATGGGGACTATTATCAGAGATGAAGAAGATATCATAATGATATTATGAAGAATTCATCAAGAAGACACAATGTTCCTAGATGACCACATCCAACTTCAAAACACATGAAGCAAAATTTAACATAATAAAACAAAAGTAGAGACATGATCACAGATGAAGCTATTAAAATAATGATAAAATGAGCAGAAAAATAAAGTTATTTAAAATTAGAAGATAATATCAAAGTAAAATAGTTTAAGTTTACATAATATTATTACATTAAGAAAAGGAATATTCAGCAGTGCGTGGTGGTACATGCCTGTAATTCCAGTGACCTGGGAGGCTGAGGAAGGAGGATCAAAGTCAGCCTCAGCAAAAGTGAGGCAGGCACTAAGCAACTCAGTAAGACCCTGTCTCTAAATAAAATACAAGCTAGGGCTGGGGATGTGGTTGAGTGGTTGAGTTCCCTTGAGTACCCATCAATCTCCAGTACCCATTCTCCCCTCCATGGAAAAAAAAAAAGAAAAGGAATATTTATTATTTCAAGTGATTATAAAGCAATTTGAAATGTAGAACATATGCTGGACCATATATTGTATTCAAATTAAATAGGAACCTGGCTTTGAAGAAGGAAAAAGTTCTCACAATTCTCCTGCTGAAGCAAATAGAAAAAAAAAAAATGGGTGACAGGTAAAATGCAGAACTACATTTGCAACTACATGAAAAGAAATACACAGTAAGTTTCACAATGGTCTTAACTTTCTGCCTGGAACCACAATCTGATCACTAGTCCTACAGAGGCATTAGAGACAGAAATATGGAGGTCACTGATTTGAGAATACAAACATCAGAATGTAGGCCAAACAAGAACAGTGTTTCAGAATAAAAGAAGTTACACAGAAAAACAAAAATTAACAGCTCAGGATACGTGCATAGGATCTCTTGGAAATTTTGCTAAATATTTAAATCACACTTACAAATGCTGAAAATATGAGGCTGGCCAAAGAATGACAATGGGATGTAAATTGAACAATAGACATAGATGGAGACTCCTTATTAGTTACTGAAACATTCAATAAATACCCCAGACTTACTAGGTATCACAGGTAGAGTAAAATCACAATCCAACAAACTAAAAAGCAACCCTTGAAAGAATCAAACTTGTCCATAGGTGATCTCTAATTTTCTGCCAGAACAAAGCCCAACAGTATTTCAAGAAAACAAATTCAGACATTACCACAGTAATAGCCACTATCACCAATATTGGGATGAAACTTTTAAACTTTTCTGTTTGAAAATAGAAAAGTATAACCAATAATGAGGGGAGGGTAAATAAAAAGAAGTCCCAAATGACAGAGATAATAGAATTGATAGGAAAAAAAAAACTTTGAAATAGCAAGTATGAATATACTCAAACATTTAAAGAAAAAGATGAGCCTAATAAAGTGAGAAATGGAAGATTCAGAAAATATCCAAATGAAATTCCTCCAAATGAAAAGTACATTGTTATTCCTGAGTGGGATTAACAATAAATTAGACATTGCTATGAATTGGATATGTGGTGCCCCCAAAAGCTCATGTGTGAGACAATGCAAAAATGTTCAGAGGTGAAATGACTAGATTAGGAGAGCTGTAACATAATTGGCGAATTAATCCACTTGAATGAATTAATCCTACCTGCCTACAGTTGTCCCTGGAGGAAGAAGGTCATTGTGAGGCATGACTTTGGGAATTATATTTCTCTTACACCTTGCTTTCCCTCTCTCTGCTTCCTGGATGTCATGAACTCAGCAGCTTTCCTCTGCCATACCCTCCCACCATCTTGTCCTGCTTCACCTCAGGCCCAGAGCTATGGAATCAGCTGACCATAAACTGAACTTCCGAAATTGAGCTAAAATAAACTTTTCTTTTTCTGAAATGTTCTTGTCTAGTCATTGGTCATAGCAGCAAGAAGCTGATTAAAATAGATATGGTCAAAAGAAAAGAAAGAAACCAGAGAACTTCACAACAATAGGAACTGCTCAAAATGGAACACAGAAAAAAAATGCTGACTAAAAATTAACATAGCTATAAGACAATGTTAAAGATGTGCATTTGGAGACTCCAAGAAAAAGAAGGCATGTTTGGGTAGGAAAATATTTGAAGAGATAATATGGCCACAATTTTCAAATTTAATGAATATTATCAAATCCACAGTTATAGATATTGAACAAAGTTTGAACAGTATAAAATGAAGAAAGAAAGCAAGAAAAATCATAACACCAGTTTCTGAAAAATCAGTATTCAGTGAAGCTGAAGAGAAAAGATATTGCACAGAGAATAAAGAAAAGGATATCTGGAGACTTCACATCAGAAATTCACCAGACTTTCACTGAGGAACTATGCAAACCAAACATAACCTTGGAATTGTCATAACTGGGGATGTGGTGGGTAGGGGTTGCCAAGCTAGAACTTATATTCTGTGAAAATAAAGAAAAAAATAGAGATATTTATAGAAAATGAAAGCTGAACGAACTCATCAACAGCAGATCTCTTTTATAAAAAGAATTTCTTTTAAATTCTGGTGTAGGACTTGACCCCACACCAGAGAAAAAAGAAATAATAATAGAACTGATACACATATTAATGAATATAAAGTTTATTTCCATTTTAACTTTTTAAAATAAAATCACCCTTTTAGGTAAAAAGTCATCAAAAGGACATGACAATTCAAAATGTTATGAATGTATTAGTAGAGGTTCAAAATTTACAAAATGAAATTTGACAGAAGTAAAATGAAGGAAAAGATACATGAGGGAAATCCTCTCTTTGTCATTGATAATATGAGCAGCAAAATATCAACAAAAATATTAAAGAACCTCATCAAACAATTTGTCCTCATCAACATTTATATAACACTCACCCAACAACAAAAGAATGAATAATTTTCCCATGCACACAAACTTTTACTGAGCTAGAACATACTCAGGTCCATAAAAGAGATCTCAATAAATTAAAAAAAAATTCAAATCATACAAAATTTCTCTTACAATAATAAAATTAAACTAGAAATAATAGTGTATGTTGGTTTGTGTAGGAGCACTGAAAACATATAATGAACAACAGTTAGCTACTCCCAAGGCTGTAATGGCTTTTGAGTGAGGGCAATTAATTTATCATTGCATTTTTTATATCACTTTTTATCTAAATGAACAAATATTTATAAATATTTTCATAAATATCTTTACATTATCACACCTTGATCAATTTTTATAACTTTATTATATATTAAACTGATTACTTTTAAATCTTTTCACATGAACCTTCATGTAAATATTTTATTTCCCCTTTCACTTATAATTTCTCATTCAGTGAAAAAATATTAAATATAAACTAATTTTTCTCCTCTTAAGCTTATTTCCAGTGATTGGCTTTCAAGAGTAGAATTATAAATAAAAGATAGTAAAAGTTAAATACAATTTTCAAAGATTGATCTACAAGCATTCAGTAATTTAACAGCATAACTTATGTCTACTTTAAAAATATTTGCAAGTGAGATTAATGAAATGCTGGTATCTTAAACATTCAGGTAAATTTTCCTCTTTCTTTTTCATTATCAATTGACTGATTAGTGACTTATTATCAAAATTATTATCAAACAATTTAATTTCCTACATATTACAGAATTAGATTTTCTTTTCAAAACATTGAAAATAATTTAAAATATTTGAAGACAATTTCTTAATAATGAATAATGTTCTGAATTATGATTGTATCCATGCCAGGACTGAGTGAAACTGGTGCAAATATGTTAAGTAGCTTCTGTAACTTAAGGAAGACCCATGAGAGGCCCTGCCCTGTCTAGGGGTGACACAGAGATGAACTGGGCAACAGCAAAACAGTTTCCTGTGTGACTGCAAACAGAGGACTCTTCCTCTTGCATTCTGAATTCACTTATCAGCCTCTCTCAAAGGACAGACATGTATTATTTGTATATTTCTCTTATCTTCTTTCTTTCGGTTCTCTGTTCAATACTAATGACCATCAAAATTCTTAAATTCAAACTTCTGCCATAAGAGTTAAGATCTGAGCCAGACTCAGTGGCCCATGCCTGTAATCCCAGTGGCCTGGGAGGCTGAAGCAGGAGGATTTCGATTTCAAAGTCAGCCTCAGCAATTTGGTGAAGCCCTAAGCAACTCAGTGAGATCCTGTCTCTAAATAAAATATTAAAAAAGGTTTGTGGATATGGCTCAGTGGTAAAGTGCCCCTGGATTCAATCTCTGGTTACCCCCCCACAAAAAACAGTGTTAAGATCTGCTTATTTCTAGGATAAGTATATGCTCTCTGCATACACAAGTTCAGATATTTTCTTCTAAAAACTGGTATTTGATGCCCAGGCATTCATTATGTTTCTCAGAATTTATAGAATTCTGAGGAGGAAATGATTTAGGGGAACTTAAGTGTTAGATTCAGAGATGAACTGATATATCTACATTTAGGCAGGTATGTGTGTACATATATGTATACGTATATACTCTTACAGATTATATACACACATATATGCATGTAGTAGATTCTCAATGAAAACACACACATATGTAACTTAGAAGAAAAGGAAATAAAAAATAAATGTGTGGGTAATCGAGTAGTGAAGGAGGACAAAGAAGAAAGGAGATAGGAAGGGTTGAAGGAATGAAAGATGCTAAGAGATAAAGTAGGTGAACACAGACTTAAGAAGGGTATTCTAATTATTTAATTTTAGCAATTTATTATTATCACTGTTAATTTTTTTTCAAAATTTTTATTAGTTATTGATGGAACTTTATTTATTTGTTTATATATGATACTGAGAATCGAACCCAGTGCTGCACACATGCTAGGCAAGTGCTCTACCACTGAGCCACAACACAGCCCCACTGTTAAATTTTTGATACAGCATTTTGTGGCATGTAGAAATTGTTACACATAAGATAAAATTTTAATGAAAACAAAGAGATAACAATTCAACTAGAGTAAAACACAATTAAATTCTCATAGATTGTGCCTTGTCTTTTGTGAAAAACTTGGTACATTATCTACTAGCAAGGTAACAAAACAACAACAACAACAACAACAAAATCCTCACATTGATTTTTTTTAAAATTTTCTAAAATGTTTAATGAGAAAAAGTGATTTAACTCCTAAGCATTTTTTAGTACATAAAACATTAGGTTTAGCGATAAACTTATTTGTTTTTATACTGCATAATGGTAATGAATAATAATAGCAGTAGCAAAAAAATGAATAATATTAAGGGAATCCCAAAAAAGTGAGAAGATACTAATGAAACCAAAATAAGAGGAGATCATTAACAGAATGGTGACAAAGAATAATGAAATAAAGTGAAAGAGGAGATTGTTATTGAAGCAATTGGAAATTTTATTAAAGGAAATGGACTTTGACCAATTGAAAAAACTGAAATTATAGAAGGAAAATATACCAAAGAAGGAAGGTGGAGAGTGCTTATGATATATAGGAAAAGAATAAGGATGTTGAAGTTTGTTAGAGTATGGGAAAATGGAGACAGATGGAAGTTGAAAAGAAAACTGTAAAGAAGGAAAGAGGAGGTTAAATTGTGGAGGACATGGAAGCCTCATTTCATTCTTCAGAGTTCAATAAAGCCATCTGATTATCTGTTGTTCATTTTTGTTTTTAATTATAACTGAATAACATTTATAAGTTTATAATTGTGAATAGACAATATTAAAGAAGCCAAAATAATAAAGCATACCAACTCAATAACAAAACAAATCTTCATATATTTTTTCATTCGTGAAATGTGTTTGAATTTGTGTTTACCCTTACACCCTAACCACTAATTACTTGAGTTCATTCCCAACAATGTTTCAATCAACACCAATTTTATTTAATAATTACACCATTTTCTTTAATTGAAAATACATTTTGTGTTCATTTTCACTATATCTTTGATCTTCTATAATGAGTGAAGTAAATGTAGCATTGTGGTTGTGGTTTAGACATCTAGATATGTGTGTTTTCTGTACTTTCTTAAAGAACATAAAAAATACACATATATAAAAAATATATAATACGTAACATATGTAGTATAAAATATATAAAAATATACTGTATATAAAAAATTAACAGTATGTTATGCACACACAATTTTAATTTTTTTAAATAAAGAGAGAGAGAGAGAGAGAGAGAGAGAGAGAGAGAATTTTTTTTAACATTTATTTTTCAGTTTTTCGGAGGACACAACATCTTTGTTTGTATGTGGTGCTGAGGATCGAACTGGGGCCGCACACATGCCAGGCGAGCGAGCTACCCCGCTTGAGCTACATCCCCAGCCCCAATTTTAATTTTTAATGTTTATCTTTTATCAAACAAGAAAAATAAACAATTATGAGGACATAAAACTTTTTTCCTATGAAATGTCATTTTAACTACATTACAAACACTAAATCAGTGCCTTTTGAGTATGTGAAAGATTTGGGAAGTGAATTATGTCATTCACAATTTTCTGTCATTTTATATCAGTACAATGTAATAAAATATTTCAGAAATAGAAAAGTGAGATCATTTTGTTATTCTAACAGAGTTTCTGGTTTTCAAGGGATTATATTTTTCTTGTTTTCTTAAATACATTTGCTACCATAGTGTATTCAAACTGTATCTTTGTCAAGTATCACATATTTGTTTTGATACAATACTACAATGGTATCATTTTAATAGAACACAAATGATTCCATTAAATTTAGCCATCATCCTATCATTTGAAATTTGATTAATTCATATTTTCACTGGTGCTAATTTACATTTGTCAAATGTTTTAACTTAATATATAAAATGATTAGAAGTTCATTACATATTAACTTACGGATTCTATTTTGAGTTATATTAACTGGATAGTCATGACTTTGGCAAAATGAATTATTATTGTTAACCAGTATCTTCATTTTTCCCTTTCCAATTTTAAAAATTATATTATGTCGATATTTGTTACATATACCTTTACCATGTGATTAATGAGAAAATAAGTCAAGATTTGCTTAATATATTAACAATTAAAGGAAAACCTTTTAGCTGCAACTGACTCTAATGTATTCAAAACTTGTCTTTTCATTCCTGATGAAGAATTAATCTTACCATTATACAAAGTTCCCTTCAGATTTGTATGGGAAAATGTTATTAACAAAATTATTATTGGTGGGTGTGAGTATATGAATGTGTAAAAATGCCCTCCTTCACAATTATTCCTGTTTTTCCATATGCCAAAACAGAATGACTTAGAGTCATTATCCTGTCTTTTAAATTTGTTTTTATCAAACAGTATATTTTTGTTTTCTTCACAGTTTATAAAGTATTTTCTCATATGTAAATCAATAACAAAAGAACTGCACAAGGTCGTTTTGTGTGTTTTTTTTCCTAGATAATCTACAAACATAAACAAAGAGTTATGATAATTGAATCCCACGTTCAGGATATTAGAATCTCTCATTGTCAGAATCCAGTCTACCTGGGAAATCAAAGCCTCTTTTCTCCTCAGAGTCCCTGGATGATTCTTGAATAACTAACTTTTCTAACAAGAAGCTAAATTAAGCTTTCTGTCATTTCTAATTTTATTTTTCTTAAAATATGTTCCTCGATGTGTAGGTAACTCAGGGACCTACAACTAAAGTATATATGAGGACTGTTTCACTTGATTTTTGTGGAAATTAAAATCTATCATCTTTTTTAAAATTTTCAATCAGTGAAAACTTTTGATCACCAGGTTTCACTGTGTACAAAGCACAGGTCAAAGTTTATTACAGCTATATGATGATGTGTTTATATATGTAAAGAAAAAAATCATGAAAGAGAAAATTTATTAAATGTGTTAAAAATATTTATTTTACTATCATTATAAAACTTTTATAATTTATATGTAAAATTTTTAAGTTACTAAAATATAGAAAATATGGAAATAATACTAAATATTTTTGTCACCAGAAATAGCATAAATAACACTTAGCCATATTTTTAAAAATCATTTTACACATATAAATACATAAGCACTTACATAGAAAACAATATATATTTTTTATCTTTAAGAATTTATTCTAATTAGTTATACAGGATATTAGAATGTATTTTGACAATATAGTACATATTAATTAAATAAAATTTCTTATTTCTTTTTGTAACAAAATGGAAGTTTATACTATAGTCCTTTTTGTGATATAAAATACAAATATTCATATATTCATGAATAGATATTAATGTACTTAAGTACATATTAAAATTAGCATGAATGCAGTTTTTTTACTGACATATATTAGTCAAGGTTTTTATGGTGTTAAAAGCCTTTTTTTTTTTTTTAGCTTTGACTGTTTGCATCAATTTTATGTTCTTGATAAAAATCTATTTGTGGATTGAGGTTTTCATTTATCTTTTATCTCTATCACACATATAAATTATAAAATTCCATTCATGCCTGTTAGCTGTTTAGTTAGTGAATATTTTTATTGCTACTTGTAAGTTTTCACAATAGGTAAACCTTTCTATTTTTTTCTAGTTTTTTAAGCTACCACTTGAATTCATTTAGAAATATTTTATTTTGTGGTTTCAGGTGATGCTCTATATTGATACTCTTCTCCCAAGTGGCTAAACAATTATCAACAGGATCTTTTATTTTAAAAATATTTTATTTTGTGGCTGGGGATGTGGCTCAAGCGGTAGCACACTCACCTGGCATGCGTGCGGCCCGGATTCGATCCTCAGCACCACATACAAACAAAGATGTTGTGTCGGCCGAAAACTAAAAAAAAAAAAAAAAAAAAAAAAAAAAAAAAATTAAAATTCTCTCTCTCTCTCTCTCTCTCTCTCTCTCTCTAAAAAACAAAAATTATTACAATAAATGGAAATGATATTCTTTAAATTTAAAAAATTTAAGTTTTATAGGAAAATATAAAGAAAGACTTGAAAGTCTTCTAGAGTACTAATATCTGGAAGGAACTTGTATTAACAAACACATTTATGGTATGTCTACACTAGAGTCAGCATTGTGGTTAAATATGCATTTTTCTATACCAAGCTACCTTATCTTGAATGTTAGTTTCCCCCATTACAAATTGTGTGATTTTGCTAGATATTTAACTTTTCTCTTCCTCAATTCATCAACTTTCTAAAAATGACAATGTGAATATTGAGTAGTTCATTACACTGGTTTGAGGGTTAGGAAAAAATGGAGCATTTAGCAATGACCTCCTAATTCTGAGTCAAATACTGCAGTCAATTTTAGTCTTTATCTTACTTGATCTATCACTAGCATTTGACCGTGCTTACTTCTGGAACACTCTACTCTTGAGATATTCCTCCTGTTTTATGATCCTTCTTCTTAGTGTCCTTTGCTATTATCTTTATGTTCTCTGATCTCTGAATATTGAGCTCTCTTCTCTCTTATCTTTCATTTTTATATTTGCTCTCTAGTGATTCACCAGTCTCCGGGCTTTAAATATCATCAGCATGATAATGACTCAACATTTATATCTGTGCTGGATTTCTTCCTTGGAATTTAGATTAACTACTCCATATAATAATCAAATTTCCTTTTACATGTCAATAGAGATCTTAAACAATATCTCCCTATCTTATCTGGAATATCATCTTAAAAGCCCTGGTTTTCCCAATTTACATTGTTTGCGACGTCATGCTTTCAGTTATCCGTACTAAAGAAATTAGAAACTCATCCTTGATAAGTATTTTTCTCTATGAATTTTCATCAACAAATCTATTAGTTCTTGCTTTAAACTGTGAGAATTTTACCACTTTCAACACCTTGACAACACCTTATTCTAAGTCGAAATTCTTTTCTTCCTATTATTCCATAGATACATGGACTGCCTTCCTTAAGGAATGGAATGGTTATGGAGAACGGGAGGATAAATTTAAAAATTTAGTAACCCATTTCATGAGGGAGATCATAAATTTGTTTCAATTGAGTAAATTCATATAATGTCATTAAAATTTCTTTTTTTCACGTAAAACATCCACCTCTGAGGCAATATTTTCTCTTAAAGATTAAAATGCCTACTTTAAGTTAGTTTCTTGCTTTTTGCCTAACTTTACTGACATATTATAAACTCCAAATCATATAAATCTAATCTGCCTTTTTTCCACCTTAAGTTTTTAAATTAAATTTAAATTAATTTTTTAAAATTGGTTCTAATTAGTTACACATGATCCACATTAATTTTTACCATGACTCCAAGTGTTTTGCCATCTTAGTAAAATGATGTGGCTAGTCAAATAGGAGCTAAAAATTTGAATCTGAGCTGGAGGGCCATGTAGAAGAGCACTCTAATACTAGCTAAAAATTCTGGTATGACCACCACCTGCTGGAATGGTGAGTATGAATGTGCTTAGAGACAAACCAGAAGTAGCAAAACAAAATGAAAAGAAGAAATTGGAAGAAAACCCAAATTTTATATTTATATATATTATATATATATAATATATATATATATATATATATATATATAATTTCCAAGATTTCATTTCTAAATCATAGTCATCTTTCTTAAAATTGATTTTTCCCATTGTTCACTTTTCTTACAGAACATGTTTTTGTAAAAAGTTACACTTCGCCTATATCCCTAATTTGAGTGGCATCTCATTGCTGAGACTCTTATGTCTCTATTTATATCCACAAAGTGTTATGTATTCTGTAGCCCTCTACAGTGTTGGGGTGGAGGGCAAAGGGAAGAGTCACATGTTTAGGTGTGCTCCCCATCATGATTATCTAAATGCTTGCAAAAATAGTGTTGATATGAAGACATGGATTCAGTCAGATGAGTACAGATTGGCTATGGATAATTTGTCAATGAATTCATTCTGACAAGTGAATTTACCTCATATTACTTGAGACACCAGAGAATGCAAATTCTATAAATTCAAACATGGGAAGTTCAGAAAGAAGTATATAGGTAGTACCAGGTTTTATAGCAAAGGCTTGGAAGGTCTAGAGGGTGGAAACATTAGTATGATCATAGTGATGGTCTTTTATCTGCTGTCTTGAGTTTCCTGAAAAGTTCATGAAGTGAGTTATTCATCTCTGATATCTTGCTATTCCTACATAGCATTTTCATTTTAGTCACCTTATAAATTGTATACATTATGTTAATTCTGATTTCCCCCTTTCTTATTAGATGCTTTAAAGTATCAAACATTACTAGTTCAAATTCCATGTCTAGAAATTATATATGGGCCGTCTCTGTATCTGATTTTCAAGGCTTTCTCTTTTTAAGATGTGTCTCCCTGGGTGCTATCTATTGCTCTGGCAAGTGGGTTTTCTGTTCCTGTACCCCCCACTTTGCAGCATTTGTCTTGTATCAGTGGTATCTTGCATGTGAAACAATTTCCTGTCTCCCCACCAGCTGCAATCATCCACTTTGTACCATTGCAGGATCTTGGGCATAAGTTGGTTTCCTGTCCCTCCTCTAAAAACAGATGGCTTTATTTATTGTCAGTCCGGGTTGTGGGCAGGTTGGTTTTCTACTTCTTCCCCTACTAACAGCTGACCTCTTCCTGAAATAAATGGGGTTGCAGTGGAGTGGGGGGCAGCAAAGTGGTGGAAGAGCATTTAGCATGTATTACTATTTCCCCCATGACTGCTTATCTTTACTTGTGTCCTGGAATCAGGACCAGGTGGGTCTTATACCTGTCTCCCACGAGAAACCCATCACCAACTTTTACTCGTGCAGGACCCAGAGTACAGTTCTGCTCCAGATGCACCCTTGGACCTTGGAAGGCACTATACACTTGGGGGAAAAAAGGGAGACTCATCCTCTAGGATCTCCTGTTCTTTCCCCATCTTTCCGTTGAGCAACTAGCAGAAGCCCAAAGAAAATAATTGGGATATGAGTGTGACCTCCCATTGGCCTGTGGCTACTGGAACTCTAAAGCCTCACATCATCTTGCCCTAACATTTTTAAAAATTCTTTGCATTTATGGCTGCCATATATACCTTCTATGCTTTATCAAAGGTGAGTAGAGCAGGTGTTTTCTCTCCTGACAGAAGTAGGGCTTAGCTCCTCTTTGGAATTCAGTTCACCTGCTTGCTTTTTTAAATCAGCTAACTCAAAAAAGGATTGCAATTTTATAATTATTTGTTTCCCCATCTTCTTAAGTTGTGAGTCATGCTGTCATACAGCTTACTACACTTACAATAGATAGGAACTCTGAATAAATATTCAGCTGCTGATGTGACAGTCTTCATTCATCTCTTTCTATAAATCTTCCTGTTCTCTCTTCTTCACGGAAATCAACCACAGTATTTCTGGTATTTGACTGTTGCTTTCATCTGTTTAAAACTTAGCCACACAGTATAAGTCTACTTTCCCTCTAGACACAATCAAAAATATGTTTACATTTTCTGTTTATATCTTTAATTCAATCCAATTTGTTGACTAAATATAATATTCTCTACATAGAACTGGGGATTATTACTACCAGACTTATGAAATTCCTGAGCACTTTCTAAGCATATCACAAACATTACTTAAATATTTTCAATTTTTTTTCCCATTTTCTTTATTAAATCTTTCTTTGGCTTGGGAGGCTGAGACAGGAAGATCATGAATTCAAAACCAGCCTTAGCAAAAGCAAGGCACTAAGGAACTCAGTGAGACTGTGTCTCTAAATAAAATACAAAATAGTGCTGGGAATGTGGCTCAGTGGTTGAGTACCCCTGAGTTCAATCCCCAGTACCAAAAAAAAAAAAAAAAATCTTTCTTAACTCTGAAAAACTTGCTCACTATCATCACAAGATGTCCTTCTTCTGTGACAAATTGCTACATAAACTTGTCATATTTTCATTCTAATTTTTACATTTATGACCTTCTATTTGTGTTCATTAAAGCAAGTAATATTTTGTTTATTATTTTTGTATTTTCAAATTTACTACAGTATCTTAAAATTAGGAATACCTGAGTATTTTCTTTGTGAGTTTAAAATTGACCTTCCTGATTTTTTTGATGAATCAGAAGAATATCCATAAAATTTGTCTTCCATTAAGGAAGCAAATTTTAAGCAGACAATTTTGGAAGACTTTCTGAGTCATGACTTTATCTGCAAGGGAGAAGAAAGAATTAGTGATGTTTCAACTGTCTAACCTGAGTGACAAACCTACATAGGTGTAAGCATATTATTAGTAAAATCTACTTGTATGTCAAAGACCATTTCTCCTGGAGATTAGTGCTCTATCTGATGTGCATGTGGCAAAAATTTGCTCCCAAAATGTAGGCTCTCTGCTTACCTCATTGATTGTTTCTTTTGCTGAGAAGGAGCTTTTAAATTTGAGCCCATCCCATTTATTAATTCTTGATTTTATTTCTTACAATGGAATATGAGTCAGCATTAAAAGAGAATAAAATTATGGCATTTGCAGGTAAAAGGGTAGAGTTGGAGAATATCATGCTAAGCAAAGTAAGCCAATCCCCCCTCAAAAAAACAAAGGTCGAATGAATGTTCTCTCTGATAAGTGGATGCTGATCCATAAGGGCAGGGGGACATGGGAAAAATGGAGGAACTTTGATTGGAAAAAGGGGAGGGAGGATAGGGAGGGAGCATTGGGGCAGGAAAGATGGTGGAATGAGATGGACATACCCTAGGTACATGTATGATTGCACATATGGTGCAAAGCAACATTGTGTACAGCCAGAGAAATGAAAAATTGTGCTGCAATTGTGTGCAATGAATCAAAATGCATTCTGCTGTCATTTATACCTGGTTAAATTAAATTAATTAATAAAAAACTATTTCTCATGTAGTTTTAAACATATATTATTTACATATTCAAAATGATGTAATCTATGAAATGTTGACCTGAGGATGAATAAAAGTTTCTTAGGATATTGGTTTATATGAGTGGATACATTTATGATTTTATATATTTCTTATCTGATATTTTTAACCTTATAGATTTGTTTCTCCTTAAAAAAACATATACTTTTGGTGGGGGTGTTCCAAGGATTGGACTCAAGGGTACTCAACCATATCCCCAGCCCTATTTTGTATTTTATTTAGAGACAGGGTTTCACTGAGTTGCTTAGCATCTCACTTTTTCTGAGGTTGGCTTTGAATTTGCAATCCTCCTGCCTCATTCTCTTGAGCCACAGGGATTACAGGCTTGCACCACCATGCATGGCCATAAATACACATATACTTTTAAAATTTTGATCATGATATTACATTGACAATTGACAATGGTTTGTGTGTGTTGGGGAGATATTGTTTTGGGGTTGTTTTTTGTTTGGCTGTTTGTTTGAGGAAGCATCTTAGTATATTGCCCAGGATGGCTTCAAACTCCTTAACTCAAGCAATTGCTTCAATCTCAGCCTTTCAAGTAGGTGAGGCTACAGGTGTGCCTCATCTCTCTTGCTTAATTCTCTGATTTTTTACTGTTATTGTTTTTTGTGCTAAGAATTGAACCCAGAGCCCACTATATTCTAGGCAAGCTCTCTACCATTGAGCTATATTCTCAGGACTGTAATTGTTTAAAAAAATTGTTTTCCTATAAGCATCTGAAGAATCTTGAAGACCAAATTGTTTTCATAGAAGTGGATTATTGGTTTAAAGATGTATAATAAAAATATAAGAGTACATAGTCCATAATGTAAATGTAAAACTCATATGTTGTTTTTATTAATACAAGGTAGATTTGCTGTATAAACTTACTGTATACCAACTTTCACTGATGGGAAATGTTTAATTATAGTCTCTCTCTCTCTCTCTTTTAACTTTTCTTGACACTGTAGGGAAATGTACTGTTTGTTCATAAAATTGGCATCAGCATAGACCATATGGCCTCCATTTTTCAAGAAACATGTTTCCTTGGAAAAAGGGTCATCAATATTGTATTTGTTTAGAACTAAGATTTATGAGATTGAATATTGAAGAAAGATGTAAAGATGAGATTGTATGACAAATTTCAGTGGGTTGTAAATACTAGAATATTTCAAGAAGTGTAACCAAAACTCAAATTTAATGTTATTCTATAATATTTTCTACACTGCAGTCATGTAAATCTTTACAATCTGACTGTAATTTTGAATGTGTAGTTCAGTAACATTTAAGCGGCTTTCCTCAGCACTTCAGATAAAAGCACACTGAAGTGTCTAAGGCCATTTGTGATCTTATTCCTACCAATTTCTTGTGACTCCTCAGCTGTGAATGACTAGATCTAGACTCACTTTAGCTTCACCTAAGACTTTACATTCACCTAGAATTCTAAGTAATTGCATATTTATTTTTAATTACTGTACTTAATGCAGTAAATGTATGCACTCTGTCAGGAATTATAGCACATATTTTGTGAAACATTTCTTGAAGTTTTTGGTTCTCATTGTTAAATTTGAGTATTTGATCTTTTGAAATTATCATCTACGCTTACCAGTATATAGTGTGTTCTGAGCTTTCATCTGGAAGGAACAAATTACACTTTTCCACAAAGAAGTTAATTGTGATAGATGATTAACAATTGTATTGCATTTTACATATTGTAGAATCTGATTATCAATATAAAAAGATAAATGCAATAAATAGTAGTACCAGAAAACATACAAAGAAAACAAAAAATATGGTAACATTACTGGGGCAGAAATGCTATATCCAACCTTTGTGCATCCAGTTTTAAGACTTTCTGATCTTGCAGTACTTTCAAAGTAAATTCTGTCATTCTGGTTTCACCCTCATATCTAGGTTTATATAAAACACTATTCTTTCTTTGACTCATTATGATCACCTATGACAAGAATGAGTGGTCATGCCAGGTGCAGTGGCTCACACCTGTAATCCCAACATTTCAGGAACCCAAGGAAGAAGAATCATAAGTTCAAAGCCAGCCTCAGCAATTTAACAAGACCCTGGGCAGATTAGCAAGACCCTGTGTCTAAATAAAAAATAAGAAAGGCTGGGGACATGGCTCAGTGGGTTCAATTCCTGATTTAAAAAAAAAAAAAAAGAGTGTAAGAAGATAAAGTTGACTGATCAAATGAATCACAAAGAAAAAATGCATTTTAAATAAGAAAGTAATGTTTTAGAAGAAATTACAGAGATCCAGGAGATATTAAACTTTACTAGGCACTTAATGTGCAGAATATGGAAATGGATACTCTCAACTGTAATAAGAAGTTTTGTTTTCCTTAACATTGAACAGTAAATCTTAAGTGCTGGAGATTCACAATTGTACAAATCATAGATTCATGTCTTCTCTCATGATCTTACACACTAAGGGGAATTAAAACATTAATAAAGTGATTACAATAGTAAAAATGCACACTTACAAAAATAAAAAGGTTTTTTCCAGAAAGGAGAACAAGATGGATGAAGGCATCCTACTATTATTCCCTTCACCACCCAAATCCCAAATGGGATCATTGAAACTACCAGATAATGTGGGGCCACAAGCAAAAAGTGTCAATATGTGGTAATTGCATGGTGTAATCAATAATTTCATATGACATAATCAGTAATACATCAAAAAAATTAAATAAACATTCTAAAAAATCTTCATGAAAGTAAATGTTTGTAACACAAAGTAATGAATAACATTTCTGCATCCAGATAAAGCATGGTAAAGATAAATCAAAAAAGAAAAAATGCAGTTTTGAACTCATACAAATATAAGGAATAATAACTAAATTACATTAATGTCAAAGTAGGATGAATAGTTCAACAACCTGCAACTGTTGTTTCCTTTACTGTTTTTCATAGACCCGATCCTGACCTTAGGGGAAAAAAAAAACTGGAAAAATTTTTCTGGTTATGTGTACTAGAATGGTAATGTCACTTATTTTTTTTTTTTCCTACAAGTCATTTGCTAAATGGAAGACAGAACAGAGACAGGCCATTCTGGGGGGAAAAAATTGAAACCTTCCAAAGTCCTCCAGTTTTTAGGAATCAGAAACTAGCTAGAAAAAGGTCATGGGGAAAAAAAAAAAAAACAAGTCAAGCATGGTGGCACCAATAAGAGATTCAGATATACAATGTCCCTTATCTGGGTTACCAGAGTGGGACTTTAAAACAACTATCTATATGTATTTAACAATTATCTACACACAGGACAAAGAAGATGTAAAAGTTTAAAATGTCCCTGGAAGATTTCAATCTTCAAATCCAAACAAATGGGCATTCTAAAACTTAAAAGCTGAAATTTCCAAAATTAAGAACTCAGTGAAAATGAAATAGAAGATTAGATTGAAAGCAAAAGTAATACTGGTGAGCTCAAAGAAAAATCAGCATAAAAATATATGAACTGAAATAGATAAAATGGAAAAATGCAAATAGGTAAATGGATAAATGAAATGTGATATTCAATAGGAAAATGTATGTGGAATTGAAGTTGTAGGGTGAGTATAGAGACAGAATGGGACAAAAAAACAAATACATACACTTGGACCAGAATAAACAGAAACAAAACCCTACCAAGCTGTAACACTCAAAACACTGAAAGCAAAGATGAAGAGATAATCTTACAGTAGCCATATGAAGAGACAAACAATATTAGACTAAGAAGATAATTCTCAGTACAAACACTAGAAGCCAGAATTCAATAGTATTTCTCTTTGAAAATAACAAACAAAACTAATTGCCAGGGGAAGTGCTGGGAAGTGATTGGCCAACATATATTGCTATACTCTGTGCACATATGAATATGTAAATGTGTGTGTGTGTGTGTGTGTGTGTGTGTGTGTGAGAGAGAGAGAGAGAGAGAGAGAGAGAGAGAGAGAGAGAGAGAGAGACTTGGATTTGCTGACATATTGGGTATATTGTGTAGGAGAAAGACAGGTTTCAAAGATGACTCCAATTGGTTTGGTTATTTTAGCTCTTTATTTTGACATGATTTCAGATTTTCAAGACCCTTCACCAAGATTACTCCCCTTTCCACCCTCCCATCCTTTAGTTTCTACTTTTTGTAATTTTATCTTTGTGTTTGAGAAATTTGGAAGATTGCCAAAGTTCTTGAGAACTGGTTGAGATTATTTTCAACAATATTGGTACTGTTAGTAGTAAGGCTATTATTAATAACCTTGAACTACTTCAAATAAATTATTTCACTGCCATAGTTTTGGACTTCACTGTTAGCCAGACGTGGGCTGTAAATATAAACGAGGGCTTATCTGTGGGTACAAATGTTTCATGGGAAGTTTTCATTTTCTCCTCCATCTTTTCAAAGGTCAAGACTAGCAAGAATCTCTCTTTCTATTTTCTGAAGTATAGGTTTCATTTCTTATTTCTTGTAGGAGTTTGAAACATTTGGGGGATCTCAGTTTTAGAAAGAGAACTTGCATTTCACACTCAGGTTAGATGACCACTAAACTTTGTCTTGTATTTCCAAGCTCCATGACAACCATTAAAACAGAAACTAACAGTCCCAAAGTTTATTATAAACTCTCAGAATAAAAGCCAGTTTCTGTGGTTGCTTTTCAGTTGTGATTTTCATTTTTATTCAATTCTGATATTTAATACATTTCACCTGCCTGCTGGTTTAGTAATGCTTTCCCCAAGTAGCAATATATTATGCAACAACATTATGAATCATTTTCTGTTATTTTCAGTGATAACGAATGCCCAGCTATCTTCCCCTCTGTTCTTAGCTTTATCGACTGGGTGAGTTATGCCAACATGGTTGGGCGCTGCTGAAGATCCTCCTGCAGGTGTAGACTCAAATTCTCCTTGTATCCTCTTGTGATGTAAGAAAGATTAGAGAGATTTCTGGGGTCTTTTATTAAAAGCATTAATCCTACTCACCAGGGCTTAACACTTAATACCCAAATTTCCTTCCAAAGGCCTGCCTTCTATTATAATTTGGAGGGTGTTATAGTTTCAAATTTGAAGTTTGGAGGTACACAAACATTTAGTCTACCCCTGGCCTCTGAAAGGTTCATGTCCTTCTCACATGCAGAATACACTCATTCCATCCCAACAACCCCAAAAGGCTTTACTCCTTCTAGCACCAACCCTAAAATCTAAAGCCTGAAGTCTCATCTAAGTATTACCTAAATAGTTAATATTTATCCAAATGTTGCCTGTCCCACCCAAAATATTATTGGGTGGGACAGGCAACATTCTTCCCCAGCTGTGATCTCATGAAATACAATAAATTATGTGCTTTCAAAGTGCAAGGTTGGGATTGGCACTGGATAGGCTGCCACCGCAAAAGGAGGAAATGTCGAAGAAAAAGAAAGGATGATGGGCTCCAAGCAAGTCCAAAACCTGGGTAGGCAAACTCCACGAGATCTTAAGTTCCAAGAATAAACCTCTCTGGCTTTCTGCTCTGCCTCCAGGACCACTGGGGCAGCAGTCTTGCCTTCTTAACTGACTGGGATGTCAACATTACCCCCACAGCTGGGCACAGCACTGCCCACCCATGGAGCAGTTTTCTCTGCTAGATGTACCACCAGTGATTTATAGGGCTACTTTTTCCTCACCACTTTCCTGGATTGGTTCCATTCTTTTTAATCGAGGCTGAACCCAACTCCATCCTGTGCAGTCTGGGCCATGGTAGAGGTGGACTTGATGATTTCTGAATTGCCTTCCTTTGTCTTACAGAATACTAGATGCAGAATAGTTCTGTGGTCCTATTCTGGAGAGCCCAGGAGGTGTATGTTTTTCCTGTGTTTGTCCCATTGTTTGTTTCCTTCAGCCACATAGCATTGTTCCTGCCGGTGCAATCCCTTCTCTGTTCCTGTTTTGTGTTGGGATGGATTGATTGAGTCTACCCAATCCTTTGCATGCAGATGTATGTGTTCAGGGCTGAACAGTTTTCTGTGTAGCCTTTAAAGCTTGAGCCATAGACAATGCAGGTTCCGTTCTGCATTTCCACCAGTGTTAGTCTGGATTGGAGAGAATTACACATGACATATCCATAACTTTGTTAATGCAGGAAATAAAAAAGCAATAATACTTATAAGAATTTAAAAGGTATTGCAGGAGAATTTAGTACCATGCTTGACCTTCCTGATTCACAGATATACAAAATGTAGGCATCTCAGAAAATGAAAGTTTCATATTTTAAATTATGAGCCACTGGGTTTTTTTTATACTTTGGAAATTTACACTTTATAATTGTGCTTATTTCTGGAGTAGAATTTGATGTTCTAATGTATATTGATTAATATAATCAATAAGTGTAGTTAGCATAGTTATCACTTCATGTACTTGTCATCTCTGGCATTCCACAGCACAACAGGGTGACTCAGTTACCAATTAGCTATTTTACGTTTAAGAATCAGCTAGAAGAGTGACTTTTGAATGTTCTCACCACAGAGAAATAAACAGTGCCTTGTTCTCTCTAATTTCACTTTCTTCACATGTTATTTTGATTTCTATGTGTCTTTTCCCACATCATTCTTATCACTCTTCACACCACATTATGCTTATTTTTTGATAACTACATTTCCTTTTTTGTTTGCTTGTTTGTTTTCCAGTCTGGGGATGGAGCCCAGGACCTCTCACATGCTGGACAAGTGCTCTACCACAGCTACAACTCCAGCCCCTTTAACTACATTTTTGACTGCAGGATAAAGTTCTTGAGGGAGTTATGTCCTAGTGGTCTCTGCAGTTATCTCTGCTGGACATTTACAGGTACTCAAAAATATTTACCATGTGCATGAACAAAAATTACACTTGTAGATTGGAAATAATATGATATACAATCTTATTTTGGGAGAAGAAAATTTTGTTAAAAATAAAATCTCAGGGCTGGGGATGTGGCTCAAGCGGTAGCGCGCTCGCCTGGCATGCGTGCGGCCCGGGTTCGATCCTCAGCATCACATACCAACAAAGATGTTGTGTCCACCGAAAACTAAAAAATAAATATTAAAATTCTCTCTCTCTCTCTCTCTCTCTCTCTCTCTCTCTCTCTCTCTCTCTCTCTCTCTCTCCTCACACTCTGTCTTTAAAAAAATAAAATAAAATAAAATAAAATCTCAGGGCTGGGGATGTGGCTCAAGCGGTAGCGCGCTCGCCTGGCATGAGTGTGGCCGGGTTTCAATCCTCAGCACCACATACCAACAAAGATGTTGTGTCCGCCGAAAACTAAAAGATAAATATTTTTTTAAAAAATCTCTCTCTCAAAAAAAAATTATTAAAAAAAAATAAAATCTCAGGTCATGTAGAAATTAGCCCATCCTACATCAATACTGGGGGTCTTCATGTCAGAAATATAAAATGTGATAGGAAGGTAGATAGTTTCTGTTACAATGTATACAACAGAAAACTTGAACACCTGACAGTAAATGGTTGTTGACTGACCACTGCCAATTACCCATTAAAGTAGCAAAGCAAATTCAAAACCATTCAATGATTACTCTTGTGATACAGTCAGAAATGCATATATATCTGAATCCCTGCTGAAACAATGATGTTTTTTAGAGCTTAAGTGAGTTATTACACACTCTAAGATTCTGTTCTTTACTTGTAAAATTAGAGTAAAATAATACTTGTTATATAGGTGTGTGTGTGTGTGTGTGTGTGTGTGTGTGTGTGTGTGTTTTGCTGGGGATTGATCCCAGGGCCTTGTGCATGCACTTTACTAACTGAGCTATATCCCTAGCCCTATTTAGGAATTTTAAGAGTTCTTAATGAGGAGACACATATAAAATGCTTAAAATTGTGTCTGAAAGACATAAACACCTAATTAATCTAACATTAACATTGATATTGTGATTATTTTTATTATTTATAAAAGAGTTGAATATTCAAATAACTAAAATATAAATAAAGAATTTTAAATATTTACAGTCTAGGAAACTTCTGCTGATTTTATGAGACCAAAGGAGAGAGAAAGTAGTAGTATCAAAATATTTGGGTTTTATTCCTGATCTTTGTGCCATTATAAGTAAATTAATTAATAGTAAATATGATAGGCCACATCTCCCAAATGATAGAAATGGCCTTTTTCTGAGAATTATCTTAACATTCATTCAAAGGATAAAAGCTATATTCTATAAGCTCAATAAATGTTGAAGTATTGTCATTTAGCCCAGGTGTGAAGAGTTCGTCTATGCTATCAGGTGGTTAAAAGAGCAGGCTATTAAAAAAAAAAAAGTATCAGAATACTCTAGTCTGTAAATATCAAAGCAACTGTAGTTCATAGACACAGACTGAAGATCAAAGAGCTGAGCAAATAAAGAAACCCAAAGACACATAGAAGTCCTTTCTTGAGTATTCAGCAAAGTACTAATTAATGCATGTGTGCAAGAAAAATATTCAAAGATGGAGAAAGAACTATCTAGAAAGGTTTAGAGGAAACAGTGTGGATATAGAGGGTCTGGAACTATGCCTACTTTATCTAGCGATTTGTAAAACCTTGTATTTCAAACAGAGTTGAAATACAAGGTATTAGAAGAATACTGCTTTAGAGTGGGGATAATTAACTAGACTGGATGTCCTGATTAGTAATATGTTTTAAAAGATCAAAATAGATGAAGTGGTTTGTAAGTAAGAGTACTTGATAAAGGCAAGTACCTTTGCCCCTAGAATATTTTTAGCAATAAAAATATGTAACATAAAATTAAAGACATATTTAATGTTTTTAATAAAAGACCAATGTATAAAATTCCACAAAAAAGTACCTGGCAAGTAAAGAAACAGAATAATTAACCTTTTTTTTTTTAGAAAGAGAGAGAGAGAGAGAGAGAAAGAGAGAATTTTTTTAATATTTATTTTTTAGTTATTGGCGGACACAACATCTTTGTTTGTATGTGGTGCTGAGGATCGAACCCGGGCCGCACGCATGCCAGGCGAGCGCGCTACCGCTTGAGCTACATCCCCAGCCCCAGAATAATTAACCTTAATGAGAAGACAAATCAATCAATCAAAATTCAAATCCATACATGGAGAATGTTAAAAACACCTACCAAATCACACTTCTAGAAAGGAAAACTTCAATATCTGAGATGAAACATACATTTATAGGATTAATGAAACATTATACTTTACAGAAGAAAGGATTAGTAAACTTTCATGATCATGGAATCTATCCAAAAAGATAAAGAAGAGTAAAAATATGAATAGAGCATCAGTGAACTTTACTACAATTTTAACAGGCTTGATGTACCAAATTTGATTGGCTTAAAGAAGACACCAAAGAAATGGGGGAGAGAAAACATTTGAAGAAATAATTACACTTCATTTTCTAATTTTAGTGAAAATTATAAACCCTTCTAAGAATCTCAAGAAACCACATGCACAAGAAATATGAAGAAAACTAAAAACAAGGCTTATGGCACATTTTCAAACCCAATGACAAAGAAAAGTGATTAGGTAGCCACAGGGAGAAAAAAGACATATGTACTGTTGAACAAAAACAAGTATGAGAAAAAAAAAAAAAAAAACAAGTATGAGAGCAGATTTCTTAGACAACAAGTGAGGAGAAACTTATTGAAAGTACCCAAAACAAGCAACAACAAAAGATTTAAATCCAGAAATGTGTAAAGAATAAAAGCATCTCAGGCTGGGGATATAGCTCAGTTGGAAGAGTGCTTGCCTTGCATGCAGAAGGCCCTGGGTTCAATCCAGGGGGAAAAAAAACCATCATCCAAAATATCTCTCAAAAATTAAGATAAAATAAAGACATATTCAGAATAGAAGCTGAAATAATTTATCACTAGGAAACAAACAGCTTCAAGCAATGCTGCAAAAATCCTCAATATGGGAGGAATATTACAGTAGATGGAAGTTATGTTCTATAAAAATGAGTAAAGAAATGGTGACAGGCATAAACATAATTTGTATAATTTTATCTTGTTACTTAAAGCACTTAAAATATATTTGATGTTTTTAATAAAAATAACAGTGTGAGACTTATGGCATTTATACAGGGAAATTTATGACTAAAATAGCTCATGGTTTGGAAGAAAGAAATGGAAGGATAATATTGCAAGAATTTTATACTATGCATGCAGTGATAGGTTATCAGATTTATTGATATATTAGATATATATGCAACAAACTCTAGAGCAAACTAAAATAACAACAAAGATATACCAAATAAGCCAAAGCAAAAAAATGTTTAATAGAACTAAATAAAATTAAAATATGTTTAATAAAACTCAGAAAAAGAAAACAGGAATAAACAACTAACAAAACCAATAAACAGTAAATAGCAAGATTACTTAACTATTGAATGTAAATGGAGAAAACATCCCAAATAAAAAGGCATGACTTGTCAAACTGGATGAAAAAGTAAAATTCAACTGTAGTCTGTCCAAAGGAGACTTACTTTTAATGTAAAGACCCATACAGATTAAAGATATATGCTATACTAATTCTAATAAAAAATCTGTAATGACTAAATTTATATGGTACTAAGTAGAATTTCAAAGCACAAAATATTATTGGCTCAAGAGTTCATTATATTATGATAAAATAATAAATTCAGGGAAGAGTACACAAAAGCTAAACTTTTATGCATCTAACAACAGAGCTTCAAAATATGTCAGGCAAAGAAGCATTTGAATTGCAAGGAAATATAGGTAACTAAATTTACAGTACAATGTTTTAATACTTCCCTTTTAATAATTGTGACCTCTAACATAAACAGTCAAAACTAAGTAGATAGTAAATCAGAAAGGATATAGAAGTCTTGAGCAACACTCTTAATTATCTTGAGTTAATTGTCACTTATAGAACTCAAGAATGGCACAATATACCTGTTCGATATACAATATACAATATACACATGGAGCATTTCAAAAGAGATTATAATCTAGTCCATAAAACTGATCTCAACAAATTCAAGAGGTTTCAATCCATATTAAATTGATCAAGATGGTACTTAATTAGAAATTAGTAACAGAAAGAGTTCTAGAAATTTTCCAAATATTAAATAATAATCTATGAATCAAAGACAAGCATGAAAGGAGATTTAGAAATGATTTTTGAATTGAATAGAACCAAAACCAATGTATCAAAATGTTCAAGGAGGTTACCAAATGATCTCACATATTAATGGCAAAAAAATATTTTTATTAGAAAAGAAAAATCAATGCCTTAGCTTTAACCCTGAAAAAAACAGAAAAGGGAAAGTAAATTTAACATAAAATAAGAATATAGTAAATAACAAATATCAGACCAGAAATCATTGAAATAAAAACTTGAAATGAATGACAAACACAAAAACTGATCCTTAGCATTGTTAGTTAGTGACTAGGAAAATGCAAATTAAAACAACATTGAGATGCCAATTCATATTTATTAGAATATCTAAAATGTAAAAGACTGATCATAACAAATGTTGGCTGTAATGTTGAGCAACTGGAACTCTCACATGCTGCTAAAAGAAATGTGAAATTAGTAAAATTTCATAGCAACTTTGATTATAGTTTGGTATTTTCTTAAAAACTTAAGCATAAAACTATTATATGATCCATCTGTTTTACTCTTAAATATTTGTATAAGAGAAAGGAAAGCTAGTTTTATTTATTTATTTATTTATTTATTTATTTATTTATTTATTTATTTATTTATTTATATCTGGTGCTGAGGATTGAACCCAGTGCCTCACACATGGTAGACAAGTGCTCAACCACTAAGCTACAACCCCAGTATGGAGAGCTTATTTTCATGGAAACAGTTGTACACAAATTTTCACAACAAGTGACTTTATTTGTAATTAAAAACTGAGAACTACTTACATATATATCGAGAGACAATAGGGTAAACAAGTTGCACTACATTCAAAAAGAAATACCTCTTGGGAATAAAAAAAAGTATTAATGTTATGAAATGCCAAATCTCAAATAATTATGCTAAGTGAAAAAAATCCAACATAAAACTAGTACATATCATATGACTGCATTTATATAAGATTCTAGTTGTTGCAAATTAATCTATGGTGAGAGAAAAAAGATTTGTTTCTTGGGAACATAAAGAGATATAGAAAACAGCACAAAGAAAGTACTATAGAGATTCAAAAGAAAGTTTTGCAGGTGATGGATATGCTAATTATTTTGATTTTATTAATGGTTTCATAAGTGCATCGAAGTGTACATTCTGTATGTGCAGTTTATTGCACACCAATTATATTGTCATCACCTTAGTAGTACATGACAAAAGAATATGTTGTACTTAACCTCTTAACCTCTCTGCTTCAGTATCCTATCTGTAAAATGAACATAATATTAGATCTATCTTTCACAGTATTTACCACATAGTAAGCATATATATTACTCATAATTGTTTATATTGGCCACTTCATAATACTCTCTTCCAAATTTAGGGCACAAGTATTTCTTTTCTAAATGAATGAGAATATGGGAATGCCTGAGTTTGTGAAAAAGAAAATGTGATAGATGAGTGATCATAGAGATAAATTAGGAACAAATTCACAACTAGGATCCTGTTGGGGAGAAGAGAGAGTGGATAGTATTGGGGAGTAAAATTCATCAAATCATGTTTGTATGTTTGCACTAGCATGCCACAACAAAATTCACCATTCGGTATTATTGAGATGCATGTATTAAAAAGAGAAAACAAACAAACAAAAATCTATTGGACCTAAGACTTACTGGTTGGGCAAGAGAATGGAGCCATCTTCCCACTGCCAGGATCCATTTGTCGGAATTTGTATGAGTCCTATCCAATGATATGACTTCACCAATTTGAAGAAATCCTGTTTGAAACAACAAGGTGCAAATAAAACCAATGCTCAGAATGTTGCTAAGTGTAAGGCCATAATCAATTAATCTTTTCTTCTCACACTTGAGGGACACTGCATTTTGTCCCTAACTAGCATAATTTCAACTTAAGCAAGACATACATAAAATCTGAGGTTTCTTAATTTTAAGGCAGAAAGAGTCAGAGTAGGAATTAGAATATCTGTTTCAGTGCTCACATTCCAATGAATTATTTCATTCATTAAGATTAAATATACGAAGGGTGATTAAAACAAATACTCAACCTGTTCCACTCTACTGTATATCTTCAGGAGGCTGGAATTTTGAGACATACAAGAAGCTTGGCTCTGGTACCAAGTTTTGCTCTCATTAAAAAATTGGTAGCAGTGGTTTCTATAACATAACCAATTTTTAGGGCATGGGCCACAGTATCCTTCTAGAAAGAGAATATACTATTAATTCTACACATATCTAGACATTATAGCAGATTATAAAAAAAACTCAAATGCCTTTCTCATTCCAACTTCAAAGTTAAAACATAATTAAACCATTATAGTCATATCTAAAGTATTTCTACACAGAAATAGAAAAGGAGATGCCCAAACAGAATTTTCTACTTTTTGCAAGTACTCCATTGTTTCAACAAAATAAAGCCATAGTAAAATGTGGACAAGCATAAACTATTTCCTTTCCCACT
Organism: Urocitellus parryii; assembly: GCF_045843805.1. Lineage (NCBI taxonomy): Eukaryota > Metazoa > Chordata > Mammalia > Rodentia > Sciuridae > Urocitellus > Urocitellus parryii. The sequence goes on along the minus strand of NC_135535.1, from coordinate 99,338,227 downwards.
TTTAGTGTCATTGGATATATAATACACTCTAGTATGTATAGTATGTATTCAATTTATTCTTCAAAATATTTTTAAAAATTCACTTACCGTTTGAAGGAATTGAAACTTCTTGGTTGTGAAATGCTATGAAAATAATCATAATTATTTTAAAAACTTGTACTGTTAGTAAATTATAATCCAATAAAAAATAACTGGTAAATTTCTAGACTAACAGCAAAACTATGATGAGAACACTTACTCAGTATTGCTAGTTTATGTATCTGTGCCTCTGAATATTAATCAAAATAATGCATTACAATTGTTTGATAAATGAGATCACAAATTTTTGTAATGACTTACAGTTTACGAATATGACAGTCCATATCGCCATCATAACAACGAAACGTATCGCCATCGAAATGGCGATGAAACGACCAAGAAAAAATGGAGATACTGTCAAAGAAAAGAGAAATATCAGAAAAGAAAGGAAGGATAAAGGATGCAGGTATCTTTGTTTTTAGTATTAGTGGTATTGTGCTTTTGATCAGAGAATACTGTAAGTGGTTTTTTTGGCTTTGTTTTTCTCAGAAGAGGTAAGACAATTACTTTGTAAATGATTAAGAAACAAGAGTACAAAAATGTAATATCCCTTCCCATAATTCTGTAGAAGTTCTCTAGCCATCTTCTAGTGTAAATCTGTTTACTGTTTTCATTTTCTATGAGGATACAATAATAAATATAGACAGTTCTTTCAACCACATATTAAAAATATGTATTTTGAAACCATGTTACAAAATACATATATTTAAGAAATTGCACAAACTAGTCTGACTTTTTTTTTCATTTATGACAGTATTCTGGTGATTACACCATATCATGGCTTATAAAGATGCCTAAGTTGTAAAATTATTGTATTACATTTCATTGCTATCTGGACAAAATCTAATTGTTGACAGACTTTTAATTTTTTCCAATGGGTAAATTGTTTGTTAGTTTTTGCTTTTAGAAATAATGATATATTTCATTTACACCTGTGCATATTTTTTAGTTCTCTAGAAGAAATTCCTGCTATGGCAATCACTGAAGCAAAGGCATGTATATATTAAGTTTCTGTAATGATTGAAAATTTTAGTTAAAATGTTTATACTAATTTACATGATTAAAAAATAAATGTAAAAGCCTATTTATACTTAATATTCCTGTTTAATTTACATCGTCCTTGGTAGTAAATGTTATTCACATTTTTTAATGTATAAACTTGGTAGGAAATATTTTTATACTTACATTTTAATTTTATATTTCCTCTTGTGGAATAAAGTTGAACATCTCTTATTTCTCTGAGATTTTTCTTGTTTCTACAAAGTCACTGGTTTATTCTTTACTTTTTAGGTTGGGAATATGAAGTATGTTTTGCAAATATATGGTTCAGACATTATTTCTGTTTTAACTTTCTTTATAATAACTTTGAAAGGCTGAAATGGTTAATTTTTCTCTGGTTGACTTAATCAAACTTCCCTGTATGACTTATGTTTTTTTTGATATGAGTAAAATGTCTTTATTATTCTGAGTTTGTAAAACTAATTACATCCATGTTACATCACAATGGTGTATGGTTTCTGTTTTTATTTGGACTATTAAACATCTGTTATGTATATGTGTATGTAAAATATATTTGGTAAAAACTCAAATTTTATGAGTTTCTTTGCCAGATGTGTACTGAGTTTTTCTAGCACTAATTATTGAATCAATTAATCTTCCTTTACTGATGTGAAATGCCACTATTAGTATATGATCTATCCCTACATGTGCTTGCATTTATTCCTAAGTACTCTAATCAGTCTGCTCATTCACATATGTTCATTATGAAATGCTTGAAGACAAGATAGTGTCTACAATATTATAGTACATTATCTTTTTCAGACTACTTAGCTATTATTATAATTTTTTTTCTGCCTTATAAATTTTAGAATGTGTTTTTAAAGAACATATCATCTCTAAATACAGTGCATTTGTCCTCCAACAGAATCACATTAAATATACAGATGTATAGAGATAATGTATATCTGAAAAATGTTGTCTTTTATCCTTGAATGCTTTACATTTTATGTTCATCAGTAGAAATATTAATTAGCAAATTTATTTCTAGGCTTGTTAGTAAAAGGTTTATTTCTATGCTTTTTCCTGATTTGGGGTCATAACATATGAACAGCAGTTTCCTTGTATTTCTATTTAGGAAGACAATTGAGTTTTAAATATGAACTTTCAATAAAATCTTAATATCTATTTTTAATGGTTTTTTATATTTAAGGCCTGTACACTCATTAATTTTAAAATATTTTAAATCACTTATTTTTAATTATGTTATTTTTACCTTTTAATTCTAATTTTATAAACATTTTTCTTTTCTTGCTTAGTCACTCAGCATCAGCAAAACAATAAATAATAAGCAACATTAATAATAGCAAAATATTTGCCTTTCCTAATTATAATGAAAATGTAATAACATTAATTGTAGTGATTTAGATATGTAATATGTTGTGTCTATATATGTATATATCAAGAGCAGTATTTACATTTTTTAGATTTTTCAAATTAAGTTCTTTTAGTTAAGAATTCACACTGATTTTTTATTCAATGACATTTCAACATTATGCACATGGTCATATATTCTTTCTCCTTTGATTATTATATACAGCTCATTTACACTCCTATGACTAACTCATGAAATGATATTATTTGTTAGTAATTTCTTATTATTGTTAATAAAATCTCTGTTGATTTTAGGTGAGGGTTGTCTGTTGATTTTCCTTTTCTTTAAGCTGCCTCAAGTGCTAATATCAATAATATTCTGGATTGGAAAAAGACATTTGAGGACACATCTTTTCTACTGCACTCAGAAACATTCTATATAGTAATCAAATTATTGCTTCTATAATGTTTAATAACATAACTCAGATGAATTTAATATGTTTTTCTTTTCTGTTGAATCTTTTTGTTTATTCCTCCTTACAGCTAATTACTTACTGATTTCTCAGAATCTTCTGTTTCATTGTCATTATTGTGATAAATAAGCTCATCATTTTTAGGGCATGAAAAAGGTCCTAAACAATATTTTCTTCTAATTTTATTATATATTTCAATAATCTATTAAAGTAAATGTCATGTCTGCTAGTACAATGAAGGTAAAATAAATTGAATACTTGTCACTGATATTGTTTCCATGATTAACCTCTGTACAATGAGAGAGGACAAATGGAATACAAGACTTACATTTTTGTCTACATTTGCCTGTTATTAGAGTAGATCTTTGCTTTTGACATCTTTTAGAAGTGTGACACTTTGCCAGTCCAAAGTTATAATTGTGGCATTCAGTCATCTCTGGAGAAAAACAGTTCAAGCCAATATGAGCCACAGCCTTTCTACTACTTGAGATATTTAAAATTAAACTCATCATTTCCATTAATATACTTCCCACAGATATCTTTTTAAAAGTACAACAGCACAATTCACAATAGCTAAACTGTGGAACCAACCTAGATGCCCTTCAATAGATAAATGGATTTTAAAAAAGGTGGCATATATACACATGGAATATTACTCAGCAATAAAAGAGAATAAAATCATGGCATTTGCAGGTAAATGGATGGAATTAGAGAAGATAATGATTAGTGAAGTTAGCCCATCCCAAAAAAACAAATGCCAAATGTTTTCTTTGATATAAGGAGGCTGATTCATAGTGGGATAGGGAGAGGGATCATGGGAGGAATAGACAAATTTTAGATAGGGCAGAGGAGTTGGAGGGGAAGGGAATGGGCATGGAGTCATTAATAATGGTGGAATGTGATGATCATTACTATCCAAAGTACTGGTATGAAGACACGAATTGATGTGAATATACTACGTATACAACCAAAGATATAAAAAATTGTGCTCTATATATGTAATAAGAATTGTAATACATTCTGTTGTCATATATAAATAGAAAAAATTTACATAAAAAAAGTACAACATGAATTTATTTTGCTCTACATTACTTTATTACGATGCTTGTGTTTATTGTATAGATAACATTATTTTATTCCATAGCAAAGTATTCTTAATAATATACTTTAAAATGAATTAATTTATAATATAATGAAATTAACATTGAAATAGACACTTTATAAAAAAAAACAAAGCCAGAGAAAGATAGACATATATGTACACTATGGATTCAGACTTAACTTGATAATTTTACATAGCATTTAGCTTTTGCATCTCAGTTTCCTAACTTGCAAAACAAGAAAAGACAGCAGTAAGAAAAGATATCAACACAATTCATTAGAGATCTTTAAAAAATAAAATAAAATATGATGAACTTAGTTTCAATAATGTTAATCACATGCAAACATTTAGTTAATACTGGTTTGTCTAATTTCGTTTTAAATGACAAACAAAGATGAAACAAGTAGGATCTAAAGTTTTAGGATAAAGACAGAGAACCTTGCCTCTGAACAACAACAACAACAAAAGTTTACTTTTTGAAATATTAATCATTTATTGAATACTTAAAAGCCTTTCTAAATGAAATGATAATACTAATTGTCTTTTTGGTACCAGAGATTGAACCCAGGAGTACTTAACCACTGAGCCACATTTCCACTTTTTATTTTTATTTTGAAACAGGATCTCCCTGAGTTACTTAGGATCTCGCTAAATTGCTGAGGCTAGCCTCTAACTTGGGATCCTTATGCCTCCTGAGTTGCTGAGATTACAGGCGAGCACCACCACACCCAGTTTACTAATTGTCTTTATAACTAAAATTACATGTAAACATTGTTTGTTCATATATAATTCACTGATTAAACCTGAAGAGCAGAAGGTAGGTATTATTCTATGGATGAAATAATTAGAGATGACAAAAATCACATTGATTATGTAATATAATGTTACCAACTGTAAATAATTTATGAAAAAATTGACACTTTCAGCATAAAATGTAGTTTCAAATTATATGTTGATTTTAATATTACAGAACTGCACTAAGATAAATACAGCACATATTATTTCTCTATTTGTGGGGGAAGGATCCCATGCAAGCTTCATTGTCCCTATCTCAAAACAAAAGAATGGTTTGATTAAAATTCAGTTCTTCTAACTCCAGTGTGATGCTATTTACTGATTCAAGTTGTCTTCAGCTGTGGATGACTTTACTATTGAAAGATAATGAAATCAGTGGTGGGGGAAGTGAAAGTTTCTGACAGCTTGATTTAAAGTAAAATTTTGGACAGCTTAAAAATATACAGAAGCAGAACTACACATTCATGTGGACAGTAAGTACATACCCAAGCTGTGATGACACCTCCGATCACGAATCAGTCCCATTCTATGATGATAATTGTATGTCTACTTCAGGGAGTCCAAACTCCTCTCACACAGGATTCTTGAATGAAGTAAAATGGAACATTTGTTTTTTCCGTTTTCTTTATAAGAGAGGAAGTATTTTGATTGGACAAGTAAAATACAGAAAAATTCCCCTGTTTCATAGCTTACCTCCCCAGAAAAAAGAATGGAAATAATGATTCACATAAAGCCAGGTTAAATTAATATATAATTTTTTTTGTTTGTAAAATAATGACCAATTAGTTCGAAGTGTCATAACGTATAATGAATATTTTAATTTATATACATTAAAATATTTAATAAAAATATTTGACATCACTGATATTGAATAACAGCACAGTTTTCTGTTTATAATTGTTTATTTTACTAGATGATAATTGATTTCTTTGAAAGATAAACTTATGCAAGATGTATGAATTTTTGTTGGACGTTTTCCTATTGCATTTTAATCCAGTTTCTATTATCATTGCCATCATAAACAATAACAGGTTATCATCATCACCATCATCAGTAACAAGCACAATTTCATATGGTAACATTATATAGCAACATTTTACAGTGTCTATCAAAGCTTCCAGAAAAAATAGCTATTTAACAAATGTGCATAATGCTGATGTTTTTAAATTAAGATTTATGTATGTTTGATCATAATAGTTGGAATTAATAGATATGACATGTTTCATCTTGCTTTTAAAATTGTGTATCAGAGAAGGTAGGTTTCTTCCACAAGATTAGAAAACCCATGTGAGAATTCACATTGAAAATCCTTCTAATCCTAAATATAATAATTCATTCTTGGAGTTTTGTTTAGACAAGGCTTCTTATAGAAAGTTATAATTTCTGATACTTCAGTAAGTATATCCTAATTACTAATTGGATACTATAAAAAAGAATACTTCAGAATCGATGTGCATTCCTTGTCTTCAGCAATTGTAGTCACTTAAATTATTAGAAATATCTTATACCTCCACATTTCTTGAGTGATAGTTGTTAGAAACAAACATGCATGTGCACATACATAAGCGCGCACACATACACACACACACACACACACACACACACACACACACACACCTGATCAAGAAGGAAGATCTTGGTTCTTGTGGATAAAAGCCTTCTACAGAACTAGAAAATGTAGATGTGTCCTGTGCTCCTAATTTAGAACTGACAAGAGAGATGCTCAAGTAATTCTGATTCCTGAGAAAAGGTATAATAACTTTTCTTCTGATCTCATCTTCCTGTGAAGAGGAGATACAAACCACAGCACTTCCTTTTTTATCACTGCACATCACACTTTGCTCATTTGGAGAATGAAGCATGGCCACCCACTGCTGGATAAAGGTTATGTCTTTACATTTTAGGACTTGAAAAATGATTATTTGAGTGATAAGAAGTAGCACAGAATTTTGAAAAACAAAGGATGATATTATACAACTTCTATATCAAAAGTGAAAAACTACATGAAGCTTGTTTGCGAGGACTGTGTGAAGTTAAGCAAAGAAAATTTAACATTTTAGTCACCCCGTGCACCAGCTGCTATAAGTTTAAGTGGGCTCAAGTGTGCTGCATCAAGTAGACAGAAACCAGAGGTATTTTTTCATAGATACACAGAAACATACACAAATATAAAAATTATGCATACATGTGCTGTTGATTATGAAGATAAAATGAATAAAAATAAATAATTCCACAATGAGCTGTCAAATATCTAGCTTAAATAATTATCCACATGGCAAATATTCATTCATGGGTATGTTTGTGGGTGTTTCAGATGCTTCTCTGGTCTTTTCTCCTTTTTCCATCTAGACTTATCTCATGTGAACCCCTCATTATTCCTAATACCAAATCCCATGTGAGAATAGCAATATAATCAACTGCCTTAGTTAGCTAATTTTTGAAATTATAATTTCTGTTTTACTGAAAAATGATAAACTGTCACAGTCAAAAGGAGACAAAAGAGACTTGACAACTAAATATAATGCTGTAATTTGGAATGATGAAACACAAGAAGTATGTTAGATTAAAAAAATTAGGAAATTTGGATAAAACATGTCTTTTAATAGTTATATAGAAATATGGAGTCATCAGTTGTGACAAATTACCATACAAATATAAAATATTAATAATAAGGAAAATCAGGTATGGGTACATGAAACTCCATAGTATCTTTGCACTTTTTCCTCTAAGTTTATACTAAAATACAAAGCTTATTTTAAAAATAAGTATTTGAAATTTCTTTAGAAAACAAATAATATGTCTGGGGCAGAAGAGGAGACAATAGAAAGAAGAACAGAAGAAGACAATGAAACACACACACATACCACACACATAGACACAGCTAGGAAACCAGGGTCACTCCTGTTAATTTTCACTGACTTAAGTACTCATGAAAACAGAACTTCCATCGATAAATCAGGTCATTCCATAAGTAAGGAATAATTATTAGCCAATAATTTATAGCGAACAGAACCGTTAGACACTGTAACTATACTATGTATCATGAAAGATATGAGAGAAAATTAGTATAGGCAAAAATTGATTCTGTAAAAGTTTAATAAAATGAAAAGCTCACTAGCAAAACTTTTTAATCTTCCCTCACTGTCACCCCCTCAAAAAAACATGACTCATTGACTCCAAAGTTATCTTTTTAAAAAATTTTTTTTGAAGCTATTGTGAATGGGATACTTTTCCTAATTTCTGTTTCAGCTGCTTCATCAGATGTATAGGAACAGAATTGATTTATGGTTGTTAATTTTATATCCAGCTGCATTGCTGAATTTATTTATGAGTTTAAGAAGTTTTCTGATGGAGTTTTTTGGTCTTCTAAATATAGAATCATGTTGTGGGCAAATAAGGATAGCTTCAGTTCTTCTTTTCCTACTCGTATCTCTTTATTTTCTTTCTTTTGCCAAATTGCTCTGGGTAGTGTTTCATGGACTATGTTGGATAGAAATGGTGAAAAAAACCATCCCTCTCTTGTTCCTGTGTTTAGAGGAAAAGATTTCAATTTTTCTACATGTATAATAATATTGGTCTTGGGTTTAGCATATACAGCTTTTACAAAGTTGAGGTATGTTCCTACCATCCTTACTTTTTCTAGTGTTCTGAACAGGAGTGAATGCTGTATTTTGTCAAATGATTTTTCTGCATCTATTAATATAATCATGTGATTCTTGTCTTTAAGTCTATTGATGTGGTGAATTACATTTATTGATTTCCGTATGTTGAACTAATATTGCATCCTTGGGATTAAACACACTTGTGCACCATCTTTTTAATATTATTTTGTGATTTCCCAGTATTTTATTAAGAATATTTGCATGACTGGTGAGGGCTTGGAGCTACTCTGCCAAATTGGCGTGGTGTGTTCGCCCAGACTTACTCCACCATGTGGAAGGTTTCCCTTAAGATTACGCTGACGTCAGACCCATGGTTGCCTTATAAAGTAGTTAGTGTTCCTGAGAGTACACCTTTTACAGCAGTCTTAAAATTTGCAGCAGAAGAATTTAAAGTTCCTGCAGCAACAGTGCAATTATTACTAATGATGGAATAGGAATAAATCCTGCACAGACTGCTGGAAATGTTTTTCTTTTTCTTTTTCTTTTAAATATGTTTTAGATGTTGATGAATCTTTATTTTATTCATTTATTTATATGTGGTGCTGAGAATCGAACCCAGTGCCTCACACATGCTAAGCAAGCGCACTACCACTGAGCCACAACCCCAGCCCTGGAAATGTTTTTCTAAAGCACGGTTCAGAACTTCGAATTATTCCTAGAGATCATGTTGGAACTTGTTAATATCTGCTAGTTGGAACATACAATTACTTTTCAGAATAAATATTGGTATTTTTTGTTGTTGTAAATTTGAAATCAGGCATTTAGCATACTACGAAAACACGAGAAGTCAGTGAAACAATGAAAAGTGGACTCTTCTGGTCCCTTTGTTCGTCATCTTCATGTGCAGAGAGAATGCTTGTAAGTAGCGGGAATTGCCACCACAGAAGGTCTCATTCATTGCTACCTCACAACACAAGTATGGAGTTCATTTGTGAAAAGTGGATTATCCAACTGTGTTTTTTACCTGGAGGATGATTCTGATAATTCTTTCTGAGAACTTTTGGAAAATTAAAATTTACTGAATCTTACATATTTGTATTTGAGTTAAAAATGTAAAAGGAAATGAGTCATAGAAGGCAGTTTGCTAGACAGCCTCTGACTTACAGACTCCTAAGTAGTTTGATTTTTAAGTGTGTAGTTTGTGATGATGATGACAGACATATCAATGATGGTTAAGTATCTTGTCTTTATCATTTAGTTTTGTAAGTTTTAGTCTTCATGTGTCATATAAATTACATTTAATTTAGTACCAGAGAACCAAAAATCTTACTTTTGATCTAACCTTTATGAATATGAAGTCACATCCCACAACAAATGAGTCTTTAACAGTCATCTTGGTAGAATCCAGTACATGTAGTAGTGGGAAGTGACAATGCAGTACAAACGTCCTTTACTGAGTTATGCATTCCTTTATCAGTCTTGTGTAGTACAACATTTGAGATATAAATCTTCCAGAAACCATTGTCCTTTGGAGGATAATATTTCTAAATAACTTTGAGGAAGAGAGTGTTTTTACAGAGAAAATATGAAGATTACAACAAAGTTTAAAGACACCAACTGAAAATTCCAATTAATTATACTTATTGAAGACCTGACTTAAAAGAAGTGCTAATATTTTTCAACCAAATGGATAAGAAACCAAATAAAGGAAGATGAAAAAGACTGGTTGACAAGGCTTTTGCAAAGAGGAAAGCAACAAGTGCCCAGTGAAGAGGAAAGTAAAGTGTCACAGAAAGAGGCAGCTGGTTGGACAGAGCTGCAGAGGGTATGTTGGAGAAAACTGAAAGTGAAAACAAAATACTTGACTTAGTCTTAAGTAGGCTACTTAGACAAAGGGGCCTTGCCAGCATATAGATTTCAAAATACTCTTATGACAATTCAGAGAATATAATAAAAGATTATACTTGACCTCACAGAGGATATCAGTATCTATGTACATCATGAAAGATAAAATGAAAGTTTTTAGTGATTCAGAATCATTTCTTGGCGTGCTGTATTTTGAATGACAAACTCCCTAGAGGCAGGGCTTGCTCATGTCAGATTCTTTCTAGAGCTGAGAGTGTAGTAGACATTCAATAAATACTTGATGAGTTATTCATGAATAAAGTCTAAGACCAGTTTTCATCTTAAAAAAAAAAGAATGTTTGCATCTATGTTCATCAGGAATATTGGTCTGAAGTTTCCTTTCCTAGATGTGTCCTTTATCTACTTTTGGTATTAGGGTGATACTAGCTTCATAGAATGAGTTTGGAAGGGTTCCCTCCTTTTCTATTTCATGGAATAATTTGCAGAGTATTGGTGTTAATTCTTTTTTTTTTTTTTTTTGAAATTCTGGTAAAACTCAACTGAGAATCTGTCTAGTCCTGGGCTTTTCTTTGTTCATAGGCTTTTTATGGCATCTTCAATTTTCTTGCTTTTTAAAAGTGACCTGTTTAAATTTTCTAAGTCCTCCTCATTCAATTTGGGTAGTTAATATGTCTCCCCAAATTTCTCAATGTCTTTAAGATTTTTGATTTTTTTTATTATAAATTTTCAAATAGTCTATGATTATTGTCTATATTTCAGGAGTGCCCATGGTGGTATTTTCGTTTTCAGCACAAGAATTTTAGTAATTTGAGCCCCCCACCACCGCCTTTTGTTATCTTGGCTAACTTTTTATCAATTTATTTTTTCAAAGAACCAACTTTTCATCTCTTCAATTTTCTGAAAAAAACTTTTTGTTTCAATTTCATTGATTTTGGGCTCTGATTTTAATTAGTTCAGTCTTCAACTGCTTTTGCTGTTGATTTGGTCTTCTTTTTCTAGGGTTTTGAGAGTAATGTTTGTTTATTTATTTGTTGATTTTCTATTTCTTAACAAGCTCAGGCAATGAATTTTCCTCTTAAAACTGCCTTTGTAGTGTCCAAGTGATTCTCATGTGTTGCTGTGTTCATTTACATCAAAGATTTTTTTTATTTCTCCCCTGATTTCTTCTGCTCTTCATTGGCCATTCAATAGCATATTATTTAGTCTCCAGGTGTTAGAGTAGTTTCTATTTTTAATTTTATATTTATTTTTCTAATTTCACTTTATTATGATCTTATAGAATGCAAGATATTATCTCTATTTTTTTGTACTTGCAAGAGTTGCTTTGTAGCCTAAGATATGATCTATTTTAGAAAATGATCCATGTGCTATTCAGTCATTGATGGATGATGTATTCTATATATGATTGTTAACTCTAAATTATTATTTGTATTTTTTTTAGTTTTATAGCTTATTTATTTAGTTTTTGTTTGGAAGAAAGATCCAGTGAAGAGAGGGCTGTGTTCATTCTATACATCAATGATGAATCAGCGACAGAGAAATTAGGAAAACTACCCATTCACAATAGCCTCAAAAACATAAATAAATAAAGCTTGAGAATCAATCTCACAAGAAAAGGTGAAAAACCTCTACAATTAAAACTACAGAACACCAATAAAAGGAATTGAAGAAGACCTTAGAAGATGGAAAGATCTAAAAAAAAAAAAGAAAAAGAAAGATCTCCCATGTTCTTAGATAAGCAGAATTAATATCATCAAAGTGGCTATCTTACCAAAAGCATTATGTGAATTTAATGCAATTCCTATTAAAATTCCAATGACATTGTTCATAGAAATAGAAAAATAGTCATGAAATTCATTTGGAAAAATAAGAGGCTCTGGATAGCCAGAGCAACTTTTAGCAAGAAAAGTGAAGCAGGAGGCATCACAATACCAGACCTTAAATTATGCTACCAAGCTATATTAACAAAAACAGCATGAATCGGTACCAAAACAGACAAGTAGACTAATGAAATTGAACCCTTATCTCTCACCCTGAACAAAACTCAACTCAAAGTAGATAGGACCTAGGCATTAGACCAGAGACCCTTGCCTAATTAGAAGAAAGTGTTGACCCAACTCGTCAACATGTTGGCTTAGGAACTGACTTCTTCAACAAAACTCATAAAGCCCAAGAAGTAAAATCAAGAATCAATAAATGGGATTGTATCAAACTAAAAAGCTTCTTCACAGTAAAGGAAACACTCCAGAATGTGAAGAGAGATTCTGCAGAATGGGAGAAAATCTTGCCTCCGCATCTCAGATACAGCATCAATCTCAAGGTATACAAATAACTCAAAGAACTTAATACTAAAAACAAAAACCAAAAATGATAAATGAGCAAAAGAACTGAACAGGCACTTCACAAAAGAAACACAAATGGTCAACAAATGTATGAAAAAATGTTCAACATCCCTAGCAATTAGAGAAATGCAAATTAAAACTACCATGAGATTCCATGTTACTCCAGTCAGAATGGTAATTATCAAGAATACAAGTAACAATATATGTTGGTGAGGATGTGGGAGAAAAGGTACACTCATATATTGCTGATGGAACTGCAAATTGGTGCAACCACTCTGGAAAACAATATGAAGATTCCTCAAGAAACTTGGAATGAAACCACCTTCTGACTCAGTTTTCCCACTCCTAAGTATATACCCAAAGGACTTAAAATCATCATAGTACAGTGATGGAGCTATATCAATGTTTATAGCAGCTCAATTCACAATAGCTATGGAACCAACCTAGATGCCCTTCAACACATGAATGGATAAAGAAAATGTGGTACATATACCCAATGGAATATTACTCAGCATTAAAAGAGAATAAAATTATGGCATTTGCCGGTAAATGGGTAGAGTTGGAGAAAATCATGCTATGTGAAATAAGCCAATCCGAAAAAACTCAGGGTTGAATGTTCTCTCTGATATGTGGATGCTAACACACAACAAGAATGGGGAAGGGAAAATAGAATTTCAATGGAGTAGACAAAGGGGAATGAAAGAAAGGGAACAGAATAGGAATAAGAAAGACTTGGAAATGGAAGGAGACCCTCATTGTTACACGAAATTACATATAAAATTACATATAAGAGGTTGTGAGGGGAAAGGGGAAAAAAAACAAGGGAGAGAATCGAATAACAGCAGATGGTGTAGAGAGGGAAGATGGGAGGGGAGGGAAGGGGGGATAGAAGAGGATAGGAAAGGCAGCAGAATACAACAGTCACTAATATGGCAGTATGTAAAAACGTGGATGTGTAATCAATGTGATTCTGCAATTTGTATTTGGGGTAAAAAAGGGAGTTCATAACCCACTTGAACCAAATGTATGAAAGATGATATGTCACAAGTTTTGTAATGTTTTGAACAACCAATAAAAAAATTTAAAAAAGAAAGACAGTAGAATGAATCTGACACAACTTTCCTATGTTCTTATATGAATACACTACCAGTAAAATTCCATATCATGTAAAACCACAAGAATGTGATCCTAATCAGAATAAGTCATTTCCATTTATGTATATTATGTCAAAATTGCTCTACTCTCATATATACCTAAAAAGAACAAATTAAAAAAATGATTGAAAAAATAGAAAAATAAAGACAATTTTGCATTAGCAGAAAGGAAAAAAGACATAAAGAGAAATTCTATTCAACTAGTAATAATAAAAGTGATGATAATAATAACAATAATAAAGATTTCATGAGTGAATCAATACTAATAATATTGGTGATAAAACTGGCAAATTCATTAAAAACACAATTATTTTTATATATATTAATAGTACATTAAAATTTTGTTTATCTTTCACAAATATTGTCCAGAAATTAGTGTGAAAAGTATTAAAGGCCAAAAAGTTAATTTAAAAAATAATGCAGTGGATAGATTATCAATATCTGAATTAGAGAAGTAACAAAGAGCTGCAGAGGAAACAAGAATAAAATAAAATTAATAATCAAAGCCAAAAACTATTAGTTTGTAATAACAAAATAAACAAAACTGTGGTAAAACACATCAAGAAAAAAGGAAGTTTTCAGAAATGAATTAAAATGGCCATAAATATAAATAAAGGTGGTTTAGATGACAAGACACATGTTGATAACTATGTAAATAGACAAGAAAATGTATGTGAAAAGGAGAAATTCATAGAAATATATAATTTTCCAAATTTTATCTCAGCATAAATGTGAAGCTACAATAATTTTAATAAATTCAGTAGGTTATTTATAGTCTTTCTGAATGGGTAATACAAAGGCCAAATATCTTTTTTTAAAGAGAGAGAGAGAGAGAGAGAAAGAGAGAGAGAGAGAGAGAGAGAGAGAGAGAAAGAGAGAGAGAGAATGAATATATGAATCTTTTTTATAGATGGACACAACACAATGCCTTTATTTTTATGTGGTGCTGAGAACAGAACCCCAGTCCCGCCCATGCTAGGTGAGTGCTCTACTGCTGAGCCACAATCCCAGCCCACAAGGCCAAATATCTTTACAGAAAAATGATAAGAAATTTTCAAGAAAATGATCATTCTAACATCATGTAAGCTCTTCTGAGGCTGAGGATATAGGTCGGAAATAGAGGGCATGATTTCTCATTCTATTAGATATAATGACATTAAAACTATGTTAATTGAAACAAAGTGATCTGAGAGCACAAAACACAGATTAAAAAAGAAAAAAAAATACAAAAAAAGAAGTCATGTGCACATATAAAAAATATACAAGGAAGCATTTTAGATATAGCAGAAAATGAGATCCTATCTAATTCATGCTGAGAAATTTTAAACTAATATAAAACTACAAAATTGGATGTCTACCAATATACATTACATGTGGAAATTAGCAACTTAAATATATACCCCTGTTGTATATAAAAATAAGGAAACGTGAGTTGGTACCAATTGATAAGATTGGTTAACTGTGCATCTGACTTAAATATTAAGTCATTCAAAATATTGAAATAGTGTATAAGATTAAAGTAAGACAAAGTAATGAACATATTATAAAATTTTTGAGAAAAAGTAGTTGATCTCAAAATCAAAGATATACTATGAAAAGAAAACAACTATTGTGTTGTGATATATTAAAATTGGACAATAAACATTTATTCAACACATTTTAAATGAATATTATTTACTTGGCATCAAGAATGTTGAAGTAAACAATCTAGGCCAAATTTCCTGCTCTAGTGAAGTTTAGGTTTTAGATTAAGTGACAGAAAATAAACTATAGAACAAGTTCAAGATTAAGAGAGATAAATAAATGTAAAAGTTGAAGAAAAAGAAAAATGCAATTTTCTGACATTCCTGTACCATCTTTTTTCAACTAATTCACACTTTCCTTTTTACTATTGTACCTGGTTAAATTTAATCAAGATGGAGAAAATAGTAGATGGCATTTTCTTATAACCATATTTTCACAAACATTTTATTTAAGAAAGGAAATCAATAAGAGCTAACATGTGGGCTTTTTATGAGGAAACCTAAATTTTCACAATTAATTGAAGTTTTCCAAAGTTTTTGGAAAACATACTTATAAATGCAATAAAACCAATAAAAATGAATTTATGCAGAAATAATAATTTGACTAGAAATGTACATGTATGGGCTTCATGTGGACATATTTATTTGACTTCTTATAATTATTGCAGAAGAAAAGTTACAATGCTTTGAGAACAGCCTGAGTTCAAACTACTTGAGAACAATCACCACTACAACAAATCATTTAGAAATTATTTTTCTCAGTTGAGAAGGATTACCAAGACCCAATCGAAAAGCCTTCTTGAACACTAAAACTTCTGTGTGTAAAGACTTTCCTGTGTACCCCGAGGGGAGGAGGTGCTGAGGCCACAGTGCAAATTTGTGGTGAGAAATAGTGTTCTTGGCAGGAATCTCACTTCAAGCCATGGTGCTAAAACGGAATGTAGTCAGAGGTGTTTCCTGGATAGTTGCCAAGAAATGAAACCAAAATGTGCACTTATGGCTAAGTGAAAATGTCATAAGCTTGACTGTTTTGTAAATGTGATAAAGTGATGAAAGACTTGTCAGAAAAGGACAAATTAAAAAATTTCCATGAGCAATGAAGTAAATAAAAGTCCCTGGAAAATCAAAAGCTGAGTCTCTGAATATACATGGTATATTGAGGCAGAAGTGAAACTATATAAAATACAAAATAAAAAAAAATAAAGAATATTTGAATGAATATTTATTCAGGGCCTATTATGTTTTCAGCAAGGTGTTATCCACTGGGCAAGGAAATATATTTCCTTACATTCCTTACATCCTTATATTTCCTATTTTAGTACATTATAAGAGGATGAACCCAAAGCAAATATTCCATAAGTATTGAATGAATTCTTTGGGAGAAAAAAATAAGCCACCATCTTCAGAACTAATTTTCTCTGGCACATTTACTTGAGTCAGGAATGGTTAATATTTTGGCTGTATATCTGTCAAATCTTTCTATAATTCTAAAATTTAAAAATTCAAGAGATTTTATGAAGATGTTTTCTTTAACAAAGAAATATTTTCACTATATATAACTTAGCTCACAATAGGATACCTAATTTTTTGTGTCTGTTTAATTGGAATCTGTATGATGTAACGGAACAGAAAAGTTTTCCCCATCCTGTAGTATTATGTTTAAATTGGTTAATAAACAGTCATAAGTAAATAGTGACTATTTTCAAAATTGCTTTCAAATAAATTTTTTACATGAGACTTCAGATTATTATTCGAGCCGTGGTTAATTTTCTCTGATTGCTTCTTGTTTGCCATTTAACTTTCCATTTCCTGCCACAGTGGTTATAATATACATAAATGAAACAATGCCTTTGACAACTTCTACATTTTGTGTTCAAGTAGAGTTTTGTTGTTTATTTCAGTGCCTCAAGTATCAAAGAATCCTAGAATTTTGAAAATCACATACAATTTGGACATTACTTATCCCAAGTACCCAGGGAATCTAAAAAATGGCTCATTTGTTGCAGATCCAGGTGAAAGAACCAAGGTTTCCAGAGACACAATTTATTTTCTCTTGTGAACCTAAGAGCAAGTCCTCAAATTACATTGATTTATTTTTCCCTTTTGTTTATCCTCAGTAATTCATTTGTGCATTGATAAACAACAACAACCACAAAATCCACGCATGTGACTGAACTCTACAATTCACACTACCCTCTTGGTGAGGTTGAGAATAAGTACTAAAGATTTGCATGGTCCTTCTGAGGTTTTGGGCAAATGGCCCTAGAGTCTTTCTATAGTGCATTCAGTTCTTTTCCCCATTATTTCAAGTAAAATTAGCAACACAAAAGCTCAATAAAAGTAAACAAGTAGTAGAAAATTTCTGATATTTTTATAAAAACTATTGTTGCTTGAGCTAGTATCTATTAAGAATCTTTATGTGGTAAGCATAGTGATTGACAATGGATGTACAAAATTGAATAAACTGTAAACCTTTCATCTAGTTGTTTACGGTCTTTTAAAGACAAAGATTTAAAAAATGTGGCATATGTACACAATGGAGTTTTTCTCAGCAATAAAAGGGAATAAAATAATAGCATTTGCAGGTAAATGGATGGCGTTGGAGAAGATAGTGCTAAGTGAAGTCAGCCAATCCCAAAAAAACAAATGTTGAATGTTTTCTCTGATATAAGGAGGCTGACTTATAGTGGGGTAGGGAAGGGGTAACATGTGAGAAATAGATAAATTCTAGATAGAGCTGAGGGGTGGGAGGGAAAGGGAGGGGGCAGGGGGTTAGCAATGATGGTGGGATATGATAGACATCATCATCCAAAGTACACGTATGAAGACACAAATTGTTGTCAACATACTTTATATAAAACCAGAGATATAAAAAAATTGTGCTGTAAACATATAATAAGAATTGTAATGCATTCCACTGTCATTTATTTTTTAAAATCAATAAAAATAAATATTGGGTTGCCAATATCAACTACAAGAAAATGATGTCACAGAAGTGTTTCAGATGACATGGCTTTTATTTACAGAGTTTCCCTGTACTTAATATGTTATATATGATGCTGAAATTAGTTAAAAGATACAAAGAATCAAAGACAGAAAGTTCAAAAACATGCACAAAAAATGAATCCATACAATTATGTTCAGTCTAGCATTGTTAGTTTAATAAGTGGGACTATGAATAGCTAGAGATGAGGATGAAGGACTGAAGAGCCTGGAACCATAAGAAATGGTTGTGAGTAAAGAAAAAAATCCATAAACTAAGCTGTATTGCTGGTAGTACATGTAGGTCATAAAAAGCCTTCACGGAGTTTAAGATTAACGCACAAGGTCAGACTTCCATGCTCTGGGTAACAGTTTGACCTGTTCAGGGGACAATGAACTCCATAATAATGGAGATAAAAGAATAAACACAAATAGTTATAAGTCCCATGCAATAGAGATAACAGATGTTTTCACCTGAAACTGTGATATCAGAAATGGTGAAGAAGATACTACTTAGGGAAGTAAATTGATAACCTGATGACATTAAATCTGACAATAGATGAAGATGAGTAGGCAGAAGGAAGGACAAGAATGATTCTTATTTTTAAATATTTTGTTATATTATTATTAACATATGCCAATTATACATATTTATAAGGTTCAGCATGATATTTTTTCTGTAAATATAAGTAATTTATTTAGATAAAAATGTCTAAACAAATCCATTTACAATTAGTACATTCTCTTACTTCCTACATAATGCTCTGTGGCACACAATTGTAGTTTGAGATATCAACAAATACTAAACTCCTAGAACAGTCCTCACTCTGCAGAGTGTCTCTTATAGCTCCAGATATTCAGCTGTCACTTAAATCTTCATTAGCTTAAGGGTGAGAGATTGTAAGACATTTTGAGATCAGCTCAGGAATTGAACCCTTATTTGTGGGACAGGCCTTCCCACTTGTCCTGCCAATCTTGCTGCTATGGTAGTCAAGCACATAAGCATAACCTAGTTTCAGAACAAAGTCCATCTCATAGTGTTGTCTGCTTGAATAGCAAGTCTTTGTGAATTCCAGAATAATCTGCCTTTTGATATCCTGAACACTCATTCTCTATCAGAGCATGCATGTGTACACACACACATTTTCTGTGTATGTATGTATGTGTTAACATGGATTGTTCTGCTAGTTATGACCAGAATCTTAATATCCTTTTCTTTGTTTTTTTTTTTCTTTGATCAGTTCACCTTCCAAATATACTGGTAACTGCACATCTTCAACTTGTTCAGCATGATATTTGAACACACACACAGAATACATTGATCAAATTCAGTCTCCCATTATCAACTCTTCACCCTCCTACTTTTTCCAACATCTAATAATAATCACTATTCTATACTCATGTTAACTTCTTTCAAATTCCACATATGAGAGAGATCAAGAAGTACTTGTCTTTATGTGTCTAGATTATTTCAATTAAGATCCTCCAGTTCCATCCATTGTTGCTGCAAAAGACAGAACTTTATTCTTCTTTACGGCTGAACAATATTCCATTATGTGAATATCACACTTTAATCATTCATCTGTTCATAAGCATCTAGTCTGGTTTCATAACTTGGCTATTGTAAATTTCAATTATATTAATATTGATATACATGTATAAATACAATATGCTAATTGTAGTTCTTTTAGATAAATACCAAGGAGTGGGAGAGCTAGTTTATAGGGTTGTTCCACTATTTTTAAGGAATCTTCATACTTCTTTTTAAAGTGATTTTTCCAATTTGCAGTCCCACAATGTTTTAGTGTACATTACATGCCACATCCTTGCCAGCAATTATTATTAGCTTTATTCTTGATAACTGAAGTGAGATGAAATCTAACTGGTTTAACATAGCCCTGGTATCAAAACTAGATAAAGACACATCAGATAAAGGAAACTATATGCTAAAATCCCTGATAACTATGGATCCAGAAATATTCAATAAATTATTAGCAATCTGTATTTAAAAACACATGAAGGGGGCACTGCAGTTGTGGTTCAGTGGTAGAGTGCCTCCCTAATATGTGTGAGGCACTGGGTTTGATTCTCAACACCACATAAAACAATAAATAAATAAATATAAAGGTTCATCCACAACTAAAACTATATATATAAATTAAAAAAGGAAACCACATTAAGAAGATTTTACACCACCAACAAGTTGGTTTCACCCCAGCTATGAAAGTTTATTTCAACAATTACAAATCAATAAATGTAATACATCACATAAAAAAATCAAGAAAAAAAATCACATGATTATTTTCAAAGATACAAAAAAAGCCTTTTATATCACCCTGTACCCATTCATGTTAAAAGCACTGAGTAAACTAAGTATAGAAGATACTTCCATCAATATCATAAATGCTATCTGTGATAAACCCAAAGTCAACATCATACTGAATGAAGAAAAGCTAAAAAAAATTTCTTAAAAATCAAGAACCATAAAAGGATGTTCACTCTCATTATAAACTATATTTAATATAGTTCTTGAAAATCTAGCCAATACAAATAGGCAAAAAATAAAAAGAACACAAATAGAAAAGAAGAAGTCAAATGACCTGTTTGCAGATTATAAGATCCTATACTTCTAAGACTCAAAAATTCCACCAGAAGACTTCTAGTGCTAAAAAAGAAATTCAGCAAAGTAGTAGGATACAAGATCAGCATTCATAAATCACTACCTTTCCTATATCCAATAATGTATCCGCTGAGAAGGAAATTAGAAAAATAATTCCATTCATGATAGTCTCGAAAAACACTGAGGAAAAAATTAAGTGATAGACCAATATTATGACAACTATATAACACTGAGGAAAGAAATTGAAGATGCCGTTGGAAGATAGAAAGACCTACCGTGTTTTTGGATAGGTAGAATTAACATTCTCCAAATAGCCAAATTACCAAAAACAATCTACAGATTTAATGCAATACCCACTAGAGTGCCAATGACATTTTTCATAGAACTAAAAAAAAAAAGAAAAAGAAAAGCTCTATAATTCAAATGAAAAAAGAAATGACCCAGGATATCCAAAGTAATCTCAATCAATAACAGTGATTCTGGAGACATCATAATACTAAACTTCAAATTATACTACAGAGTGATAGTAACAAAAACTACTTAGTATTGGCATGTGCACAGACATGAAAACCAAAGGAACAGAATAGAACACACAGAGACAAATTTACAAAGATACAGAGATCTGATCCTTTACAAAGTTGCTGAAAACATTGGAGAAAAATTAGTCTTTTTAACAATGGTGCTGGGAAAACTGGATATCATACCTACACAGAGAAGAATAAAACTAGATCTCTATTTCTCACCCTGCACAAAAATCAACTCAAAGTGGATCAAAGACACCTAGGAATTACAGCAAAAATTTTGCAATTGCTAGAAGAAAACATAGAGTCAACACTCCAATATGTTGACACACCGGTACTGACTTCCTTAACCAGACCACCAAAGTACAAGAAATGAAACTGAAAATTGGCAAATGGTGTGGGATAAAATTAAAAAGCTTCTTCACTACAAAATAAAAAAGTGTGAAAAGAGAGACTACCGAATGGGAGATCTTTGCCAGCCACTCTACTGGCAGAGGATTATTTTCTAGAATAAATAAAGAACTCAAAAACTAAATACCTAAAAGCAAAGCAAAACAAAAAACCAAAAAATCCAATTAAGAGATGAACAAAAGATGTTAACAAATATTTCTCAAAAGAACATATAAGAATGGTCAAGAAATATATGAAACGATGTTCAACATCATTAGCAACAGGAAAACACAGACCACTGCTATTTTTGCTTTTGTTTCCTGTACTTTGATGGCTACCAAAAAAAAAATAATAATAATTATCTATCCCAAAACCTTGACATGTTTCCCTCTGTTTTCTTCTGGTGGTTTTTTATAATGTTACATCTAGCATTTAGGTCAAAGCTCTATTTTTTGTTGATTTTTCTGTAAGATAAGAGAAAATGTTGAAGTTTCAAATCTTCATAGGTATCAGTTTTCCCAGAACCATTTATTAAAATGGCTATCCTTTTTCTAAAGTATATTTTTGGCACCTTTATCAAGAACACTTGGTTTCAGATACGTGAGTTTATTTCTAGGATTTCTATTCTCTTCTACTGGTCTATTTGTCTGTTTTTATGCCAGTTCTATGCTGATTTGGTTGTGACTATGTGGTATGTCTTGCAATCGGGTTTTGTGGTAATCCCACTTTAGTTCTTTTTATTCAAGATTGGTTTGGCTATTCTGGGTCATTTGGACTTCCAAGAGAACTTTGGGGATTGTTTTGCTAGTTCTCTGAAGAATGGCATGGTATTTTGATAGGGATTGTAATAAATCTGTAAATTGTTTTGGGTAGTATGAACTTTTTAATATTATTTATTTTTCTAGTGCATCACAAGGGAGGTCTTTCCATTTTATTTTCTTTCTTTGGTCTTTTCACCAGTGTTTTGAAATTTTCATTATAAAAATTTTCCCTTCCTTGGTTAAATTTATTCCTAGGTTTTTCAGTTTTAATTTTTTGGGGGGTGCTGGGGGGTGGGGGTGGAGGGCATTGTAACTATTTTGAATGAAATTGCTTTTGTGATTGTCTTCTCAGCATTCTTGTTACTGGTGTATTAAAATGGTACCTGATTTTTGCATATTGATTTTGTACCCTAAAATTTTACTGAATCCATTCTTCAATTCTGATAAATACATATGTTTTTAGATTTTGATGAATGATTTGTTGGTGGTATCCTTAGTATAAAGGATACTAGAATAACCATCCTAAGGAAGAGGATGGTGACCTACTATATGGTCATAATGAAACATGAGTATGTATGTATGTGTTTATAAATTTTATTATTTGAGAAATTTTATGTTGTTTTAATTTTACTGCAAAATCTCTAAGAGGGAAATTTTATATTACTGACATATACAATTTTCAATAGGAGGTAAAATTAACAATGAAAATATAAACTGGGGATATAGAAATACATTTAGTTCATTTAATTAATTCACTGTTATTATCCAATTCAGAGTCTTTGGGGGGCAAAACCTAAAAATGTACATATTTTCTTATGAGAGCCACAAAGAAACATGATTATAATTAAGAAAGTAGCCTCATAAAATGTCAGGCAGAATTTTGATATTAATGTTTTCTTCTTGCTTTACACTACTGACTATGAGAAAACAAAATATTCAGATTAGTAAATTGGGAACCCAGGATTGGGCATACCCAACTCAGCCACTTCCAAAGACTGAGAACCTTCCTAGCTGCCTGCTAAAAACATACAGTCTGCTTAGATCCAACATACAATAAAAATTTTAAAGGATTCCATCTTTTACTGAAATTAGTTCTGAAATGAGGACTGCCTAATTTTAGGGTCCATATAGCAAGCACATTATATTTTCATACCTAAGATTAATTCTCAGAAAATTTGATAAAACTGCCATTTTGATCTTTATATCCTTGATGTCTATGTGATGCCTTTGACTCTAAATTCACCTATTGGCTAGCATCCTCCTAATATTGTTTCCTGTACATATCATGTGATTTTTAGGCGATTTGACCTAAGATCATCCTATTAAGTAATCCAACTTTCTTATTGTGGACATATTTAAAACATAGGAATCTCTTTAATACACTTTCTTTTAATACATAAAAAATGGTTGAAGAGAAAATTAGTTTTCTTCATCAAATTTATTAAGTGGCTTATCTTTTTTTTCATTTCCAATTATAAAAGAAGCAGTTGTGATGAAACACTCCAGCTTCTTTGGTTTGAACATTTTTTCCCTTCTAAACTCATGTTGACATTGTATTCCCAATGTAATGGGAACGATGTTGGGCTGTCAGGAGGAATTAATGCTTTTGTTAGAGGAGTCAGATCTCACTTTCACAGGATTGAATTAGTTACCACAAGTGTGTGCTATTAAAAAGTGAGGTTGCCCTTGTGTTTTGCCTCTTTCACATGTTGTCACTGGCCCTCTACTTTCCACCATGAGTTGAAGCCCCTCACCAGAAATGCCACAGATGGCTGTACCATGATTTTGGACTTCCCAATAGCCAGAGCTGTGAGTCAAAATAAAATTCTTTTCTTTATAAGGTGTCTAGTACCAGATACTCTATTATAGCAACAGAAACTATACTACAGCAGAAAATAGGTACTGAGAAGTGGGGTGTTACTATATATATATATATATATATATATATATATATATATATATATATATCATGTGTGTGTATTATATATATATAATATATATATGAAAATGTAGAAATATATATATATATATATATATATGAAAATGTAGAAACAGCTTTGGAACAGGAAAGTTCAGAACATTGGCAGAGAGAGAAGAGAGAGAGAGAGAGAGAGAATTTTTAATATTTATTTATTTATTTTTTTAGTTCTCGGCGGACACAACATCTTTGTTGGTATGTGGTGCTGAGGATCAAACCCGGGCCGCATGCATGCCAGGCGAGCGCGCTACCACTTGAGCCACATCCCCAGCCCCCCTGGAATTTCTTAAAGAGATTTTTTACATGGTTGTTATAAACATACTGATAGGAATGTGAATGGCAAAGGCCATCCTCGTGAGGTCTCAGATCAAAATAGAAAATAGCTTATTGGTAACCAGAATAAAGTCCATCCTTGATATACAATTGCAAAGAAATTGGCTGCATTGCATCCATGTGGTAGGGCTTTGTGGAAAGCAGAATGTAGAAGTGATGAAGGAGGATTTCTGGTGGAGGGAGTTTCACTGCAAATACTCGAACAGCTGCATGGTTATCTTGGAATGTGTACAGTAATATAAAAAAGGAAAGGGACTATTTAAAGACAGAATTTATAATTTTTTAAAAAAAGCAAAGTATAAAATTAGGAAATTTTTAGCCTGGCCATGTAAAGAATAAAAACTATTCAAGAGTTTGGCTGAGTGACTTGTTACTAAAGAGATAAGCATGAATGGAAAGAAGTCAAGTGTTATTTGTGAAGACATTGGGAGAAAGTCCCCAGAGAAAGCATTTTACAGATATTGATGTCCCTCCTTTCAGTACAGTGTTACTGTGATGTGAAGCTCTGTAGGAGGGCAGAATTGTTTGGAAGTACTGGCCTGGAGCTTCCTTGGAAATCTGTTCCCATATTCTGGTACAGAACTTATTGACTGTTCTAACTTCAGCTTAAAAAATCCCAGAGTAGCTGATGCTTCTGTACATAAACTGTAAACCTTGGTGACACTCAAACTTAGTTCAAAGTGATCCTGGGTGCAGTTCATGATTTAGCTGCAGAGTGAGCAAGCATTTTAAGCCTTAGTGGCATCTGCATTAATGTGGTACTAATTCTACAGGAGTGCAGAATGTAAGACAGTAAAAAGTTTTCCTTCACCTAGATTTCAATGGATGCATTGGAATCCTGGAGCTCATTCAGAAACTGGCTGAAGGGCTAGTATTGCCATATAGAATTTCTATGATGACAATGCTTAAGGAACCCTTGAAGTGGAGCTATAACCTGGACCCTGGAACAGTAGACCCTGGTAGCATGTGATGCCTGCCTGGGAGAGACATAGGCACCACTATGCAACTATCATTGCAGAGGGCTGAAGCACAGATTGGGCCTGGCAAAGCCATAGGAGGGAAGCTGCCTGACATTTTGGAGGCCCCAACTCCCCTGTGTGTCCAGAAGGTGGCACATGGAGTGAAAATTTATTCTCCAGCTTTAAGAATTCATGCCTGCCCTCTTAGGCTTCAGAGTTGCTTGGGGCCTCTTACTCCTTTCGTTTGGCCTGTTTCTCCCTTTTGGAAAGGGAATGTCTGCCCTACTCCTGTCCCACTATTGTATTTGGAGGTAGATAACTTGTTTGGTTTTATAGGTTCATAATGAGACTTCAGATTTTGGAAATAATTTTTTATGTTTTGTTAGTACATTATATTATACTAATATTGGAGTTCTTTTTGGCGTGATCATACATGAATGGAATATAATTTGCTCTACTTCAGTCTCAATTCTTCTACACTCTCTACCTTCCTCCTCCCCCTATTCTCCTTTTACTACCCTACTGGTTGGTCTTCCTTCAATTTATTTACAGTGTTTTCAAATTTTTTTTAGGTTAGTGCCTTATAGATATGCATAAAGGTGAAAATCACTGTGCTATATTCATATATAGAGAGAGCATAATTTGGTCACTTTATTCCACTGTTCCTCTCTTTTCCCATCCCTCATCTCTCCCCTCAATCCCCTTCCTCTGCTCCACTGACCTTCCTTCTATTTTCACAGGATTCCACACTCCTTTGTTTTCATTAGTTTGTTCTAGCTTCTGCATATGAGATAAAACATTCAACCCTTGACTATCTGAGTCTGGCTTATTTCATTTAGCTTGGTGTTCTCCAGTTCTATCCATTTATCAGCAAATTCCATAATTTCATTATTTTTTATTACTGAAAAAAACTCCACTATGTATATAATATACCACATTTTTCTTAACCCATTCATCTGTTTACAGGCACCTGGGCTTGTTCTATAACTTGGCTATTATGAGTTGCACTTCCATATACATAGATGTGCCTGTGTCACTACAGTTTGCTGATTTTTGTCTTTTGGATAAATACTGAGTAGTGAGATAGTTGGGTCATATGGTGGTCCTATTCCTAGTCTTTTGAGGAGTCTCCATACTGCTTCCCAGAATGATTGTACTAATTTGCAGACCCACCAATAATGTATGAGTGTACCTTTCCTCCTACATCCTCACCACCATTTATTATTATTTGTATTCTTGTATTTCAGTCTTGTCATCTTCTAGAACCCTGTAAAATTTTCATCTGGTACCAAATCAGGGATGGCTAAAGATGAGCTTGCCAAAACCTCAAAGTCTTTTCAAAATTTCAATTCCAAATAATATAGTTTTTCTATATGTTCAAAATAACCCATGAAAGAAGGAGATTGAAGTTCTTGACCAATGAAGAGAAATGGTAATTATTCCAACTAGATTTCAGTAAGGAGAATGCATGTCAAGTAAATAGTTTTACTCTTGCTTATTGTCCAGAAATGACAGGTATTGGATTTATAAAAATAATAAAGATTTGATAGATGAAAGGAAGAAGACCTCTTGGAAATACTTTTTTTCTTTTTTTTTTTCAGAGTGGAAAATAGAGGCTTTATTAAAGGACAGCAGAAAAGACTTCTCCTGGAGGAAGAAGGGGACCCAAGAAATGGAATCCCCTTTTTTTCATATTTGAGGAAGAAAAATATTTTAAAAATCATATACAATAAGAACTTAATATGGTTGGACTTTATATTAAGGATCTTATTATTATTTATTATTCAGAACAGCTTTATTAGATAGATGCAATTGTAGTCATATCAGAGGATATGAAACTAGGAAACTAGTGCATAAAGTTTCTCAGTAAAAAATAACAAATGTAATAGTAAAGACTTAGGAGCTAGCAAGAGCTTTTCTTGTGCTTTTATATGTGCTTTTCAATAATCCTCAAGTAACTCTATAAAGACACTATTTCTACCGTATTCGACAGGGGTAGGTACTGAACCAGAATAGATGTACAACTAAGTTAGACAACTAATAAGGTCCAACTAGAATTTACACCCATGTGATCTAGTTACATTGCCCATGTTTTAACTTTAAACTACATTGTTTATTCCTTATTAGTATATTGATCAAGGACCCTGTGTGAAGGATCTGTCTGATATTCTTAAACCCTATACAGGTCATCTCACAAAATGTTTTTGAAGAGAAGAAATAAAACCATAGGGTGGAAAATCAATAAAATACAAAAGTATTTTTCTAATTTCCAATATTTTCTTTTATGAGCAAACTATACATAATGAAATATACAAGTCATAATGAAAAAATGATATATAATGAGAAATATAATTTTAAAATATTCCTATGGCTATTATAGTAAATTAAATGATTTTTCAGTGAATCTACACTTCCTCCTCTCACCACTATCAGAAGGGTAGAATTTGTAGTCAACTAATGATAGATGTGGCCATGTGACTTATTTTGGTACTATAAGGTGGGTGGGAAAGTGACAGCAAATGGGTTCTGAGCTCACACATTAAGAAACACAATTAAATTTTTTTTTCTGATATATAAAACCATAAAAATTGAACATATTTACAGGGGAAATATGATATTTTGATATCTGTATGCCTTGTTTAACCACAAACTGTATAACCTCAAACTCTTGCCATTTCTTTATGATGAAACATTTAAAATACTTTCTCCTAGCTTTTCAAAATATACAGTACATTAAATAAAGAAATATAATTCTACCTGCCTTTCTGAGAGCTGCTAATCTTTGTTTATTTATATATAACAGCAGAATGCATTACAATTCTTATTACACATATAGAGCACAATTTTTCATATCTCCGGTTGTATACACAGTATATTCACACCAATTCATGTCTTCTCATACCTGTACTTTGGATAATAATGATCATCACATTCAACTATCATTTCTAAACCCATGTCCCCTTCCCTTCCCCTCCAACCCCTCTGCTCTATCTAGAGTTCGTCTATTCCTCCCGCTCCCTATCCCACTATGAATTAGCCTCCTTGTATCAAATAAAACATTCAGCATTTGGTTTTTTGGAAATGGTTAACGTCACTTAGCATTATCTTCTCCAACTCCATTCATTTACTTGCAAATGTCATGATTTTATTCTCTTTTATTCCTGAGTAATATTCCATTGTGTGTATTTGTCACATTTTTTATCCATTCATCTATTGAAGGACATTGAGGTTGGTTCCATAGTTGAGCTATTGTGAATTGTGCTTCTAAAAACATTGATGTAGCTGTGTCCTTGTAGTCTGCTGTTTTTAAGTCCTTTGGATATAGACCAAGAAGTGGGATAGCTGGGTCAAATGGTGGTTCCATTCCCAATTTTCAAAGAAATCTCCATTCTGCTTTCCATATTGGCTGTACCAATTTGCAGTCCCACCAGCAATGTATATCTTTTTCTCCACATCCTCACCAAACACTTATTGTTGTTTGTCTTCATAATAGCTGCCATTCTAACTGGAGTGAGATGAAATCTTAGAGTGGTTTTGATTTACATTTCTCTAATTGCTAGTGATGATGAACATTTTTTCATGAATTTGTTAATTGATTATATTTCCCCTTCTGAGAAGTGTCTGTTCAGGTCCTTGGCCCATTTATTGATTGGGTTATTTGTGTGTGTGTGGTTTTATTTTTATTTTTATTTTTTGGTGTTTAGCTTTTTTAATTCTTTATATACCCTAGAGATTAGTGCTCTATTTGATTGTGAGGAGTAAAGATTTGCTTCCAAGATGTATGCTGAGGGCTGCTAATCTTTACTATTAAAAGCATCATGCACCAGCCGGGGACAGTGGCATATACCTGAAATCCCAGCAGTTTGGGAGACTGAGGCAGGAGGATCCTGAGTTCAAAGCCAGCCTTAGCAATTTAGCGAGGCCCAAAGCAACTCAGTGAGACCCTGTCTCTAAATAAAATACAAAATAAAGTTGGGGATGTAGCACAGTGGTCAAGTGCCCCTGAGTTCAATCCCTAGTACCCACCCCAAACCCCCTGCCAAAATCATGCACAGTGCTCTGAGGATAAGATATATTAAAAAGATCTGAGCTGAATCTGTGCTCTGGAGTCAAGCCTATTCAAGCTCAGCATAGATCAACTGAAACTCAATCAGAAGCAAATGTTGAATGAGAAATAAATGCTTATTTTTTAATATTAATGCAATCTTAGGTTGTATGTTATAAAACTTTCATTACTGGATTCAGCTATAATTTGTAGAAATATATTTAATGAAATTAACTTTAAATATTCATTTATTTTCTCTATTTGAATATAGAGAATAAACATAGAGAAGATAGAGGATATCTCTATATTTAAAGATAGGAATACATGTGGAATATTTCTTTGGAATAAACAAGAATCAAGAATAATCAAGCTCTCTCCTATTTTAAGTGAACTATTGTGGAAATAGTTTCAAATTATTGTCATATCACTAAAATGCATTCCTAATTTGCCAATCACTAGATGCTTGACTCATATAAATTCTTTTAACATTTTAATTTTTTCTTTAATCCTTCTTTCTTAATTATTTAACATTTCATTTTTTCCACCACAGTATTTTTCTAAGCATAATAATAGTGAAAGAAAGAGAGAGAGAATTAAAAAAAAAAAAAACAGGGCATCTACCAACAAGGAAAAAGCAGATACATCAAATATATATATGATAACATTGATTATTACTTAGTGAAAAAGTCAATCTCCACCAGAAATTGGTATTTATTGTTGATAATGCCATACTAAAATACATTTAGAAAATAACATTTCTGGTTCCGTTCTTGGAGGAAGTGGGACAGATCTCAAGATTGTTTTATAGTAATCTGTGATTGTTCTAAAGTAACTTTGTGTACAAATTAATGACTTATTGTACTCTCAGTTCTAAATCTGTTCTGCATTGGCCCACTCTGTGATAAGGGAGCTAGACCCTGGTCACTTTTCTCCCCTTCCAGCTTACATGATAAGTTTGTTCAGTAAAAGTCACTGAAGACTGTAGACAAGGCACTTCTTCCAGGTTTCCTGTTGTCTTTTCTCCTTTTGCTTCTATGGTGAGAATGCCAACTTCATGCCTACAGGACACCCTGTAGTGTTCACCTTCCAGCAAATATTTGTTGCCAGTCTCAGTTATAGTTCTCCATAATCCAGCCTCTAACTGCTGGAACAATGTCATGGAATCTTCTTGCTGGTCAGATGCTAGTTGAGATCTGTCATCATCAGTTTTACCCAATGATGACACTGTCTTCAGCAAGGGAATAGACCCTTCTTCAGCAATTAGACTTGCCTTCAAAGTTATTCCTCCTTTAAGTCCTCTCCTCTACTGCTAAGGTGTTCTTTGCAATTTTCTTTGATCATCTCTTAGTAGGCTCTCCTCTGCAAATAGTTAAGACTTTACATGAAACTTCTCCTGATTTATGTCTTCAAACTGAATTCTAACTTGTACAGTGGTTCCCGTTACCTACGATTTCATTATCTGTGATTTCAGTCACCCTCTGTCAATCACTTCTATAATTTGGATCTAAAATATTTGTCAAAGGCCCATGTGTTAAAGTTTTGATTCTCAGCCTCTGGCGCTGTTGGGAAGTGGTGAAAATTTTGAGAGGTAGGCCCCAGTGGGAGGTAGTTAGTCATTGGGTATGATCCCTCAAAGGAGATTGTGGGACTTTGGTCTCTTCCTCTCTCTTTGCTTTCCAGCCACCATGAAGTGAACAACTTTCTTCACCATGTACTGGAGTCCATAATTTGCTGCTTTATTACAGGCCCCAAAGCAATGGGGTCAAGTGTCTAAGGCTGAAACTTCCAAAAATGTGAGCCAAAATTAAAACTTTTACTATTTTCTGATTTATCTCAAGTGTTGTGTTACAATAATACAAAACATAATCACAGTTAATGAAAAATTATAGAAATAAACAATTTTATTAGTTTCAAATTTTAGTTCTGAATATTACAATGAAATTTCATGGCATCTTCATTTCTGTCCTGTCCAAAATATGAATCCTGCCTTTGCCAAGAATATTCACATTGTACATACAACCTGCCTTAAGGAAGAAGAGAGAGAGAAACACTATATCACATTACTTTTATTACAATATGTTTTATTAATTATTCTATTTAGTTATTGTATTTGTAAACATTTTAATGACTAATTTAGAAATTAAATTTATGTATAGAACATAGTATATATAGGGTTCAATACTATCTGATTTTGAGGCATCCTCTGTGGGTCTTATAACATATCCCTCATGGGTAAAGAGAGATCACTATATACCGTTCCACATAGAATTATTGAGCCCTTATTTTTAAAAATCCTTCAAGATCCAAAACAAATCAATTTATTTGGAAATATGGATGGGCTTATTCATCTTATTCAAGATTTTGAAATAATAATTTTTGATAAATTGTATTTATAATTTGTACATGAATTATTATCATGTATTTCTTAAGCTCTTGCTATAATATTTATTATTTTTGCTATAATATTTATTATTTTTTCATAGCAAAAGCTTAAGGAATGTATAATATATAGCTGGATATATTTTAAAGTTAATGAGAATAAAGATTTTAAAGTAATTCTAAGTAAATAATAATATTGCTTTTGAATAAAAAAGAATATATATTTTTATTGGTACATATTAATTATACAAAATAGTAGGTTTTATTGTGGCACATCCATACATGCATAGCATATAACATAATTTGATCAATTTTACTTTTCAGTACCTTCCTTTAATCTATCACTCCCTTCTCCTTGTTCTCCTTTCTCTACCCTCATATTCTCCCTTCTACATTCATGACATACTGTTTTATTTTCCCTACCATCCAGATGTGAGAGAAAACATGATTCTTGTCTTTGTGAGTTTGGCTTATTTTTCTTAACATAGTAATTTCCAACTCCATCCATTTTTCTGAAAGTGACAAAATTTTATGTCTCCATTATGGCTTCATTATACAGATGTCACATATTTTTTCATCACACTTAGGCTGATTTTATAATTTGGTTATTGTAAATTGTACTATGAACACAGGGATATACATGTATCTCTGAAGTATTATGACTAGTTCTTTCAAATGAATGGCAAGAGGTAGTCTAACTGGATCACATGGTAGTTCTATTTTTAACTTTTTGAGGAAACTCCATACTGATTTCCATAGAGGCTATATGACTTTGCATTTCCATTAACAATGCAAAAGTTTTCCTTTTTCTGCATCTTCATCCACATTTATTATTATTTGTATTATTGATGATTGCCATTCATATTAGAGTGAGATGGAATCTCAGCATAGTTTTGATTCATATTTCCCAGATGGCTATAGATGTTGATTTTTGTTGTTGTTGTTTAAATGATGGTTTGCCACTAGTACTTTTTATTGAGAAGTGCCTATTCAGTTAATTTGACTATTTGTTGAATGGTTTATTTGTTTTGTTTTTGATATTGAATTCTTGAGTTTTTTATATATTATGGATACTAATCCTCTGTTGTGGGAGGCCAAACTCGCACGTGACCACGTTTGTCTTCTCCTCTGATTGGTGTGGTATGGCACTCTGTGACCTGGTTGCCTATGTAACCCAGAAGGTAGCCCTGATCTTTAGGGTGCTAGTGACTGTGTCTTCATGCATGGCATACCTTCCAACATCCCTATGGGTGGAGCTATGCTCACCTGTTCCTTTGGAATATTACCCCTTGCCCTGTTTGGGATAGAATGTTCCATGGAAACACCCTTTGTGTGTCCCCTTCTCTTACTCTGCCCTTGCGTGTGGCCTTCCTAGATGTCAGTCAATCTGCTGACAGCTGACATCTGAAGCTAGACTCAGCCCCTTGAAACCTGACCCCTTGCCTCATTTGAATAGCAGCATGTGCGGGCTCTCTCTCTCTTTCTGTGGACCCTTAAGGTGAGAGAAGCTGTCACAGCATCCACAAAGAAAAATGTTGAGGGCCACAACCAAGTCAAGATGGCGCTGGCAGTTTGCCAGGAGGAGTGGTTTGTGAGGTAACACCATTGAGCCATTAAGATGATGAGGATTCCTTAATAACTGACTACTGTATCTAGATGATGTTAATTAAGTTAAGCTGTGTGTAATTAGTTGGGTATATATACCTCTGCTGTCCCGTAATAAAGTGGCTCCCACTGTTTCAATCTTCACAAGTTGCTTGTCACCCCCCGATTATTTTGCCCAGCCAGACTGCAGCAGAAAAAGATATTTCTGACTCTGTGTGGTTATTTCGCGCAGCCCAGTTTCCCTGGAGTGACCCCTGAGTGTTTTAGTCACAAGCAACCCAGGCAAATGGCGTCCCTGGGTGGGCAAAAGGTCTGAGTTTTTATGTTGCTGGAAACGTGACACTCTGTCAGAAGAGTAACTGGCAAACATTTTCTGTCATGCTACAGGCAAAAAGTAGAAATATATTATTTATTTATAGATGCATGAGTAGTACTACACCATACTTAGGTAAACCACAGCACTTGGTATTTAGAAACATACTTTTATTTTCTAGGATTCAGAAGAAAATCTGTGTTCAAATATGCACATATCTATTTTCTGAAGATATTGAAAACTAGAAGCATAGAGATTAACATATGTTATAAACATATACAAATAAAATTCATGAGGTTATATGTTATTAATATTGATAACTAAATTGATTACCAGTGTGTGGGGCATGGGGACAAGAGGGCAATAGCTCATAGAATTTTCAGTCAAAAGTGCTGAACATGGAAGAAAATTAATAGGACAAAACCACAATTTTTCTACTCTGAGATGGCTCTGGTCTTCTTTGCAGGAAGTATAATGCCAGCCATAAACAGAACAGAAAGATCCTAAAAGTGACAGCACAATAGGATGATATTAGCACTTATATACTCAGGTAACAGGAAAAAAATAGGCACCTGTGTAGAGGAAACCAAGTTGATCCCAGAACTGAGTCATTGTTAAAATCCAGGAATGGATGTCATATTCCTCACAACCATCAGTACATAGAACAATTACCAACCACAGAACTCATATTTGCCTTGGACACAATTCTAGAATAGAGAGAGTAGAATCACCACAATAGAGGAATAGATAGTACCAGGCTTTCATTCCCCTAAGGAAGCAACTTAACAACAACACAAGAACTAAACTGCCTTTATGAGCACTTCAGAAAATAGCTACGAGATGGCAGTGCATGATGTGAATGCAAAGACAATAAAAAATAAAGCAGTATGGTACTGCACAAATTCATACCAACCAATGAAGCAAGATAGAGAACACTCAATTAAACTGTACTGACTATAGTAAAAAGACCTTCAACAAAGATGCTAAGACTACACATTGGTGAAACAATAATCTTTCCAACAAATAGTAGTGGAAAAACTGAATATCTACATGGAAAGGAATTAAATTAGTTTTTTCTTACATTCCATACAAAAACTAACTTAAAAATGGGTATTTTTACCTCTTACTTTCCAGTCTTGAAAAGACTGGGGGTAAAAATGTAAATCACAGAGTAAAATAAAAATTTATTTGAATGTCACAAACTTAATAAGTATATAATACATAAATTTTATAACAAGAACCTCTAAGAAGGAAAAAATAGACATCAATGGAAAAAAAGAAAGAAAGAAATGGGAAACAAGGAACCAAACAAAACTAGATTATTCTAATGATTTATACCAGAAGATCATGTTCAATCCAAAATTAATAAGAAAAATATCTATTAATGTCAATGATATTGCTATACAAACACTGGAACTTCTAATATTAAAATTTATGATACTACTAAATTTTGATGAGGATTGGATCAAGAAACATATTCTGATACTATTAAGTAAACAGATATTAGTACAATAAACTAGTAAACATTAGGGTTAATTTAATAAATTTTGACATCAAGATAAATTTATGAGCCTGCAATTTCATTACATTTATAGATGTAATATGCTGGCAAAGTACATATATAAGGAGGATTAGAAAACATAAAAATATTTCTTTATTTTATATTGGTGCATTATAATTATACAGAATAATGGGATTTATTTTTGCATATTCATACATGTGCATGGTATAACAATATCATTCCCCCAGTATTTCCCCTTTCCTTCTCTTCCTCCTCCATTCCTTTTCTCTTCTCTACTGTTCTTCCTTTGATTTTCATGAGATCATTTTCCCCAACATTTTTTTTTCCTTTTTTAATCTCCAGGTTTTACATATGAGAGAAAACATATGGCCCTTGTTACCTGAGTTTGACTTATTATTCTTACAATAATATTAAGAAAAATTACACCCATTTTCTTGCAAATGCTATAATTTCATTCTTCTTTACAATTGAATGAAATTCCATCATATATATATATATATATATATATATATATATATATATAATTTTCTTTACCCATTCATCCACTGGTAGATACCTAGGCTTGTTCCATAATTTGACAGTTGTGAATTGTGCTGCTATAGTATGCTAACTTTAACACTTTAGGATAAACACTAAGGAGAGGGATAACTGAGTCTTCTGGTGCCTCCATTCCTAATCATTAAAGAAATCTCCCTACTAATTTCCATAATGGTTGTACTAATTTTCAATCTCATCAACAGTGTAAAAATGTGCCTTTTTTCTGCACATCCTCTCCAGTGTTTATTGTTTGTATTCTTGATGATTGCCATCTGACTGGTGTGAGATGAAATTTCTGCAGTTTTTTTTCCCCCCTGTTTTTATTTGTATAGTTTGTACCAGGGATTAAACCCAGGAGTGCTTTACCACTGAGCTATATCCCCAACCCTTTTTATTTTTTTATTTTCAGACAGGTTCTCAATAAGTTACTTAGTTCCTCTCTAAGTTACTGAAGCTGGTCTTGAACTTGCAATCCTGTCTCAGCCTCCCAAGTCAATAGAATTATAGGCATATGCCAACTCAGTGTAGTTTTGATCTGATACTTCTCTAATTGCTAAAGATATTTTCATATAATTGTTGGCCATTTGTATTTCTTCTTTTGAGAAGTGTCTATTTAATTCATTTGCCGGTTCACTAATTGGGTTATTTGGATTTTGGGTGTTAAGCTTTCTGAGTGCCTTATAAATTCTGGATATTAATTCCCTGCCAGAAGAGTAGCTAGCAAAAGATTTTTTCTTATTCTGTAGGTTCTTTCTTCAAATTTTTCCTTTGCAGTGGAGAAATTTTTAATTTGATGCCATCCCATTTATTAATTCTTGGCATTATTTTCTGAGCTGTGGGAGTTCTACTGAGAAAGTTGTTGCCCGCGCCTTATGCTGGAGCATTGATCCTGTATTTTCTTCTCAAGTTGCATTATTTCTAGTCTAATTCCTGAGTCTTTAATCCATTTTGACATGACTTGTGTGCAAGTGAGAGATAAGAATCTATTTTTATTTTTTAAAATATGAATAATAAGTTTTCCTGCATCATTTATAAAGGCTATTTTTCTCCAATGTATATTTTTGGGATATTTGTCAAGGATCAGATGACTGTATCTGTGTGGGTTTGCCCCTGTGTCTTCTATTTCGTATCATTGGTCTATGTGACTATATTTTGCTAGTATTATATAATTTTCCCCCTTATATCTCTGTAGTATAATTTAAAGTCAGGTAATTGTTATGCCACCCACATTGCTTTTTTTGGCGGGGGGGGGGGGTGTTGTTGTTGTTGTTGTTTTGGTTTTTTGGCACAGAATTGCTTTTGCTCTTCTGAGTATTTCATTTTTCCAAATGAATTTTAGGACTGTTTTTTCCAGTTTGGTGAAGAAATGTCATTGGCATTGTGATGGGGATCTCATTGAATCTTTAATTTTTTGGTAATATAGTGAATTTAACAATATCAATTCTGCCTATCAAGCAACAGAAGAAGTCTCTGCATCTTCTTTGTGTCTCCTATTTCTTCAGGGTTCTGTAGTTTTAATTATAGAGGTCTTCACCTCCTTGGTTAGATTTATTCTTAGAAAACTTTTGAGGCTATTGTGAGTGAGACTTTCAAACTAGTTCCTAAAGATCCTCTAGATTTTTGTGATATCTTTACTTATTTCTCCTTTTCATCTCTAATTTTATTAATTTGGGAGTTTTTTTAGCTAGTTTGACAAAAAAGGCTTATCAATATTGTTTATCTTTTCAAAGAATGAATTATGTTGGTTTTTTTTCCTCTCAATTTCATTGATTTTGGCTCTGATCTTAAATACTTCCTTTCTTACACTGGTTCTGGTATTAGTTTACTTTTCAAGACCCTTGATATGCAACATAAATTATTTGGGATTTTTCAGATTTTCTTATGTAGATACTCATAAACTTTCCTTTTAGAACTACCTTCACAGCATCCCACAGATTCTATTGTGTTGTAACACTACTCTTGTTTGATTCTAGGAATTTTGAAATTTCTCTCCCTATCTCTTCTATCACCAATTTAACACTCAAAAGTGTATTATTCAAGCTCCATGAGTACACATAGTTTCTATAATTTTTATTCCTTTTCTGAAGTTGATTTCTTTCTTTTTTTTTTTTTTTTTTTTTTGCAGTGGAGATTGCACCCTGGGGCACTGAGCTACATTCCTAACCCTTTTATTTTTTATTTTGAGATAGGGTCTCACTAAGTTTCTTAGGGTCTCTAAATTGCTTAGGCTGGTCTGGAGCTTGAGTTCTCCTAAGTCTCCCAAGTTGTTGAAATTCAGGCATGCACCACCACACCCAGTCTCTGGTATTGATTTCTAATTTCGTTCCATTGTGATCAAATAAGATAAACAGAATTATATTGATTTTTTTACTAAGATTTGTATATGATTAAGATATTGTCTTTTGAAGAAGGTTTCATGACCAGGTCAAAAGAAAATGAGAAGTAAGAAGAAAGTAACTATTGTTGGATGTAATATTTTATATAAGACTTTTAAGTGCATTTGATTTAGAAGATTTTTTAGGTCTGAAAAATCTTTACTGAGTCTATGTCTAGATGACTGATTTATGGGTGACAGAGGTGTGTTGAAATCACCTAGCATTATTGTATACTATTTCATATATCCACTTCCAAAACCTAATTTATTTTCTCAATAAGATTTTTGAGAAGATTTTATTTTTACCACCATGATGGTCACTAAGATAAAACAAATGATTCCTTGGTTCCAGCAATGAATTTCTCTGGAGATGATAAAATATGCTGAGAGAAATTAAAGAAATGCAAAATGAAGATGCAGACAGATGTTTAGATGTTGCATATAAGGGAATCTTCATGCACAGGGAATCATAATGAAAAGCCTGAGCCCCAAATGAACATCTACAATTGTAATTCTTTCAGAATGTATCATTACATTTTCAATAACTAGACTGCTCCTCATAAATGAAGAATATATGAGCATATTCTTACTTTTAACCCACCATCCATATTCTAGAACAGTTAGATTGAATACTGATTAAATGTTTACCCAGGCAGCAGCAGTTCTTGTCATTTTCTTGAAGATCTTGAGAAACATTTTGAAGGTCTTATTCCACATAGGCTAATTCCTGCTCAGTTTCTAAAAAGGAGCAAAGTTTTCTTGTGTTTCTTTTGATACTTCTTTGGGTCATTGGCCTGCTCCAGTTCCTAGGAGATTTTTCATCTCTGCAGCTAGGTGTTATCAAGAACTGTGCTGTATTATAACTCTTTTAAGAAGTTAACATGTGACTTACATATTGATGAGAACCTAGCATAGTCAAACTTGGTGATGTGGGGTTAGGGGGAGAGCAGTACTTGTCATTTTGCAGTTGAAGAATTGTAAAGTCTGCTTCTATTATCTTTAGAATATTAAATTATGTCCCATTGTAAGATAAATAATTTTAGTAGATATTGTATATTTGATATATCTTCAATTCGAAAACTAAAAAGCAATAAACAAGGAATAAAGAAGGGCATGCATAAAATTATTCTTATTAGCTTAGAGTAATATTCCACAAAATTTTTTAAGATTAGAAAATCAGTATTAAAATTTTAAATGCTATATTGGAAAAAAATGATGCATTGATTTTTATGACAATTTTAAAATCCAATAATAATAAAAGACTGAGTGTTCCAAAGGTGGACAAAATAGCAATAAGAAAAATAGTAATTTACTGTACTCAAATAGTTATATTCAGTGACTACTGTTGTTGTGCCCCAAAGGCTCATGTGTTGAGGACTTGGTGTACAATGCATAATATTCAGAGGTGGGCCTTTTTGGAAATTATTAGATCATGAAGGTTTAAACTCATAAGTGCCTTAATCCATCTGATAAATTCATGATCTGAGTGAACTTTTGGGAAGTGGTGCCCCATTGGTGAAGTGTGTCTTTGGGGACATACTCTTGGAGACTCTATCATATGCCAAACCCTTCTTCTTTCTCTCTGTATCCTGGCTGCCATGAAAGGAGAAGCTTTCCTCTGTCATGTTCTTTAGCCAAGATGTTCTGCCTCACTCAAGCCCAAAGGAATGGAGGCAGCCAATCATGGACTGAAACTGTGAGATAAAATAAATCTTCCCTACTTAAGTTGTTTATATCAGATACTTTATGAAAAGTTAACACAACTACCATTTATTTGTTAAAAAGGAACAAAGTACTATCAAATGATCTTTTATTTTAAATGAAGAGTTCTGAGAAATCATTAAAAACTTTTTAAAGAAATAAATATTTTGTAGGTTGGAAAATGAGACACTAAACTTATGTATAACATAAACAATATGGAAAGCAAAACAACAAGTACTTCTGAAAAGTACTTGTCTTATAGAAATAATTGGCTAAATTATTAAATTGATTGATTAAATGACTAAAATATTAACCCATAAAATGAAATATAAAACTGTAGACCATTTATCAAAGGACACTGTTGCTTCAAATTTTCAGAAAGATTCTATCAGTGAGCGTCACTTTACTTGTATAAGTAGTTGTAATAATTCAAATAATATAATTTAATAACTCAGTCCTTGGGCTCTGCATTTAGTGAGATCTAGAATTAATTTGTCTTTGTAACTTACAATATGGGACCTTATGATGTTAATTGATGTCTAATAATCTACTTTACTTATCTAAAAGAAGAATAAAAATTTACAAAATGCAATTCATGTAAAACATCACTCAAAGTGGCAATTCTAAACTTTCAATAAATATTAAGTACTTTTAAACAGTTTTAGCAGAATTTTTATGTTATTATATCTGTTTCACATCAGTGATAATGTAAGACAAATATATTCATAAATGTATATATGTATATATGTGTGTATACCTAATAGTACATATATATACACATATATGCATATATATTTTAACATGTACTATTTACAAAAAGCAAAATTAATTCTTCATTGTCATGATGCCAACTACTTTTATTTTAAACTACATTGATATCACCAGGCACGGTGACCCACTCTTGTAATCCCAGCAAGTCTAGAACCTGTGATGGAGGATCTCAAGTTCAAAGCCAGCCTTAGCAACATAGCAAGGCCCTAAGCAACTCAGTGAGACCCTGTCTCTATTAAAATATAAAAAAAGGGCTGGTGATGTGGCTCAGTGGTTAAGTGCCTCTGGGTTCAATGTGCAGTGCCAAAAAAAAAAAAAAAAACTATATTGATATGAAACTCAAATATGCTTTTGCATGTGCACTTGAATAATTCTCCACAGGCAACAACTTGAATACTTTAAGAAATTCTCTAATATAATGCTTTTTAAATTTTAGAGTTGTTTTTTCACCCTGAATTATTTAAATAAAGATGATGTGTTCTACATTGATTTGTTTGGTATACAAGTCTCTGTTGCATCACATCTAGCATTTATAATCTTTGTCACTAATTACTCCAAGGAAATAACCACTTTATTGCAACTTTACTGCATCTTGCATTAATTTCCAAATTGCAATTTTGATACTTTTTGTTTCTCTGCCTTAGTTCTAAAATTTTCTTTTTTAAATTGAACTCGTTTTATATTACTCATATTGTTCTGCAAAAAAATATGCTCCTTGAGGGGATAAAATATTAAATAATAGTGAACTACCACCATGTTAGAGACCAAAATATTAAATAACTTTTTATTATATTATTTATTGATTAATCCTCCAACCATAAATAATTGTCTGCATGCTAATTGGAATATTTGTTGTAAAAAGCAAAAGCCTAAGATAAACTATGTTGAAGAGGGAAGAAAATAATTTTAAGCATTTCACCTAGCCCCAGAAATAAAGAAGCATTTAAAACAAGTGATTTAAATGACACATGAACATAATGAAAAACAAAACTTTTAACCTAAAGTATAGTTTGTTTAAAATGAAATTATTTTTAACATTCCTCATCTTTTATCCTATCATAACAAAGGATATTCACCTCCATGCCACCTCTAAGAGACTGAGCCCAGCCAAAGCCAAAAATTCAGCCTTCTAAAATCTACAAAAATGGAATTTAAATCCATTGTTAAGTAGCTGAAATCTTGACTCCCTTTAAGTCCTTTATGACAATGCCTACTGTTGGCTAAATATGTAGTTATGTGCCACAGGAAGACATGTTGGTAAAATTTCTTTGTGATGAATCAAATGTACAACAGTGGTCCCACATGATCATATCACCTAGGAACATCATAACTGTCTTACTTATCTATGATGTTCACAAAATTATAAAACTGCCTAATGTTTCTCATAATGCATCACTGTCATTAAGTAATGCATTACTGTATACATATTCTTACTAATTTTCTTTTATTATATTTTCATAAATTATCATTAATTTATAAAAATATAATAAAAGAAAATTATATATGTGTGTCCCTGTATTCTTATTAGAATTAAATTTATCTCTATTTAGATATTAATATGTTTTCATAAATTAATAGTCTTTTCTTAATCATATTATAGAATTAAAACAATGAAATTATTTATTAAAGGTGCCAAATAAAGTAACATTCACTGATATTCTATTTTAATTTAATTTAATTTAATTTTGCTTTTTTGGTGCATTGTACATAATAATTGGGTTAAATTTTATATAATCACACATGCATGCAATTTAACTTATTTCTATTTAGCTTCCTGCTGCCTCCTCTTTTATTCCCCTCCTTCTTCCTCCTAA
Source organism: Urocitellus parryii (assembly GCF_045843805.1). NCBI lineage: Eukaryota > Metazoa > Chordata > Mammalia > Rodentia > Sciuridae > Urocitellus > Urocitellus parryii. The sequence goes on along the minus strand of NC_135535.1, from coordinate 99,295,317 downwards.
TTACCCTCATATTTTACTGGTCTAACTTGTACTTGTTTATATATTTTTAATTGGTGCTTCATAGATATACATAAAGGTGAAATTTACAGCAGTATATTTACACATGCGCTGTGTAATTTTGTAAAATTTGCATTTTCTTTTCTTTCCCATCACTTCTCCCTTCCCCTCATTCTCCTCCTACTCTAGAGTTCTTTCCTCTATCTTTATATCTCATTCCTGTTTTTTTTCCTTACTTTGCTCTGGCAACTACACATGAGAGAGAACATCTGACCCTTGATTTTCTGAGTCTGTCTTATTTCACTTATCTTAATGTTCTCAGTTTCATCCATTAACCACCAAGTGCCATAATTTCATTCTTCTTCATGGTCAAGTAAAATTCCATTGTGTATATGGACCATATTTTCTTAATTCATTCATCTGTTGATGGGCACCTAGTTTGTTTTCATAACTTGGGTGTTGAAAATTGCACTGCTATAAACATTGATGTAGCTATATCACTATAATATGCTGATTTTAGTTCTTTGGGATAAATATAAGGACTGGCATATCTGGGTAATATGGTGCTTCCATTCCAAGTCTTTTGAGCAATTTCCATACTGCTTTTTAAAGTGATTGTGCTAATTTGCAGTCCTATTAACAATGCATAAATGTACTTTTTCTTCCACACACTCACCAACATTTATTATTTTTATTTGTGACATTTTTTTTCCTATTTGTATTCCTTAAATTTCCTTCTCTTGCTTGATTGCTGTGGCTTGAGTTTAAGAACTATATTGAATAGGATGATGAGAGTGGCCATTCTTGTCTTGTTTCTCTTTTTAGAGAAAATGTTTTCAGGGTTTTTGTTTTGTTTTGTTTTTTCATTTAGTATGAAGTTGGCTTTGGGTTTGTCATATATAATATTTATAATGTTGAGGTAATTTCCTTGTTTTCCTAGTTTCTGTAGCCTTTTTAACAAGAATAGCTGTTGAATTTTGTCATATATTTTTTCTGCATCTATTGAAATGATCATATTGTTCTTAACCTTAACTCTATTTATATGATGAATTATATTTACCAATCCCTGGGATGAAACCCACTGATCATGGAGTACTATCTTCTTGATGAGTTTTTGAATGTGGCTTGCTAATATTTTATTAAAGATTTTTGCATTTCTTTCACCTGGTATATTGATCTTTTCTTGATGTGTCTTTGTATAGGTTATAGAGACTTCATAGAATGTATTAGGAAATATTCCCTTCCTTTCAATTTCCTGGAATAATTTGAGGAAGAGTTTAGTCTTCTTTAAAATTGGGTAAAATTCAGGTGAGAATCCATTCAAATCCTTAGCTTTTCTTTGTTGGAAGGCTTTTAGTTTCTGTTTAAGTTTCATTATAAGATATTGGTTTGTTTAGGTTTACTATATCCTCATTATTCAATTTGGGTAAATCATATGAGCTTAGAAATTTGTAAATATCATCCAGATTTTCCAGTTTATTGGAGTGGAACTTTTCAAAATAATTTCTACTAATCCTCTGGCTTTCAAAAGTGTCTTCAGTGATACCTCATTTTCCATCTCTAATTATGTTAAAATGTGTCTTCTTTCTTTTGGTTAGTTTGGCTAGGGGGTTATCAATCTTTTTCTTTTTTAAAAGGCAACTCTTCACTGCATTGTTCCTGTATATTTTTCTCAATTTTATTCATTAATTGAAGCTCTGATCTCAATTATTTCCTGTCTTCTACCTATTTTGGGATTAGAATATTCTTTCTTTCCTAAGGTCTTTAGATATAGCATTATTTTATATTGTGTGGGGGAGGGTGCATGCTGGGGATTGAACCCAGGGCCTTGTGTATACAAGGTAAGCACTCTCCCAATTGAGCTATATTCCCAGCCCCTGGAATCTGTTTTTTAATGTAGGCACTCAATGCTATAAACTTTCCTCTTAGAGATTTTTGTACATTATGTCTCTGTGCTCAGAATTTTTTATTTTTTCTTTGATTCATTCTTCATTTAAAAGCAGACTAGTCTATCTCCATGTGTCTATGTAATTAGTGTAATTTTTCTTGCTGTTGGTTTCTAATTTCATTCCATATGCTGTGATAAGATGCATGGGGTTATACTATGTTTTGGTTTACTAATACTTACTTTGTGACCTAGAATATGGTCTATTTTTTAGTAGTTTCCATGAGCTGCAGAGAATAAAGTAAATTCAGCTGTTTCAGGGAACTATATCCTGTATAGGTGTTAGCTCTATTTGAGTTAAAGTATTATTTAGTCAGAAATATTTTATCAATTTTATATTTGAATTACCTGTCTATAGGTGTTGAAATCACCCAGTATTATTATATTGAAGTCTATCTGGGATTTAATGTCAAGAAATTTTCTTTTTTTATATAATTAGGTGCACTAATATTGGGGGCATAAATAATTATTATTGTTATAATTTCTTATTGGATTGGTCCCTTTACCAGTATGTAGTGATCTTTGTCTCGTCTGATTAACTTTTGCTTGAAATTTGCTTTGTCACTTCATCAGATACAAGAATATCTATCCTGCTTCTTTTTAGACTCCATTTGCAAAAAATACATAAAATAAAAAATAAAAAGCAGGGTTGGGGTTGTGGCTCAGTGGTAGAGCACTCGCCTAGCATGTGTGAGGTACTGAGTTCAATCCTCAGCACCAATAAAAAATAAAATAAAATGAAGGCATTGTGTCTGCCTATAATATATATATATATATATATATATATATATATATATATATATATAAAATAATAAAATTAAATTTAGAGAGGAGCAAAAGGGGGGTTAAGAAAACATACAAAGATGTTGCGTCCATCAAAAACTAAAAAATAAATATTAAAATTCTCTCTCTCTCTCTCTTTTAAAAAAAAGAAAAAAAAACAAATCTTATTGAGAAAAAAAGGGCTTATTTCCACTGAGGTGATCAAAACTGTTGGCAAGAATGAATGTTCATTCCTTATGCTGATTTGCCATTCTTTTCATTTATTTTGGGTAACGGGCTGGGGGTTGTTAAGTCCCATATCTTTGTGTTTCTCCCCAAATTGCTAGCTATTTTGGCCATGAGCCAAAACTGATTATAATAACTCTCAGTTGTCAGTCTCTAGTATCGGATGGGATACACTGGGGAGTGTTAATAACTAGTGTATTCTCTTAGTGGGTCTAATGCAGAGTTCTAAACTGGAAGTTTCAGTAGCTGGAGTTTGGCCTCAACTGACCATTGGAACTATGTCAGTGGACATTTGAGATTTGGTCCACACCCTCCTGTCGCTAGAGAAATGTTCATCTCTGGGAGATGCCTGGACTCCTAGGGCCTCCCCAAATTTTCACTACCAGGGTTAGGACTCTCACTCTGGACAAGCTTCACATATTCATCTCCATAATTGTGAATTACCCAGAATCACACCTGGAGTATACACACACCTGTCTGGTGTGTTGCCGGTGTTTTCCCAGATGCTTGGATGGGACAGCAGCAACAAAGGTAGCTCTCTCTCCTCAGTATCCTGAGCCCAGAGCACTCTAGGCACAATGCCTTCTGCACCTGCTTCAATTTTGCTCATCCAGATATACTCTGAACCCCACAGTAGGCAATAGTTGGGTCAGGCAGGCAATTTCTTTAATATTTTTTCTATCTCCAGCCTCTTCTCACTGCTACATAGCCACTCAAAAATGGTTTCCACCATTGCAGCACTGATTCTGGTTGTACTCTCTGCCCCTCAATCAATTGATTTTAAATTCTTTTCAATTTACTCAATTGATTACTTCCCAGCTTGGATTGTGGCTCAATGGTAGAATGCTTGCCTCGCATGTGAGACACTGGGTTTGACTCTCAGTACCACATATAAATGAATAAATAAAATATAGGTCCATTGTCAACTACTGCCTCCAGTGTCTCTGGGCTAATGAAGGTCATCCTCCTCAACTGTTCCTCAGGTTCTCCCAAGCCAATTTTACTCGCCATGCTTTTCTCTCTCTTTGCCTGTTCTCCACTCCCCTCCACGGTGGGCTGGTGGTGCTAGTGCCAGTTAAGCTCACACATCTCTCATATATTATTTCTTATATTATGTTCAAAATTTCTGACATTATGTGTGTCTATAATTATTTTGCTGTCCAATATTGAATTTCAGTGAATTCCCTTAGTCACCCATCTCAGTGAAGAGTAGTCTTTCTGCTTTTTAAGTCTTGAGCCAAGGCTCTGCTGGGAAGTACACCCTTTCTCTAATCTACCATATTCTGCCTAATGATGTTCTATTTGTTAATGTGAGTTATGAAAGTCTGCTGTTCCTACAGACATTCACTTGATGTTTTCATTTAAATGATGCTATGTATCATGTCCTTTGTTGCATGTAATAAGAGTCTTTTACTCTCTGGCATAACTTCAATAAAATCTATATTCAAAGAAAATAAAAACTGCAAAATTTACTCAGTATTATAGGAGTAATTATAGTTTACTTTCTGATGCATTATATACACTAAAATGTGTATATATTTTTTCTCCCTTATATGTATATGATATATGATGTATATAACATAAATATATGTTAGTGTGTCTCTCATATATTATTTCTTATATTATGGTACATTATAGTACATTCTAATAATGTACTACCTAGTGTCTTAAGAGAGATGGGTAAAGGAGAAGTTGCTAACAAGTAAAAATATTATTTTAAATGATTGAAAAATAAATTCATTCAAGGATTTTTTTAAATGATGAGAATTAATGCCAAACTCAATCTAACTACAAGAAATATTTAAGGATCTTCTAAACATGAAATACTGATTACTGATAAAAACTTGGGTATACAAAAAGGGGAGGTGAAGAAATGAAATGATGTGAATATATCAAAGTGGATATTAATGACAAATTTCAAGTTTAAAAATATATGTCAGCATTAGATTTCAGAAAGAAAATACAGCATGGGTATTAAAAATAAAAAGGTAGTTTTGACTGAGAAAAAGTAAAATTACTAATTTATCAGACTTTAATGAGTAAACATATGCTATAAAATGAAGAGTGCTAATAAAAATATTTAAAATATCAAATTGCTAGGGGCTGCAGTGCACACCTATAGTCCCAGCAGCTCCAGCTCAGGAAACTGAGGCAGGAGGATCACAAGTTCAAATCCAGCTTCAGCAACTTAGCAAGGCCCTAAGGAACTTAAAAAGACTCTGACTCCAAATAAAAATTAAAAAGAATTGGGGTTGGGCTGAGTATGTGGCTCAGTGGTAGAGTGCTTGCCTAGCCCGTGTGGGGCACTGGGTTTGATCTTCAGTACCACATAAAAAAATAAATTGAATAAAGTTATTGTGTTCATCTACAAATAAAAAATAAATTTTATTTTTTAAAAAAGACCTGGGGTTATGGCTCAGTGGTTAAGCGCTTCTGGGTTTAATCCCTGGTAACACACCCCCCGCCCCTGCAAAAAAAAAAAAAAAATTAATAATCTTGTATAGTGGAAATTTAACAATAAAAAACATTTTAAAAATCATATAAAAAGTAGAGTACAAAAATGTTTGCATGCAATCTAAGTTAAATTTAAATTAACATTAATAGTTATATTAATGTATCCATATATACAAACAAAATCCATATGTAATATATTTAATAATGTGATAATTATGTTAACCATAAATATAATACTACCCAAGTTAAGTACATGTGTTTATGTTTAAAAATAAATACTTGTCTTCCTAAAGTCAGTACATGTATTGCATGTACCCCAAGCAACTAAAATGTTCTCCATAAATAAAAGTTCTTAAATGAAAAAATTATGTTTGTTATTTTAGTGAGATAGTCTTTTAATAAAGAAAGATGAAAGTAAAAAGGTGAAGGAAGAGCAGCACAAACCAAAAGAAATTTGTTGAGAATTAATGAACTATCATAATATTAGGGAAAAATCATTAGAAGTGAAGAAGCATAATTTAAAGTGGAAGATTCGTTATCCAATTAACTTTTAAAAATAATGCATGCATACCTAAACTAACAAGTTTGACATAGGATTAAAAAGAACTGAAAAGCCAAAAAAATCATTAATGAGTATTTAAAACTTTTCTATTTCTGCTTATCATATGAGATATATCAGTCTCTAAAAAATAAACAAATAAAATATGCATATGCACATAGCTATGGACTTTATACTAACATAAAATAATCATGTTTTAAATTCCCATGAAATCTTTCCAAATACATCATTTTGTCAAGTTTCTAAGGATAGTAACATAAAAATATATGGAACTATGCTCCCAATGCAGAAGACACTAGTCAAGTTTTTCCAGTAGATTCTTGAAATATAGGAATTCAAATAAAAAATAAATAAAATTTAAAAATCATTTTCTCAGTCATATTAACAACATTCAGATAATAGAGCATTTCAGCCTCACAGAAAATTCTATTTACCTAAAAAAGAAGCCAATAACCAAAAATTTTATATATGGTTTTTAATTCAGCAATATATTTCTACGTAGTTTATGGGCTAAAAAAAAAAAAAAAATCACAGTGAGCCAGGTACAATGGCACATGCCTGTAATCCTAGCATTGAGGTTGAGACAGAAAGATTGCAAATTCAAGGCCAGTCTCAGAAACTTAGTGATACCCTAAGCAAATGAGTGAGACTCTGTTTCAAATTCTTAAAAAAGGCCTGGGGATTTAGTTTAGAGGTAAAGTGCCTCTGGGTTCAATTCCTAGTGTCAAAGGGGGAAAAGAGAAAAAGAAGAAGGAGGAGGAGGAGGAAGAAGAGGATGATGAAGAGGAGATGATCACAATGAATGTTCACAATTTTTATATGAATTACAAGGAAAATATAATCAGAAAAACTTTTCTTTCAAAATTGACTTGAAGGCAATATTAAGAAAAAAGAAAAGAAATTGAATTTTGAGCATGTGTTATAAGAAACTAAAAAGAGAAAAGCTAAAATTAAACACAAATGAACCAGAAAGTAGAAACAATAAATAGTATAAAATCATGAAAACAAAATTACAGTAGCAAAGATCAATAAAATCAAAGGTACTTTCATTGAAAAGACATAATAAAATTGACAAAACATTGTTGAATAAAAGATTTGGAAATGTCTAAATATTTTATGTCTGAATTAAAAATTAGAATACTATTATGGTTTTACAGATATTAAACATATTAAAACCATAATAAGAATTTTTTAACAGCTTCACACATTTGTTAATAAGCAAAGAGTGCAAGATTTGAGGCATAGGCAGGAAAAGGATAATTAACCCTAGAATTGGACCTTGGATAAAGAAAGCTGGCAATAGACCATCCACAGAGTTGCATTATATTGAGAATCACTAACATGCAGAATAAGAATTGAATCCTAAAGGCCAGAGAGAAAAATATCAAATTATATATAGGGGGAAACCAATTCGGATTTCAGCAGATTTCTCAAGCCAGGCCTTCAAAGCTAGGAATCCTGAAATAACATATATCAAGCTCTGAAAGAAATGGATGCCAACCAAGAATTTAATATCCAGAAAAATTGCTTCAGATTTGAAGATGAAATAAATATCTTCATGATAAACCAAGTTAAAAAGAATTCACAACTAGAAAGCCTACACTACAGAACATTCTCAATCAAATATTCCATGAGGATAAAATGAAAAAAAAAAAAAAGTGAAAACCAGCAAAGGGAGGAACTACACTAAAAGAATAGTCAATCAAAGGAGAAACTAATTCAAATTAAAAACTAGAAATAAACCAAAATGACCAGAAATACAAATCACATCAACCTCGAATGCTTATGGCCTAAATTCATCAATCAAAAGACATAGATTGGCAGATTGGATTAAAAAACAAGCCCCTTCACATAAATACAGTTATCTCATACTAGACAAGGCACCAAAAACATATATTAGAGAAAAGATAACCTCTTCACCACAGTGCTGGGAAAACTGAAAATCCTATGCAACAAAATGAAAGTAAGCCCCTATCTCTCACCAGGCACAAAACTCAACTCAAAGTGGATCAAGGATGTAGGAATTAGACCAGAGACCCTGCAACTAATAGAAGAAAAAGTAGGATTAGGCCCTGACTTCCTTAAGAAGACTCCTATAGTGCAAGAAATAAAATTAAGAATAAATAAATGGGATAAATTTAAACTAAAAAGCTTCTTCTCAGCAAAAGAAACAATCATCGAGGTGAATAGAGAGCCTACAGAATGGGAGCAAATTTTTACTACACACACATCAGATATAGCACTAATCTCTAGGATATATAAAGAACTCAAAAAACTTAACACCAAAAAAATAATAATAACCCAATCAATAAATCAGCTAAGGAACTGAACAGACACTTCTCAGAAGTAATATATAATCAATCAACAAATATTCAACATCTCTAGCAATTAGAGAAATGCAAATCAAAACTCCTCTAAGATTTCATCTCACTCCATACAGAATGGCAGCTATTATACATACAAACAACAATAAGTGTTCGTAAGGATGTGGGGGAAAAGGCACACTCATACATTGCTGGTGGGACTGCAAATTGGTACAGCCAATTTGGAAAGCAGTATGGAGATTCCTTGGAAAACTGAGAATGGAACAACCATTTGGCCCAGCTATCCCTCTCCTCCATCTATACCCAAAGGTATACTACAGGGACACAGCCACATCAATGTTTATAGCAGCACAATTCACAATACCTAAACTGTGGAGCCAACCTAGATGCCCTTCAGTAGATGAATGGATAAAGAAAATGTGATATATATACACAATGGAATATTATTGAACAGTAAAAGAGATTAAAATCATGGCATTTGCAGGTAAATGAATGAATCCTAAGTGAAGTAAGCCAATCCCCCAAACCAAATTCCAAATGTTTTCTCTGATACGTTTTCTGCTGATTCATAATGGGGATGAAGGGCCATGTGAGGAACAGGTGAACTTTAGATAGGGCAAAGGGGAGGGAAGGGAAGGGAAGGGGCATGATGTAGAAAAGACAGTGGAATGAGATGGACAGTACCTGTATAAAGACACGAATGGTGTGACTACTTTGTGTACACCAGAGACATGAAAAATTGTGCTCTATATGTGTAATATGAATTGAAATGCATTCTGCTGTCATATATTACAAATTAAAATAAGTGAAAAAAAAAGATCCAACAATAAACACTCTTCAAGAGATTCATTTCATAGGCAAAGACATTCACAAACTGAAAGTGAAAGGATGGGAAAAAAAACATATCACTCATTTGGATTGCATAAATAAGCAGAATTTCTAATCCTCATGTAAGAACATATTTTAACATCTATAGGAAATAGAAAATTCCTACAAAATACCTATTTAAAATTTTAGTATAACAAATAGCTGAGCAAAACTAGATATTAAATAAATTTATTAAAAAAATTTAATCTGTTATATAAACCATTCTAAAGACTAATTCTACAAATACATATGGTATCATGAGTCAGTCAGCTTTCATCATGGACATATTTCATTATGAAACACCTGGTAAAATTACTTGGAAGAGGAAATATTTATTTTGGCTCATAGTTTGAGAGATTCAGTTCATGGTCCACTAACACCAATTTTATTTCATAAATTCAAGATTATTTAATATTTTAGAAATATATAGGTAATTTTTTCCTAAACACCATACAGAGAAAACATCATTCCAATTGATACAAAAAATAATAATAAAAAATCACTTGATAACAAAGTCTAATAGAAAAATAAGAATATTAAAGAACTGTATCTATTGGAGAAGTTGTGATAAAAATTCATAAATCAGATGAAATGTTGAAATTTTTTTTCTAGAGTAGGAAATGATACACATAATGTAAGTAGAACCTTGAAAATCAAATTCTAGCCAGTGAAGCAAGTCAGGAAAAGTAATTGCACTTGGAAAGAAAATAGAAATGTGATTATTTATATATAAAGCAGTAGTTTACAGAGAAAATACATAATAATCTATATTTGGATGACAGCATTAATACATAAAATCAGTGAAGGCATTGGATATAAGATCAACATACAAACATCAATTATAATTTTATTTGCAGCAACAAAAATTACTAAAAACAATTTACATTTAAAAATAAGTATGTCATTTACAAAACCATTATTGTGAATACTTAAATTTCTGTAAGACTAATATCAAAAGAACATGTGATCAAGAAAAATTAAATAACCCTAATATGTTGAAGGACATAGCATGATATTTACTAGAAAAGTCAATATTATAAGGATGACTAAACTTTACCTGAGTCAATACAATCTCAAAGATAATACTGGAAAAAATGTTTTAACAGCATCATTGAAGTACCCAGCATAAAATTCATACTGTTAAATTCTATAAATCAGTGATTTTTAGAATATTCACATAGCTACAATCATCAGAAATCTAAACAATTTCCATTACTCCGAAAAAAAAAAAAAAACACATACTTAGTAGTGGTCATGTTCCATTGCGTCATAATCTTAGCCCTCGGTAACCACTAATCCACACTGTTTCCACAGGTTTGTCTGTTTTTGGCATTTCACAGAAATGAACTCAGGTAACATGGAATCTTTTATAAAGGTTGAATGTCATGAATACAATATTGAGTAAAAAAAGACAGACACAAAGTATTATTTTTATTTTTGGCATATAATAGAATTCAATAATTGTTTTTGAAAATTTTTGTTATTTAAACAAATGATATAATTCCATTCTAAGACTAAGGCAATCCTAATATTATTTCCACTCATGAAATACAAAATTACCTGACAGACTTCAGATTTAGGTATATTAATGTTAAAGCTTATGTTTACAATTGTATGTATTCGAAGATACGCAACTGTCTGATTTAAGCTCAGATGAGTACAGCATAGCACAGTTACGTTCATCATCTGATGATTCCTTTACCCTGTAATGATGAAAAGTGCAGAATTCAGTTATATTTTATAGAAAAAAATCTATTAAGTGAAAGAATTTTTCTTGTAATTGTGAAAAACAATACTAAAATGAATGACATTTTCATATAATTTTAGTAAAAGCTAGTAATTATAAAGACAATCCATTCTTTAATATTTATGTCAACATTTCACTGATTTGCAATATTTTTTACATGTTTATAAGTCAAATTATTAATACTATTCTTTTGAACATAAATTTTTTTAGATGTAGCATAATTTTTTAAAAAAAAAACTTACTTTAATTTGAAAGTTGAGCCATTTATCAATTCCCATGGATGATCCTTGCTCTTACGAAAGACTCCAACCCATGACAGAAGTGAGAGGGAATGTAGAAAAGACTGCCAGAAAACAGAATTTTTATTTAAATAATCAGTGTGAAAGGTTTCATTATTTTTAAAAATAGTACATTATGTCATAGTACCTTAATGTTCCCAACCAATTAATTGGATAAACAATAAACCCACTTTTTGTATTGTTGAAAACCTTGCATAAATGTTCATAATTGAACATTTTTTGAACTTTAAAATTAAATATTTAATAACCACATGCTGTTTCTGTGAATAAGGAATACCGTGATTCATGTATTCTGTTACACATGTTAACAAAATAAACATAGCAAGAATTAAATAAGTTTCCAGATACTATATATTTAATTCTCCAGAGGCTGTGACTAAATCAATGTATTTTTCCACTATGTTCCTCAGAGTATGAGTTTTAGAAGGAAATTAAGGGTTTCCACTGAAGAAATAAATTACATGGAAGCCCAAAATCAGGTGTTATATGCACCACACCATTTTTTAAAGTCTCTACTGTTATCTGTTTCTGTATTTGTGAAATGCTGATAGTTCGGTGAAGGTGGCATTGATTTGTATCTCTCTGCCGCTACATGATAATACAACTGTAAATTATGGGATTAGTGAAAGACAGGAGCAAAAAAGAATTCTGAAAGATGGAAAGAAAGAGGTAAAAATGGTTTGGCACTGTAGTATTAGGGAACCACAAAGGACCCTAATACTTAAATCCCTTATCCAAAAGAAGAAAGTGCCCCTTGCATGCTGGCTCCCTACCCAACCTAGTAATAAGAGGTGGCTCTTATAAGCTTCTCTGTGTGAAAGGGACTCCCACTAGCAGGACCTGACACAGTAGAAACCATTGGTGAAGATGATCTTTCAGAATATCCATCAACAGCGTGAGGGGATTCAGAAAAAGGAATTCCATGAGTTCAAAAGCTCCACCATGGAAGTCTGTTTGTCCCTGGGGGCAAGAGACTCACCGCTCCCATCCAGAGACCAGATATTGGAATGGATTTTTAAATGTTATATCCACATAATACAGTAGTGAAAATTAGAAAACAACAGGTAAATGTAATAAGATGGATAAATCACCCAAATACCATATAAGATTGAAACGGGAAAAAATAAAAATGCATAGTTATGATTGCATTCATGTAAAGTTCAAAAGCAGGCAAAGCTAATTTATTATAGCAGAAGCCAAGATAGTGGTTTAGGCAGGAGCCAGAATGTTGAGCACATATGCAAGGATGGGACAGGTGGGAATTGGAACCTTTTTAATCTAGTGTTCTGACTGTAATTACCTCAGTCTAGTCACCTTGCAATCAATCTGCACAATCAAGAGATGTTTAGTTTTCTTTATGTGAAATAAAATTAAATAGTAAAGTTTATTTCAGAATGAAAGGATAAAATTTTTATGAGCATGACTTTTCATAAAAAGGAAATAAACAAATGTATATTAAAGCATACAAATAAAGATAAAATCATAAAGCCAAATAATGAAATATTATTCAGTCTTGTAAATACCTGGCAAATATGTACAAGAATATGAATGAATTCTATAAATATAATATTGCCCATGAAAAGGCTTTTAATAGAATGAAACATTTAAAACCTTACCATTTCTTCTTCATTGTCTATATAAAGCAGATTAGAGTTCTTAGAAGCACAGGACACCAAACTCTCATTCCAAGTCACTTTTTCTATGCTAATGTAGTAACAGTTATTCGAATATGTTAACCATTCCTTTGGACAACGTCTACAATGATATGCTGAAGGAAGATTTTCATGAATTTTTATTCAGAAATGAGGTAAATTTTTTAAAATTAAAATGAATTTACATATTTGTGTACATAAAAAATGTATATAACATACCTATGTACCCCTTGGGCTGTTACATATTAAACCAAAAATATACTTATATACACAAACACGGAAAAGGACCAGCCTCTCATCCCATGGATGTGCCCATAGAAAGCAAACAAAGAGAAAAACCTCACATGAGACTCTTAAAGATCACAGAACACTTCTTTTACTAGAATATAAAATTAGTTTATGCCATGTAATATACCAAAATTAGGAAATTGGAGCCATTAGGCCAAAAGATTATACAGTTATTTTAAATTGGAATTTCATCTTATTGTCTGGACAAAAAGTCCTCCTATAATCTTTATTTATGGGAATTTAGTGCTAATTTTTCTAAATGTATTTTTCCCCAAGAAATTGATTACCATCTTTGCATGGCTTTAGTCACATAGAAAAACATAATATATACAAATATATCAGAACTTTGAAAATCATTATGTACCTTTCTGGGTTCCTATCAGGGAAGAATTATTCTCCTCCTGTATTACAGTAGCTAGAAAAGTTAAAATAGGTCTTATAAAAATTAATATCCAAATACATCATAATCATTTTAGTTTCTTAGTGTAACATATATGTATTATTTAGAATGAGAAAAATGTAGACTCAAATTGATTTTTAAAAGAAAATCAATAAAGAAAAATATTATTTCAATGAAAACCTAACATCACCATCTCTTTCAGTACAATATTTAGCATAACCACTTTCAGAACCCAACTTATATTTCTCAGTGAAACTTCCCAGTCTCCTGAAGTATGTTTTTGAGTTACAAAATCACAATAGATAAACATAATTTAAAATACTTACTGCAATCCTTCAGTTATATTTTTGAAAAATTCAGAATAACCACTTCACATTTAGTCTAAATATTAAAAGGAAAGTTCTGTTCCCTGAAATGAAATATATAGAGGACCTTCCAATGATTAGTGAAAACTTCCCTTATAATCTTCCAAAAATATTCTTACATGGAATAACAACTGTAATCATCACCACCACAGTGACCATTAAGACAAAGCAGGTGATTCCCAGGATCCCAGCAATGAGCTTTTCTGGAGGTGATGGAAACTCTGCGGAGGAGAAATGGTAGCACTGAGAAAGGAGGATGCAGATAGCTGTTCAGAAGGTTTACATACAAGAGAAACCCCATACACTGGGAATCGTAAAGATAAACTTGGACCCAATTTCACATCTACCACTGTAATCTGTCTTTAGAATACACCATCACATTTTCAGTGAACACAATGCTCCAGAAGTTCTTTATCAAGGACTAGAAACTTCAACAATGTGACAACAGCTAGTCTTCATATTTTAAAATAGAGTAACGGCTCAAGTTAGAATTCCTATCCTCACAAATATGAGAGTTTATTCCCTACTTCCTACCCACACATCTGCACCCCAACTACACATCCTAGAACAGCTAGACACTGAGGATTGATTACAAATTTTACCTTTGCAGTGGTTGTCCTTATCATTCCCTGGATGTTCCTGAGAAGAATTTTGAAGATTTAAATCTGCATAGGTTATTTCCTCCTCAGTTACTGAAATGGAGCTTTTAATGTCCTTATATTTTCTTCGTTGCTTCTTTGGGTTCTTGCCAAGATTCAGTTCTGTGTAGATCACTCCTTGATTACTCATTTCTGCAGCTGAGTTGATGTCAAGGACTGTACTCTGTAATTGTGCTTAACTAATGGCATATGTGGTGATGAGACCCTTAATGCAGTCAGTGGGCGGGGTGAGGAGCAAGTGTTGGTGCCCACTTTGCTTTTGAAGATGGTAAATCTTTCCCTAGAGAATTAAACATTAAAACTTATGGTTAAATTAGGTAATATTTTAAGGATCCTCTACTTTTGACAAAATATTATTGGTGGGGCATCAAACAATAAATTAGTGACAAATTAAGATGCTTATGAATAAGGATATCTTTAATAAAATTGGTTTCCACAGAAATAATTTAAGATCATGAAGAATAATATTGGCATGAAAGATCACAATGCTGTAATAGAAGAAAGTATATGTGGACTTTATGATAAATTGACATCCAATGAGGTTTAAAAGTGTTTAAACAGAGAATTGAAAAGTAGACACATCTTAATTTCTTGCACTGTCCTACCTTTATTTAGTGGCTTATATGTATTTATTAAAATGGATTAGAAGTATTAAATAGTCTTATTTTGAATAATTGAGAAGTTATTTTGAAATTACTAAAAATTAAGGATATTGTATATGTTGAAAAATGTTCCCTGACATTATAAACATATGCATGACATAAACAGTATTGAAAAGGCTACAAAAGTAATTTTAATATTTATTTTATGAAAATAATTGGCTATGAGATCATGAAATGATAAAGTATAGAGCTTTCATTGTAAGTTGAAACTTCCAGATAGTCTATGGTCATGAAAATCAGTGAGGGTTACTTTAGTTGTATAAGTAATTAGAATAATGCAGATAAAGTGATTTTATAATTACCAATAACCAAGTTTACTCTTCTAAAATTCAAACATGAATATATAAAATATAATGCATGTAAACACTTAACACAATCTGGCACTTAAAATTTTCCATAAATGTTACCTATTTAAACTACTATTTAAGTTATAATTGCTATGTCATTGTTTATGAATCATCTCAGCTATGCTATGTATAAGAAACCTTTATACAAGGATCTTACATATCATTTTGATATATATTTATTGATTAATTGTTTAGAAGTCTTTATTAAGTTTAGTAGTTGGTTTAAGCTAGCTCATACGGATTTTTATTGAAAGCATAGACTACATTTATTTACGATCTAAGTAAGTATCTGATGACTTACGTTTGGCTTTCACCATTCATAGAAATTTCTGTTAAGACTCTATAATGGCTGAGCTAAATATAAATTAATGTTATTTTTCAAATATCCAAAGCTTACTTATTATAATATTAAAAAATTAATGGTCTATTGTTTCAATGCCCCTGGGTTTCATTTTAAATCATATTGATTAACAAACCCCAATATATATGGATGCACTTGATTAATTAGGCAATAATTAGAAACCTTTAAGAAATCCTCCAATGTATTTCATATTGTAAGAATTTTCCTCAACCAATTTAAGACATGGATGCTGTACTTTGATCTTATTGTCTATGACTTGTACTTCAGGTGCAGCATATCTAGTATTTGCAAACCCCCTCTATCTGAGGTGGGCTATCAGAGACAGAGAGTAGCAACACATACCTTGTATTGCCAGAAAGTCATGCATCCTTTAGTGGGAAGAGGTCTGCCATTGCTGAGTAAGAAAAGGTGAAATTGAATGACCTAAGTCCAGGATAAGAACAAACAATTTCTATGATCTTCACAGATTGCCCTCTGAAGGCTCAGAGTGAGTCAAGAATGGAAAAAGAAGATTTCTCATCAATGTGTCACTTAAGGTTGAACAGGAAATTCTCACACACAGGCTATTTTGAAATCAATTTATCTCAACACCCAACTCCAGAATATAGGACACTTGCGCTTCTGTTGAAGAACAATAGGGACTTCTAAGTGTGTCATTTAGTTTGTCCATTTTCCAAGTGCCTCTAAAAACTTGTTTACATATTCTATAATATCTGGAGGGACAGAATTCTAACCACTCGTGCACTTAACTGGTTTCCATTTTAAACACAAACATTTTCTTAAGAGAATCTTAGATTTTAATTTCTTTTTAAATATTAGGCTTCTGAATTTTAGGATTATATCTTTTTTATTTATTTGCTTTTGCTTTTTTGGTTTTGGGGGCATTGTTTTCATATTGCATTTTGATTTCTGATGCTGGGGCCTAAGGCCTCATCTATACTAGGTATGTGTCTCATGACGGACTTCTTTTCCTCAATTTTTTTTTATCATTTATGTTATAATGGAAAAAAATACAAAACTCATAACATTTCAATAGAAATATATATGTATATATATATATATGTGTGTGTGTGTGTGTGTGTGTGTGTGTGTGTTTGTGTATACATACATGTCTCACTAATTATTCTGAGCAATTACTACACTTTCAATTTTTGTATTTGGCACAAAAAAATACTAGTGCTGAACTTATTTTCTCTGCTTGAGTTCTTTAAACTTCTGCATTTTATTTTATTATTATTTCTTTTTATTTTATTTTATTTATTTATTTATTTATTTTTTTGGTGTACTGGGGCTAGAACCCCAAGCTTCACACATTCTAAGCAAGCACTCTCCCACTGAGCTACCTTCCAGTCTTTTGTTTTGTTGAGAAAGGTCTCACTAAGTATGGCCAGGCTGGTCTTCAACTTGCAATCTTCCTGCCTCAGCCCTCTGTGTAACTGTAATTACAGGCATTATAGGTGTGCACCATTCTTTCCAGTTTAGGTTTTCAATACATTATTCTTCAGAATTCCCTTGATAAAAATAAATATATTTAGATGGATAAAATATTATTTGATGTTGAGCTATATCAGCATGCCTGAGGTTAAAATATTAAATAACTACTCATTCATTCATTCATTCTCAATCAAAACTGTTAGTTTTAATAGGTATGATTAGTTGTAAGTGACAAAATTGAAGTTAAAATCTAGAAAAGTAAATTTTTAAAAATTTCACCTAAAAGGTAACATCAACAAGTTAGCAGAATAGGAGTTCTTCATTCAAATCCCACCAGAGAAACAATGATTTTGCAGCCATCCATAGATGAAATGCCTTGGAATTCAGGTAGGAGTTTGTAAAACTCTAGTGAAGACCAAGATCAAGGAGGAGTGTTTTAAGAGAGTAGACTCAAACCCAGGTGGGGGATTTGCTGAAAGAGGTCCCCACTCTAGACCCAGAAATAGCCTCATCCCCTTTGAGTTCAGTTACAACCTATCAGGCTTTGGTCCTGCTACCAAAACCATCTACCGAGGGACCTGGAAGGAGTCATACTCATTAGAACCTTGAAAGACAGGTTGATTGACATCAGTCCCAGCTCAGACCATGGAACCACCATGTACCCTCACTCTGGCCCCTCTCAGCTTCAGTCTGGGATCAGTCCTGTTCCCTCAGGAACCTACTGGGAGATATACCCATTTATATTCCCAGAACAGGCTTTCTGACATCAGAAACATACCCTGCTATGATTTGTGCTTGCCAAGACTCACTCTGAAATTTTGTTGCCAATGTAACAGTGTTGAGAGGAGTGGGACATTTGAGAGGTGATTGGGTCATTGAGCCTCTCCCATCATGAAGGAATTAATGTGGTACCTGTGTGGCAGGATTAGTTGGCATAAGAATAAGTTGTTTAGGAAGTGAGTTTCACAGGTTGGGGTTGTGGCTTAGTGGTACAGCACTTGCCTAGCACATGTGAAACACTGGGTTCGATTCTCAGCACCACATAAAATAAATAAATAAATTTCTGAAACTTAAAAAAAAAAGTGAGTTTCACTTCTTTGACTCACTCTCTGCTTGTTCTCTCACCATATGACCCCTTTATTCCGTACATACACTCTGGAGTAGCATGTGTCTTTCATCAGAAGACCAGTTGCTGACACTTTCCTAGCTTCTAGATCCATGGACCAAAATAAACCTCTTTACCTTATGTATTAAACATCCTCTTGAATTTTGCCATAGTAACAGAAGACATTAATAAGGCATTTAATCAAAATTCCACCCCTCCACTGTAGCTTGGGAACAGTCCCACCCCACAGGGACCTGAATTAGACATGGTCACCAGCAGTAACTATGATCTGACCTGCTGAATTTGGTCTTGCTGTGGATCTTTAAATGCCCCTGTAATTCAGTTCAAGTCCTTCTCAACTGCGACTTGAACGAAATCCTCCCTAGCCAGTTACTCATCAAATAAATAATAGAATGTTCATGAACCCAAAGCATGAAAAACTTGGTCTCAACTATAGACACTGACAAAGCCCTGGGACTCCATTCCATCCCCTCCTAGCTGTGGACCAGGGCAGTGTTGCCCACCCAGTAACCCACCCAATGACAATGGAGGCCTTCCCCAAAAGTCACAATATCACACACCTAGTAATAGGCCCACCATATGTACACCCTGAGGCAGACTATCATCCCAGCACTAGTCCTATAAACCAATGTACTAGACAGAGTCTGAGATGGGACAGAATCCATGTCCATTAGAGACCTAGTAACAGGCCCACCAACCATGGATGCCACGGTAGACACAGAATCTCCAACCTTATTTGACTGTTATCTTGGAGATAATTTCACCATCCCAGAAACAAAACAGAAGTCATTAAGCTGTCAAAAACAGGTTGTAAAGACTAAAAGAGGTATCTGCTCTTTCAAATGCAGACATAAGTGCAAGAATATATGGATAATGAAGAATCAGGCAAATAGAATATCAGCAAAGGTAACTAATAAAACTCTAATAACCAACCCCAAAATGGAGATCTGCAAATTCCCTAAAAGAGAATTCAAAAGAATCATTTTAAGGAATCTCAAAGAAGATCAAGAAAACACACATAGGTAAATAATAAAATTAAGAGAACAATGCAGAAACATAACTAAAAGTTTAAGAATTCAACAGTGAGTTTCCATAGCTGACTCAAACTATGCAGAAATAGCAAACCTAAAATATATTTTACTTGAAGTTAACCAATGAGTAGAGCAAAAAGAAAAAATAATGGAAAATATGGAAAGAAAGAAAGCATACAGTACCTGAATGGAAATCTATAAACTATTTTGACTCATGGGATACCATCCCAAATATGAATGTATGGATTCTGGATGTCAAAAAGGGAGAAGAAAGATAAAGAAAAATTCATTGTTTCAAAGAGCACTGTTTGAAAAGTTTGTAAATCTTGGGATGAATATGGCCACCCAGATTTGTGAAGTTCAATAGATCCCAAGGAATATCAACAATTGACATATTTTATGAGCCTCATTATAATAAATTGTTAAAAGCCAAAGACAAATAGTCTCTTTTTTCACTTGTTCTGATTAGTTTTAAATGGCAGTAGAATACATCTTGACACATCATACATAAATGGAGTATAATTTCTCATTCTTCTAGTTGTACATGATGTAGAATCATACTAGTCATGTAATCATATATACACATACAGTCATAATGTCTGAGTCATTCTACTGTCTTTTCTACCCCCGTATCTCTCCCCTCCCTTTACTGCCTTCTGTCTAATCCAAAGTACCCTATTCTTCCCTAGCCATCCCTCTTTGTGAATTAGCATCCAAATATCAGAGATCATTTGGCCTTGGTTCATTGATATTGGCTTATTTTGCTTAGTATGATATTCTCCAGTTCCATCCATTTACCTGAAAATGCCATAATTTCATTCTTCTTTAAGGCTGAGTAATATTATATTGTGTATATATACCATATTTTCTTTATCCATTCATTTGTTGAAGGGCATCTAAGTTGGTTCCAACTTAGATGTGAATTGAGCTGCTGTAAACACTGATGTGGCTGTACCACTGTAGTATGATGATTTTAAGTCCTTTGGGTATATGCCAAGGAGTGGGACAACTGGGTCAAATAGTGGTTCCATTCCAGGTTTTCTGAGGAATCTCAATACGGCTTTCCAGAGTGGTTGAACCAATTTGCAGTTCTGCCAGCGATATGTGAGTGTACCTTTTCCCCCACATCCTCACCAACATTTATTTTTCCTGTATTTTTAGTGATTGTCATTCTGACAGGAGTGATATGAAATCTTAGAATAGTTTTGATTTGCATTTGCTAATCTCTAATTGCTAGAGATGTTGAACATTTTCTTTTTCATATATTTGTTGATTGACTGTACTTTTTCTTCTGTGAAATGTCTGTTTAGTTCCTTGGTCCATTTATTGATTGGGTTATGTTTTATTGGTGTTAAGTTTTTTGAGTTCTTTATATATCCTGGAGATTAATGCTTTATCTGAAGTGTGTGTAGTACAGATTTTATTCCATTTCATTGGCTCTTTCTTCATGTTATTAATTTTTTTCTGAGAAGATTTTTAGTTTGAATCCATCCCATTTTTTGATTCTTTACTTTTTGTGCTTTGCAAGTCTTGTTAAGGAAGTCAGTTCCTAAGCCAACATGGTGTAGATTTGGGTCTACTTTTTCTTCTGTTAGGGGCAGGGTCTCTGTTCTAGTGTCTAAGTCTTTGATTCACTTTGAGTTGAATTTCATATAGAGTGAGAGAAAGGGGCTTAATTTCATTTTGCTATGGATTTCCAGTTTTCCCAGCACCATTTGTTGAATAGGCTATCTTTTCTTCAATGCATGTTTTGGTGCCTTTGTCTAGTATGAGATAACTGTATTTATGTGGGCTTGTCTCTGTACCTTCTATTCTATACCATTGGTCTACTTTTCTGTTATGTTGCAAATACCATGCTGTTTTTGTTATTATGACTCTGTAGTATAGTTTAAGGTCTGGTATTGTGATGCCACCTGATTCACTATTCTTACTAAGGATTGCTTTGGATCTCTTATATTTGAATATTATTTATCCTGGGTCTCTTATTTTTCCAAATGAGTATCATGATTGCCTTTTCTATATCTATGATAAAGTCATTGGGATTTTAATGGAAAGTACATTAAATCTGTATAGTACCTTTGGTAGTATAGACATTTTGACAATGTTAATTCTGGTATCCAAGAGCATGGGAGATCTTTCTATCTTCTAAGGTCTTTAATTTCTTTTTTTAGTGTTCTGTAATTTTCATTGCAGGGGTCATTCACCTCTTTTGTTAGGTTGATTTTCAAGTATTTTATTTTCTTCATGACTATTGTCAATGGGATAATTTTTCTGATTTCTTTTTCATTGGATTTATCACTGATGTATAGGAATGCATTTGACTTATGGGTGTTGATTTTATATCCTACTACTTTGCTGAGTTCATTTGTAAATTCTAGAAGTTTTCTGGTTGAATTCTTTGGCTCTATAAAATCATATAATTGGAAAATAGTGATAGTTTGATTTATTTTTCTGTTCACATCCCCTTAATTTATTTCTTCTGTCTAATTGCTCTGTCTAGAATTTCAAGAACAATATTGAATAGAAGTGGTGAAAGAGGGCACCCTTGTCTTGTTCCAGGTTTTAGGAGAAATGCTTTCAATTTTTCTCCATTTAGAATGATGTTAGCCTTGGTTTTAGCACAGATAGATTTTACAATGTTGAGGTATGTTCCTACTACCCATAGTTTTCCTAGTGTTTTGAACATGAAGGGGTGCTATATTTTGTCAAATGTTTTTTTTTTCTGCATCTATTGAGATAACATATAATTCTTGTCTCTAAGTCTATTGATGTGATGAATTACATTTATTGATTTCTGTATTATGTTAAACCAACTTTACATCCCTGGGATAAACCCCACTTGATCATGGTTCACTATCTTTTTCATTTATTTTGTATGAAATTTACCAGAATTTTATTGAAAATTTTTGCATCTATGTTCATCAGGGATATTGGTCTGAAGTTTTCTTTCCTTGATGTGTCTTTGTCTTGTTTTGGTATCAAGGTGATACTAGCTTTATAGAATGAGTTTATATGGGTTCCCTCCTTTTCTGTTTCATGGAATAATTTGAGAAGTATTGGTGTTAATTCTTCTTTGAAAGTCTTGTAAAACTTGGCTGAGAATTCATCTGATCCTGGGCTTTTCTTGATTGGAAGGCTTTTTATAGCATATTCTATTTCATTGCATATAGATACTGTGTCCACCTAAAACTAAAGAAATAAATATTTTTTAAAAATCATGTATGTCTTCCTGATTCAGTTTGGGTAGTCCATATGTCTCTAGAAGTTTGTCAATGTCTTCAAGATTTTCTCTTTTATTGGAGTATAAATATTCATAATAGTTTCTGATTATCTTCTGTATTTCTGTAGTATCTGTTGTGATATTTCCTTTTTATCAAGAATTTTAGTAATTTGAGTTTTCTCTTTCTCTTCATTGGTACAGCTAAGTGTTTATCAATTTTATTTATTTTTTCAAAGAACCAACTTTTTGTTTTGACAATTATTTGAATTGTTTCTTCTGTTTCAGTTTTATTGATTTCAGCTCTGATTTTAATTATTTCCTATCTTCTTCTTCTTCTTGTGTTGACTTGTTTTTGTTGTTGTTGTTGTTGTTTTGTTTTTTGGGGTTTTTTTTGCCCTAGGGCTGTGAGATGTAATATTAAGTCATTTATTCATTGCCTTTTTGTTCTTTTAATGAATCAGCACAGTGTAATGAACTTTTCTCTTAGCATTGCTTTCATGGTGTCCCACAGATTTTCATATGTTGTATCAGTATTCTCATTTACCTCTAAGTATTTTTTTATTTCATCCCTGATATCTTCTGCTATTGATTCATAATTCAGTAGCATATTATTTAGTCTCCAGGTGTTAAAGTAGCTTCAATTTTTTAATTTATTGTTGATTTCTAATTTCATTCCATTATGATCTGATAAGGGTGCAGGGTAGTTATCTCTATTGTTTTATATTTGCTAAGAGTTGCTTGGTGGATTAATATGGTCTGTTTTAGAGAAGAATCCATGTGTGGCTGAGAGAAAATTGTATCACTCATTGATGGGTAAAATAGTCTATATATGTTCATTAAATCTAAATTATTAATTTTGTTATTTAGTTCTATAGTTTTTTAGTTTATTTTTTGTTTGGAAGATATATCCAGTAGTAAAGTCACTCAATATTATTAAGTTGTTTTCTATTTGATTCTCGAAATTGAGAAGGATTTGTTTGAGGTACATAGATGCTCCATTATTTGGAGCATAAATATTTATGATTGTTAGGTCTTGCTGATGTATAGTTCCCTTAAGCAGTATAAAATGTCCTTCTTTATCTCTTTGACTAACTTTGGTTTGAAGTCCACTTTACCTAATATGAAGATAGAAACTCTTGCTTGTTTACTTGATCCAAGTGAGTGAGATGTTTTCCCCATCTTTTCACCTATAGTCTGTGTGAATGTATTTGCCTATGAAGTGAGTGTCTTGGAGACAGCATATTTTGGGGTCTTGTTTTTAATACAATATCCAGTCTATGTCTTTTGATTGATGAGTTTTGGCCATTAACATTCAAGGTTATTATTGAAATATAATTTGTATTACCAGTCATTTTGGTTTATTTCTGAATTTTAGCTTAATTTAGTTTCTCCTTTGATTGACTATTCCTTTAGTGTGGTTCTTCTCTTTGCTGGTTTTCACATTTTTTTTCTATTTCATCCTCATAGAATATTTTGTTGAGAATGTTCTGTAATGCAGGCCTTCTAGTTGTGAATTCTTTTAATTTTATTATGAAAGTTTTTTTTTTATTTCATCTTTAAATCTCAAGCTTAATTTTTCTGGATATAAAATTCTTGATTGATATCTATTTTATTTCAGAGCTTAGTATATATTGTTCCAGGCCCTCCTTCCTTTGATGGTCTGAGTTGAGAAATCACCTGAGATATGAACTAGTTTCACCCAATAAGTAATCTGATTTTTTTTCCTCTTGTGGCTTTTAAAATGCTATTCTCATTATTTATGTCAGGTATTTTTATTAAAATGTGCCTTGGTGTAAGTCTGTTGTAATCTTGTACAATTGGGGTCATGAAGCTTCTTTTTCCATTTCATTCTTTAGGTTTAGAAAATTTTCTGATATTATTTCATTGAAAAGATTTTGCATTCCTTTTGTTTGTATCTCTGCTCCTTCCTCTATCCCAAGAAATCTTAAATTTGGTCTTTTTGTGTTATTCCATAATTCTTGGAGGTTCTATTCATGATTTCTTACCATCTTCGCTGTGCGGTCAACTTTACATATTTTGTCTTCATTGTCTGAGGTTTTATCTTTCAAGTAGTCTAGTCTATTGGTAATGCTTTCCATTGAATTTTTAATTTGATCTATTTTCTTCACTTTATGGATTTCTGCTTCATTTCATTTCAGAATATGTATCTCTTTATTGAAGTTATCTTTCATCTCCTAAAATTTATCTCTCATTTCACTCCTTACATCGTTCTTTATGTCTCAGATCAGTTTTACTACCCACATTACTCATTCTCTGACATTTCTTTTACCAATGGATTTTATTATTGGAGAAACTTGGTTTCCTTGGGGCACCTTGTTTCCTCATTTTTTCATGTTGTTCTTGTGTCTTCCCATCTAGCAGTGTGGATCTGAGGCAGCACCATTTATACCCTGTAGATTTATACTGTCACTGAAGGTTTTCAGTACCTCACCTTTAAGGGAGAGACCAATATTAACAGCACTCAATGCAAGCAATATACAGACTTTAAAAAAATTGTTCCAATTAATATGTCTACAGTTTTGTGTCAATAAACAGAAATGGTATGATTAATTATTGTCTACTTAAATACAGTAAATTTGCAAAAGGATATACAATTTCAAATGGTGAACAAAGAGAGAACAGAAGTGATGTAGGATGTGGTGTTTATAAGGAAGGAGGAGAGAAGACAGAGGTAGAAGGTTATATTAAAAGTAAAAGAGGAACTGATCGAGGTTGGCTGCTAGCAGGAGAAAAGAAAGAGAATCCAGGGAAACAGATGAGAGGAAAAAACCTACTCATAATTTTAAAAGTAAAATATATATACATATGTAATAGCAAAAATAGTAAAAATAATAGAATACAAAACAAAACTGTAATATACTATTCTGACATACCAGTCCTTGATAAATTGATGCATAAAGAATATTTGGTTTCAAAAATGATAGAGATGTGAGAGAGAAATACAAGGAATCTTGATGGAAATTTGAACAATTGTTTTCGTTGGAGTTCAGAAGTTCCTCAGCTTCCCTTCTTAGCCAATTGGTGGGATTGTCTGGAGTTTGATGATAACTCCACACTCAGAATGCTTGTAGTTGCTACGGTGAAATGGTTTGTCCTGGGGATGAAACTCCTGGAGGTGTGATGTAGGCTTAGGATTGCTGTTTGCTGGGAGCCTATTAGCCTGGAGATTTTAAATCAGAGAATTGCAATTGCTGGTCCACACTGGAAGACTATACTCCAGGACTCTCTTTTGGGTTCCACTGCTGCCTTAATGAGACATACTTTTAATATAAGTACAAAGATTGATAAAATAAAAAAAAGTAGACCATAAAACATAAACCAATAAAAATTGCTAAAAAATACTGTCATAAAAAGATAAGTAACATATAGGCCAAAAGAGTGATCATGTAGCACTTCATATTCTTATTAGAATTATAATGAAAATATATAAGTTTATATATTTATAAAATATATAAATATCTGTATTATAAAACTTGGTTGACTTAAATTCATACTTAAGAAAAAAGAATGTAGAAAAAGTAAATACCAAAACATGCATCAAAAGAAATTACACTGAAAAGCAAATTAAATAAAAATGTACTAGACAGAAGATAACATTGACTGAAATTAATGACACAGAGAAAAACTGCAATAGAGAGAATTAAAAAGGCCAGAGGTTTTTCACTGAAAAATACTAATAAAATTAGCTCCTGTGAGGCTATTGAAAAATAAACAAAAGGCACAAATAATATACAGTTAGAAATTAGGATGCCATTGTGGTTCTTATACATATTAGATAATTAAAGCATACTCTGAATACATTTTAATATCTCTATAAAATAGAAAGTACAGGATTCCTCATTAGTCCAGGCTCCAATGGAACCAAGATCCAGACCCAGTGTAGTTGAAACTGATACTAGGTTGATTACCATGGACTGAGGCTTTTAATGATTTGAATCTCTTAAACATTTTGAACTTTGTTTTGTGTTCTGGAATATGGTATATCTTGGTGAATATACTATGCGTCTGTGAAAAAAGAAAGCTTATTCCTTACTGTGGAATGGAATGTTCCATACATGTCAGATGGGTCAAAGTAGTTATGGTTTTGTTCAGGTTTCCTATATACTTGATACTTTAGTACTTTCCTGTATACATGCTGTATTGAGTACTGAGAATAGAATTGTAACATCTGGAACTGAATTGTGCATTTACCTACCGTTCTTTGTTCAAGTTGATAAGATTGGCTCCATGTTTTTTAAATCTATTTTTAGTTACATAAATATTTGAAATTATGTTTTTTTAGTAATCATTATCTAATCCTATTTTTTAAATCTCTGGTAATATTCCTAGTTCTATATTTTACTTTGTGTTATATCAATGTGGTCAGTGCCGATTTTTTATTGATTGACCCATTGATGTAAATAGAACAGAAAAAATTGGGAAAATACTGTGGCTAGATCTGTACTCTGACCTGAACTGGCTCCAAATGTACAACTGCTGTGTTAGAATTCCACTTAGAGATGGCCTTGAAACAATATTGAAAAAATATGCCAACCCTTTGATGAGAACTCCATGCATCAAATACAGAATAAAACATAGATGGTGGAGAAGGCATCATATTTTTTTTAATCTCCATTTTTTTTAAGTTACTAATGGATTTTTTTTTTACTTTTTTTATTTATATGTGGTGCTGAGGATTGAACCCAGGGCCTCACACATGCCAGACAAAAGCTCTACCACTGAGCCACAACCCCAATCCAAGAAGGCACCATCTTTAAAACAGAAAAATGACCCCTCTCCAGATGGAACCTGCCTTATCTTGAACTTCCCAGTTAGCTTTATGAAGATCCAGTTTCAGACATGAGATGACTTCATTGAGATCCACTTGAATGCCAGGTGTCAGATGCAAGAGGAATGTTCCATGACTGAGGCAACTCGAATTTTCCTATTACCAGTCTCCACTTCTTTTAATTCTTCAAAAGAAACTACATTTCTGGCAGCCCCTAAAACTCAAAAGTCCAGTCAATTATAAAAAACAAAACAAACAAACAAACAAAAAAACGCATGCTTAAAAAAACAACAGGAAGAAGCAGAATGGGAAATTATAAATGTGCTGTTGATGAAGCATGGCTTAAAATGTCTGTGCTTAGTCAAAAGATCAGATATTAAAGATTGCATCCTTTTTGACAAACAATCATCACAAAGGATGAGACAGAATTTGAAAAGGTTGATGGAAGAAACAGCATATCAACAGAACATGATACAGGAGCTTATAGAAAATAACCAGAAGCTTAAAAATGAACTTTAGCTAGAACAAAACCAAGCAGCCCATCAGGAAGAGCAAGCTTCCAAATGATTTGGAACCAATGATGGAGAGTGTGAAAGCCAAAATTGGTAAATTGGAAGATGTATCCCTAAATAGGGTTTGCCAGCAAGAAGCTAAAATAAAAGATGTTCAAAAGGAGCAGAAAATTTTACAGGCAAAATGCCAACATTACAAGAAAAAAATGAAATGAATAGAACAAGAGATTATTGGTTCTTTGCAAAAAAAGATATCTGTAGATTAACAAAGGAGGATGAACAGCGCATCATAGCTCAAAACAGAGTGTTTGCCTATCTTTGCAAAAGAGTTTCTCATCTGTCCTGGATAGACAGTTGCTTTGCCTAATTGACTACTGTGAATCCAAGGAAAAAATCTAACAATGATTTGAAAATCCAGAAGAAGAAAAAGACTATTGAAATATAGGTACATCACCAAGCCTAAAAATGCCTTCTAGAGTCATTACAGAATCAACTCAAGTATTTAAAATCCAAGATTGATGCACTTACAAGTGAAAAGCTGAACCTCCAAAAAATTTGGAAAACAGGCCCACACAACAGGAATTAAAACTTAAGGGCTGGGGATGTGGCTCAAGCAATAGAGCGCTCGCCTGGCATGCGTGCGGCCCGGGTTTCATCCTCAGCACCACATACAAACAAACATGTTGTGTCCGCCGAAAACTAAGAAATAAATATATTTTTTTAAATCTCTCTCTCTCTCTCTCTCTCTCTCTCTCTCTCTCTCTCTCTCTCTCTCTTTCTCTCTCCTTAAAAAAAAAAAAACAACTTAAAAAAATAACAAGTGAAGAAACTGAAAAAAAGCTTGTCAGTCACTAAAAACACTGAGGACACAGAGAAAAATGAACCCAGCAAAGAAAACCATCTATTGGTCCTAACTGATGGTTTTCTCTGCTGGGTAGCATCAATTTACAACCTAGGAACTCCAGTAATAATTTATAAAGAGAACAAAGGAGGAGCCCCAAATTTTAATAAAGATCTTATACAATATTGTGGATTTGAGCATCTTATTCCTGTAATAGAAATGTGAGAAGATGAACTGACATCCCTAAAGGATTTGTATAAGTCCTTGAAAATACTATCTACTGAACTGGTGCCTTGGAATAATTTAAAGAAACAGGATGAAAATGAAGATATTAAAGTTGAAGATCTGTTGTCAATGGTGGATACAATGGAGGAAGAAGTTAAAAATAAGGAAAAGGATAGCAACATGTCCTTTAAACTTTGTAAGCTATTATCTCTCACTTCCAAAAATTATTTGATGTGCCTTATTTAAATGGAGTCTATCCCTGAATGAATGAAGTTTACACTAGGCTTGGAGAAATGAACAATGCTGTGAGAAACCTCCAAGACTCTTAGAATTAGATAGTTCATCATCTTTGTATGTGCTGGTGAGCACAGTTGGAAAATAGTGTAGGCTGATTAATGAGGATGTGAATGAGCAGGTTAAGCAGGTGTTAGGACCTGAAGACTTCCAAAGGTATTTGTTTGAGAAGTATCATCCAGAATGCTTGGAGTGACGAAATTAAAGACATTCAAAAGTTCATAACTTATTTACCTTCCTATTTGGAATGGCGCTTGTTAAATAACCCGACAACCTAAAATTATCCCACACCATTAGGGATAGAGAAAATGCCAAGTATTTTCAAGATAGAAATAAATTGTTGGTCTGTAAGTTTACACAGGGTGGGTAAGAAACTACTCAGCATAAGCCTGTTCCCAGGAAAGTTATATGTGGAAAAATTCAAACCATCTTAGCTACTGTAGAAACTATTAAAATCAATTTTTAAAGAAAAACATAGATAGCTTTTACATATATAAAGGGACTAACATTGCAATTAAAAACATACTGGTTTGGGTGATCACTTTGGCAGCACATATACTAAATTGGAATGATACAGAGAAGATTAGCATGTTCCCTGTGCAAGGATGACACACAAATTTGTGAAAAGTTCCATATTTTTTTGAAGGGGAGGTCTGCTTCCCACTGTCACTGGGCTTTAGGATGCTGACTACTTTGCTTCATTATTTGATACATTTGTTGTATTCAAAACCTTGAAATGTAGGACATCATTAAGTTTACATTATGTTTATATTTTTGAAATATTTATTTTACTTACAACAAATTAATAAAAGCAGATTTTAAAGACCTAAAAGAAACAACAACAACAAAAAAATACTGGTTTGGAACATAACAGATTTTTACAAAAGGTACAAGCACAAACTTATTCTCTCCCTGAATATTTTTTAAGAGTCTGAATCAAATAATGAAACAAAACTTTATTTGAAAGAGAAAAATACAAGTTAGTGAGGGAGAGGACAAAGTAAGATAAGAACAGAGAAAATCAAAGTAACAATAATAATAGATATGGAAGGAGAAATAAGAAAATCCACAGTATAATTGCAAGCATTACAACTGTAAGCAGCCTACTTTTTATTGTGTTTAATACTGGTTCCTAATGGCTTGCATGCAGAGCCTTGACAGAAAGTCAAATAGGCCTCCCAGAATAAGAAAAGCATATGAAAACATTTATTTCCTGCCCAAATTCAAAACAGAGTAAATGCACTACAGAAGAAACTCTCAGTAAACAACAGCAGGCTGGGTTACATACTTTTGAGATTATGAAAAGGTGTATCCCAGTGTTGCATAAAACTAAAAATATTTTTTTTAAAAAAAGGCATTTTATACATCATAGATCTTTCCATTTAAGATCAATGAAGAAAGAATTAAATAGAAAAGCTGCTATTGAAAAGAGGAATCACAAATAGCAAAAAAAAAAAAAAAAAAAGAAAGAAAGAAACCATGAAAAACTTTTCAACATCCCTAGCAATCGGGGAAATGAAATTTAAAAATACACTGAGATTTCATCTCCCTCCGGTCAGAAAGGCAATTATCAAAAATACAAATAGTGATAAATTCTGGTGAGGATGTGGAGGAAAAGGAACAACAACAAAAAAAAAACCTAGGAATGGAACCACCATATGACCCAGCTATCCAACTCCTTGGCATCTATCCAACTCCTTGGCATTTATCCAAAAGAACTAAAATCAACAATCAGCAAGCTCTACAAATATAGATACATCAATGTTTATGGTAGCACTACTCACAATAGCCAAGTTATGGAACCAGCCTAGATGCCTATTAATAATTGATTAAGAAAATGCGCTGTATATACACAATGGAGTTTTACTCAGCCATAAAAAATGAAATTATGGCTCCCCCCTCCCTCTCCTCTCTCTCCCTCTCCTCCTCCCTCTCCTCCCTCTCCTCCCTCTCCTTGTCTCTCTCTCTCTCCCCCTCTCTCCCTCTCCCCCCCCCTCTGTCTCTCTCTCCCTCTCCCCCCACTTCTCTTCTGCAACTGGCCTCTATGACTGACCTCTACGTCCTGCTAATAAAATCTCCGACAGGTAAACGATTGTTTCGGCGGAGCTTTTCCGTCCTTCCTACAGATATGGGCTGGAGAAGCCATAGAATGTTGTGAGCAGAGCTTAATGGGCAATTCCGGTGGGAGCTCAGAAGACCAGAATGCTGTTAGAAATGTGGCCAGTAAAGACTGTACTCTGAGTTTTCAGAGGGGGATGGGGACTCTATTGGGAATCAGACTAGAGAATATTCATGTTACATTCCAGCAAAGAAGTTGTCTACATTTTGCCCATGCCCTGACATTTTCTGTGAAGGTGAATTTAAAGGTAATGGACTAATAATCTGGTGGAAGAAATTTCAAGGAAGCACAGCATTCAGGCCTGGGTGGCCTGGGTGTTGCTGGCAGATTTTAGCTAGGTTTACTGTGAAAACTGGAAGCAGAGAGATTTGGAAAACTTTGTTGGTCAAAGAAGCGTAGGTAAAATTGGGGCCAAGGAATTTACTGTAAAGATGGTCATCATAAAGAGAAGTACTTTCCTCAGACAAAGGAAAGATACCCTGAGGGCATCTCAGGAGTCAGCAAAACCACACCCATTGCAGGCTCAAGGGTGTAGAAGTGAAAACTTGTTTGAAAGACCTTGGACCTATGCTTGCATAGGGTTGCCTAGAAGGAAGTTTCCCCAGGATTCATTTCACTGTGTTTGATTGTCCAGGCATTCAGAGGTCAGTGCAGTAATGGTCTAAGGGAGCCAGGCTACAGCTTGAGCTGACTTCAGACCTCAGCATCATTCACATGGTGCTACTTCTGCATGGATGCAGGACGCTGGAATTAAGGGATACCAGAAGTTTACACTGAAATTTCAGAGAAAGACCTGGGAGGCCAGGGAAAGTGCAGCAGGTCAGAATCCCTGCAGGCAGCCCCTGAAATATCAATGCACGAGGCTCTGAGAAGGAAGCCAAAGATGCACTTCAGACACTCTGGATTAAGAGATGCCAACAACATGGAACATCTGCTGGAGAAAGAGGCTGGCGTGGACAGAGCCAGCTTAAGAGAAAGGCCATTTGGACTGCAACTGGCAAGGCCATAGGGGTGAAGCTGCACAAGCCCTTTGAAGATCATATTTTGCCCTTATGTGCACTGAATACAGAATTTGGAGCTACAGGACTTGTTTTCCTAGCTGGATTTTGGTCTTGTGTTGGGCCCATCACTTTTTTCTATGCCCCCATTTCTTCCTTTTGGAATGGGAATGCTTACTGTGTGCCAATATATATTAGATATATGCAACTTTCCTTTGATCTTTACAGGGGCTCATAATCAAAAGTTTGCCTTGGCCTCAGATGAGACTTTGGACTTGGACTTTTGGGTAAAACTGGAGCTGTTAAGACTATGGGGACTCTTGAAAATGGACCACATGCATTTTGCATTATGAAATGGACATGAGTTTTGGGGACCCAGAGGTGGAATGTTGAGGTTTGGATGAGCTATCCCCCAAACTCGTATGTTAACACAGGAGTTGAAGTGATTAGATTATAAGAATGTAACATAATCCGTGGGTTAATTCATTTGATGGATTACTAATCTGAAAGTACTTCTTTACTGGGTAACTTCAGTTACTGGTTAGCTGAAGGCAGGTGTGGTGTGGCTAGAGGAGGTAGGTTACTAGGGATGTGGTTTGAGGATTATACATTTTTGTCCCTGGCTCCTCCCTCTCTCTCTGTTTCCTGGTCACCCTGGGCCTTGAGCTGGGGAATTTTCCTTCGACATCCCCTTCTGCTGTGATGTTCTCTACCTTACTTTAAGCCCAGAGCAATGGAGCCCACTGACCATGGTCTGAACCTCTTAAATCATAAGCCAAAATAAACTTTTTCTCCTCTTAAAAAAAATGAAATTATGGCATTTGCTACTAGATGGATGGAAGTAGAGAATATCTTGTTAAGTTCTATAAGCCAGACCCAGAAAATTAAGGGTCAAATAAAGCGGTGGTGGGGGATTGCTCTGATTATAAAGATAGAGGGAAGGTCAGTGGAGTAGAAGAAGGATAATGGGGGTAGGGAGGAGGAAAGAGAAAGGTGAGGACCAGGGACTGAAGTGGAGTAAATTAATTTATATACTTCCATACCTGTATCTTTATGTCAAAATGAACCCAACTGTTATGTACAACTAAAATGCACCAATAAGAGAGAAAAATTAAAGACTACTTGATGAAAACATCACCACATCAAATCTGAGAAAGAAAATGAGCCAAACTGAAGCTTCATGGGAGGATACAAGGAAGAGGAATCTCATAGAACACATAAAAAAGCATGTAGGTTTGTTGGAATAGAAATTATATTTTTCACTCTACCTGTTAAATTGCATTTAATAATTCTTAGTGGTAGCCAAACTAGAACACATCGCATAGTGCTTGCATTATGTTTAGCATAATATAGAAAATATAGCCTGGTGTGGTATGACAAATAACTATAATTTGAAAGACATCAGTGGTCACCAGTTAATGAGCATTAAAAAATTACCCTACTTATATTTCAAATTTAGGCTTTCTTGGTAGTTTGTACCTGATGACTCAGAACCATCCTACTGACATCATTTCCCTCTGGCCTTGATCACATCTTTTTTCTTACAAAGTTCATCTTCCCATGACAGTTTATTTCCCCTATTCACATTCCTGCCTAGGTTCTCCCAGACATCCTTTGTATTCATCACTGATGATGAAGCACAGCCTTTCTCTCCATCATGTTGCCCCCTGCTACCCTGATCTTCATACATACTGGCAATTATAACTCTTTACTTCTCTACCTCCAAATAACCTCTTCCACTGTCTCAGCCAATCACTACCATGGCAGCACATTAGTCATAGTCATGAATTTTAACTGTTACCTCTCAAAAATTACTTACTGAATTCTGTATGGTGTTAACAGTTTGTTCATTATAGCACAATACAGTATAACATAGTAGAGTAAGATGTGTCTTTTTTTTTATAACCTTTAAATGGTTCATCTAAAAATGTCCTACTAAAGTCTCCCACCTTCCACAAACATCAACACTCAAACTTGTTCACATCATTTCTAAGTTGGAAAATAATGTTTTCATTTCATTAGCTTCTCCAGCCCTATCTGCAACTCTACTTCTAACCTATGGGTCTTCGTCCTTCTTCACCTTTCTCCATGTTCAGATTGGTTCCATTGTATGGTATTTCTGCCAATGCACTAAATTTTCCTGAACTTCTTTTACCCCACTTGTTCAGCAAAATTATAATCCTATCTGAAATTGTTTCTTTTTCTGTCAATGACTGTTGAGACAAATACTTGCAGAATAGATCAGATTTACTGTGATACAAATTCATTGTCACCAACACGAAATTATTTGACACTGATACGGTATGTCCTGTTACATTACTTTGTCACCACTCTCATATTCTATGAAAATAATTTTATTGCACATCTTCCGCTTGTATCAAATCTCTTACTCTTTCACATATAATTCCTCTTATTCTGAGATAATCCGTATTGCAGAGAAAGAGAAGACACTGATTAGACTGAAAATCTCTTAGCTGCCCTTCTATATATACACACACACATGCTTCTCATCTTACTTCTGACTTGTTAGAAAGCTGAATTCTTCTTACTCATTGATAAAGTTAATTTTCTCTTTATTTGGGTCCAACTGTTCCTTCCACCAAGGTGTCATACACTGTTTACTATACCTCTTTCTTTCTGAATATTCAGTTGTAATAGTGGTATCCTTCACATCAGCCTAAAACTATATGCTATTTTTAATCTCATTTGACCTCATATCCCAATATACCTGTTATCCTCACTCTCAATCTTTTTTAAATAAGCAAAAGTTCCCAGAGTTCTTTCTGCATTTGATTTTACACTCACTACTCAACCCATTAAAATCTGGTTCCATTCCCATGACTCCAAGGCTCTTGCAATCTTTTAGGTGACACTTGATCTCTTTCACTCAACGGACCTCTTGTCATCAGCATTCATAACCCCCTTCTTAAGCACCTCTTTCCTGGCTCTATATTTTCTTGGTATCTTCACCTGTCCTCGCTATTTAAATTACCACCATAAACAGCTATTCATAATGTGCATGTGCTGAAAACATTTGTCCATTAGGTTTCATCTTATACATTTTCTTATCAATCAACATCTCCTCCTAATTTTCCAAACATTAACTGCTCAAACTCAACATTCCCA
This sequence comes from Urocitellus parryii, assembly GCF_045843805.1. NCBI lineage: Eukaryota > Metazoa > Chordata > Mammalia > Rodentia > Sciuridae > Urocitellus > Urocitellus parryii. The sequence continues at coordinate 99,259,668 of NC_135535.1, read as the reverse complement.
AATGAAAATTAAGTAAATAATATTTCCCTTACAAATATGTTCCTATGTTAGAAAAGCTCACCACATTTCAACTGAATATAAAGACAGAACCTTGGAGTTGTCCTATTTATTTCCTTCTCTACACTACTGTGTCAGTCACAAAGCCTGGCCTGTTTTAAACAACAGATGACTTTCAAACTTCTGCCTCTGTAAGCCAGGCTGTCTCTGCAGTCTCACAGGTATCAACATTCACCTTGTCTGGATGCTACTGCCAAGCCACCCTCCTTAGAGAAGGAAGGGCCATTCTTATTAACACCAGTGGGTCTTGAATGCCCTGACATCTTTACCTAAAACACTTTCTCCCACTTTTCTTTCCCTTTATTCATTTGTTCTTTCTCCTCCTGCCCCCCTTTTTCTTTTGTAATACTGGGGATAGAGCCCAGGGCCTCAAGCACACTAGGCAAGTGCTCACTCACTGAACTACATCCCCAGTCCGCTCCCTCTTCTAATAGAACTAAAAGAATTAAATTTATTAATAGGTTATCTCAATCTGCATTCTCTCAGGAAACTCTGAGAGAACTCCTGATCTATGTCAATTAGGTCTATTATAGTTTCATAACACCAGGTTTTAAATTTACCTTTCCTTTTAAGCAATAATAAAAATTTTAATTTAAAAACAATTTCTTTGGTTATTGACTAATAGTTACATTTTTTCCAAATATTGAGTTTATTTTTTCCAAAAACATAGTCAGTTGTTCCAGCAAAATTCATTGAATGTTTCATAATGTATTTTCCAATTCATTTACAAAGTAACATTTTTTTGTTTTGTTTTCTTTTTTTTTTTTGGTCTCCAGTGTATGTTAAGTCTTACAATGGCAAGACAGTGAACTTGGAATCTTCCTGTTTAGAACTTAGAATATTTGGTGATTTATTGGTGATGAAATATTAACACAATAGCCAAAAAAGAAGAACAAAAAAATTGTATTATTAATTTTTGTTTGAAAAACACAAAAAGAAAAAAATACAAAATGAAGTGATTCTTGGGCTGGGATTGTGGCTCAGCGGTAGAGCACTCGCCTCGCACTTCGGGACCCGGGTTGAGTCCTCAGCACCACATAAAAATAAAGGCATTGTGTTGTATCGATCTACACCTAAAAAATAAATATTTTTTTTAAAATTAAGTGATTCTTTAAAAATAATAAATTTGGTCAAACAAAAAAATATAGTTAATGTGATATATAGTCACATATTGAAAGCTCATAGAGATTAATAAAAAAAAATAACAGCCTTCACAAATGGGTAAAAAGTGTTAATAGACATGTAATAGACTTGAGTGGGAAATAAGGAAAGGAAAAGGAATTTGGCTAACCACAAAGAAATAGTAATATTTAAAAAACCCATATGAATTTAATGTGTCTCTTTATTTCAATGAATGAAACAAAAGAAACAATTGAAAAAATTGACAAAACAAAAAGTTGGTTCTTTGAAAAAAATAAATAAAATTGACAAACACTTAGCCATGCTAATGAAGAGGAGAAAACTCAAATTACTAACATACATGATGAAAAAGGAAATATCAGAAGAGACACTATAGAAATGCAGAAGATAATTCATAATTATTTTGAAAACTTGTACTCCAAGAAAATAGAATATATTGAAGACATCGACCAATTTCTAGAGCCATATGATTTGCCCAAATTGAATCAGAATGATATACATAATTTAAACACATAAATTTCAAGTGACAAAATAGAAGACACCATCAGAAGCCTACCAACCAAGAAAAGCCCAGGACCAGATGGATACACAGCTGAGTTCGATAAGAAAGACCTTTAAGGAAGGACTAATACCAATACTCTTCAATTTATTTCAGGAAATAGAAAAGTGGGAGCACTTCCAAACTCATTCTATGAGGCCAATATCAACCTGATTCCAAAATCAGGTGAAGACACATAAAAGAAAGAAAACTTCAGACCAATATCTCTAATGAATACAGATGAAAAAATTCTCAATAGAATTCTGGCAAATTGAATAGAAAAACATATCAAAGAGATAATACACCACAATTAAGTGGGATTCATTTCAGGGATGCAAGGTTGGTTCAACATACAGAAATCAATAAATGTAATTCATCACATCAATAGACATTAAGATAGGAACCATATGCAATATGAAAATATCAACAGATGCAGAAAAAGCAGTTGACAAAATACAGCACCCCTCTATGTTCAAAACACTAGAAAAACTAGGGATGACAGGACCATATATCAACATCATAAAGGCTATCTATGCTAAGCCCCAGGCCAACATCATTCTAAATGGAGAAAAAATGAAAGCATTCCCTCTAAAAACTGGAAAAAGACAGGGATGCTCTCTTTCACCACTTCTATTTAGCACAGTTCTTGAAATACTGACCAGAGCAATTAGACAGACAAAAGAAATTAAAGGGATACGGATAGGAAAAGAAGTACTAAAATTGGCACTATTTGCTGAAGATGTGATTTAATACCTACAAGTCCCAAAAGTTCCACCAGAAAACTTCTAGAACTAGTAAGTGAATTAAGCAAAGTATCAGGATACAAAATCAACATCCATAAATCAAAGGTATTTCTGTATATCAGTGACAAATCCTATGAAAGGGAAATGAGGAAAATACCGCATTTACAATAGCCTCAAAAAAAAAAAACCCCAAAACTTGGAAATCAACTTAATGAAAGAAGTGAAAGATCTCTACAATAAAAACTGCAGAATACTAAAGAAAAAAATCAAAGAAGACCTTAGATTATGGAAAGATCGTTGTTCTTGGATAGGCAGAATTAATATATTCAAAATAACAATACTACCAAAAGCACTATTCAGATTTAATGCAATTTCAATCAAAATTCCAAAGACATTCTTCATAGAAATAGAAAAAGCAGTCATGAAATTCATCTGGAAAAATAAGAGACTCAGAATAGCCAAAGCAATCCATAGCAAGAAGAGTGAAGCAGGTGGCATCACTATACCAGACCTTAAATTATACTACAGAGAAATAGTAACAAAAACAGAATGGTATTGGCACCAAAATTGACTAGTAGACCAATGTTATACAATAGAGGACACAGAGACTAACCCACACAATTACAGTTATCTTATGTTAGACAAAGGCACCAAAAACATGCATTGGAGAAAGATAACCTCTTCAACAAATGGTGCTGAGAAAACTGGAAATCCATATGCAAAAAAAAAATGAAATTAAACCCCTATCTCTCACCATGCACAAAACTCAACTCAAAGTGGATCAAGGACCTAGGAATTAAGCCTAGGTCACAGACACTGCATCTATTAGAAGAAAATGGAAGCCCAAATTTTCATCATGTTGCATTAGGCCCCAACTACCTTAATGAGACTACTTTGGCACAAGAATAAAAATCAAGAATTAATAAATGGGATGGATTCAAACTAAAAAGCTTCTTCTCAGCAAAAGAAACAATCCGTGAGGTGAATAGAAAGCCTACAATTTGGGAACAAATTTTTATCACATGCATATCAGACAAAACACAAATCTCTAGGATATATATAGAACTCAAAAAACTTAACACCAAAATTTGAATAACCAATGAATAACCAATCAATAAGTGGGCCAAGGACTGAACAGGCACTTCTCAGACGATGATATACAATCAATAAATAAATATATGAAAAAAATGTTCAACACTTCTAGCAATTAGAGAAATGCAAATCAAAACTTTTCTAAGATTTAATCTCACTGTATGACCAATGTGATTCTACAATATGTACAATCAGAAAAATTAGAAATTATATCCCATCTATGTATGATATATAAGTGCATTCTACTGTCATGTATAATTAATTAAAACAAAAAAAAATTAAATTGCAAAAAAAAATAAATAAATAAAAATAAAAACATACAGAAGTCTTAAAAAAAAAGATTTCATCTCACTGCACTCAGAATGGCAGCTATTAAGAATGTAAACAACAGTAAGTGTTGGTGAGGATGTGGGGGAAAAGGCACACTCATACATTTCTGGAGGGACTGCAATTTAGTGTGGCCAATATGGAAAGCAGTATGGAGATTCCTTGAAAAACTTGGAATGAAAACACCATTTGACCCAGCTATTCCACTCCTTGGTTTATACCCATAGGACTTAAAAACAGCATACTACAGGGACACAGCCACATCAATGTTTATAGCAGCACAATTCATAAAACTAAACTGTGGAATCAACTTAACATGTCCTTCAATAGATGAATGGATAATGAAAATGTGATATATATACACAATGGAATATTATTCAACAGTAAAAGAGATTAAAATCATGGCATTTGCAGGTAAACAGAGTTGGAGAATATAATGCTAAGTGAAGTTAGCTAATCCCAAAATAACAAATGTTGAATGTTTCCCCTGATTTAAGAATGCTGATTCATAATGTGGTTCAGGGGAGGATTATATGAATTCTAGATAGGGCAAAGAGGAGGGAGGGGAATGGAGGGGCCATGGTGGTAGGAAAGTCGGTGGAATAAGATGTACATCATTACCAAAGTACAAGTATGAAGGCATGAATGATGTCACTCTACTTTGTGTACAACCAGAGATATATAAAAAATTGTGCTCTGTATGTTTATTATGAATTGTAATGCATTCTGCTCTCATATATAACAAAATAAAATAAAATAAGTTAATAGACTAACTGTATCACAAATGTTTACAGGCATTTTTTTCCCAACAGAACCCTGCATTTTGTGTTTTGCATTTTTTATCCTTCACTCTTTGGAAGACATTGCTATTTCTCACAGAGGGATTGAAATTAAAATTTTCACGTTAGCATATCTGTATGAGCTCTTACTTCAGGCATATGGGGAGAATTAATTGTAAAGCTATTCTTATCTTAGTTAAAAGTCCCTTGAACTCTAAATGCAAAAACTGGTTGTGAAAACACTTTGAAATAATTATTCGAAAATACATGCCATAAAGGCTGCATACCTCATTTGCAGGTGACCACTTCTCTCTCTGCTGTAGTGAGGAAGGCCCTGTAAAGTCACCATATTGTTTATTCATCTCAGCCACCAATATCATTAATAAAATAAACCTCATTTCTCTAAACATAACCCAATGTTAGGTATTTGTTATAGAAACACAAAACGAATTAATGCACTTGTTTTTTACAGATAAGATTGGAGGAAAGAAGAAAAATATACTAATGGAAGAACAGTTGTATCTAAACCTTGTCTTCCTCTGGTGACTTTCACAGAAATTTACTTGGTAACACTTAGGAACTGAAAAGGATCCATTTCTAGATCAATCTATAATCCTGTATCTCTAGTTTGGTCATTAATATTTTCATGACATTATCTTGCACTGTTCTACCCGATTTTAGCAATTACTGGAATTAATAAGTCAGCATAGCATTATTGACTGAAGTCCAGACAGCTGGTCCAGAAAATGACCCCCCAAATTTGTTATATATATAAACCCAAGTACCATGGGGAACTTATGGAGGGCAATGAGCTAGGCAACCCAGTATTTACGGAGTTCTCATTCTGTGTCACACATGATTCTATGCACTGGAATCACAGCAATTACTAAAAAGCACAAATTTGAGGTCATTGTAGACACTGTGATTTATGCATGAATATTGTGATAAACTGTTGAAGGGGTTTTAGCAAGGGAAATACAAGAGGTAGTTTCCTATTTTTTTTTATTATTGGTTGTTGAAAACATTACAAAGCTCTTGACATATCATTTCATTGATTTGACATTTGATTCAAGTGGGTTATGAACTCCCATTTTTACACAAATTGCAGAATCACATCAGTTACACATCCACATTTTTACATATTGCCATACTAGTGACTGTTGTATTCTGTTACCTTTCCTATCCTCTACTATCCCCCTCCCCTCCTCTCCCATCTTCTCTCTCTACCCCATCTACTATAACTCATTTCTCTCCCTTGTTTTTTTCCCTTTCCCCTCACATCCTCTTATATGTAATTTTGTATAACAATGAGGGTCTCCTTCCATTTCCATGCAATTTCTCTTCTCTTTCCCTTTCCCTCCCACCTCTCTTCCCTGTTTAATGTTAATCATTTTCTCATGTTCTTCCTTGCTGCACTGTTCTTAATTGCTCTCCTTATATCAAAGAAGACATTTGGCATTTGTTTTTTAGGGATGGGCTAGCTTCACTTAGCATAATCTGCTCTAATGCCATCTGTTTCCCTGCAAATACCATGATTGTGTCATTTTTTAGTGCTGAGTAATACTCCATTGTGTATAAATGCCACATTTTTTTATCCATTCATCTATTGAAGGGCATCTAGGTTGGTTCCACAGTCTAGCTATTGTGAATTGTGCTGCTATGAACATCGATGTAGCAGTATCCCTATAGTACGCTCTTTTAAGGTCTTCAGGGAATAGTCCCAGAAGGGCAATAGCTGGGTCAAATGGTGGTTCCATTCCCAGCTTTCCAAGAAATCTCCAAACTGCTTTCCAAATTGGCTGCACCAATTTGCAGTCCCATCAGCAATGTACAAGTGTACCCTTTTCTCCACATGCTCGCCAGCACTTGTTGTTGTTTGACTTCAGAATGGCTGCCAATCTTACTGGAGTGAGATGGTATCTTAGGGTGGTTTTGATTTGCATTTCTCTGACTGCTAGAGATGGTGAGCATTTTTTCATATACTTGTTGTTTGATTGTATGTCCTCCTCTGAGAAGTGTCTGTTCAGGTCCTTGGCCCATTTGTTGATTGGGTTATTTGTTTTCTTATTGTTTAATTTTTTGAGTTCTTTGTATACTCTGGATATTAGGGCTCTATCTGAAGTGTGAGGAGTAAAAAATTGTTCCCAGGATGTAGGCTCCCTATTTACCTCTCTTATTGTTTCTGTTGCTGAGAAAAACTTTTTAGTTTGACTAAGTCCCATTTGTTGATTCTTGTTGTTAACTCTTGTGCTATGGGTGTCCTATTAAGGAATTTGGAGCCCGACCCCACAATATGTAGATCGGAGCCAACTTTTTCTTCTATCAGACGCAGAGTCTCTGATTTGATATCAAGCTCCTTGATCCATTGTGAGTTAACTTTTGTGTATGGTGAGAGAAGGGGATTCAGCTTCATTTTGTTACATATGGATTTCCAATTTTCCCAACACCATTTGTTGAAGATGCTATCCTTCCTCCATTGCATGCTTTTAGCAACTTTATCAAATATAAGATAGCTGTAATTTTGTGGATTAGTCTCTGTGTCCTCTATTCTGTACCATTGGTCCACCGGCCTCTTTTGGTACCAGTACCATGCTGTTTTTGTTACTATTGCTCTGTAGTACTGTTTGAAATCTGGTATCGCTACACCTCCTGATTCACTCTTCCTGCTTAGAGTTGCTTTTGCTATTCTGGGTCTTTTATTTTTCCATATGAATTTCATGATTGCTTTATCTATTTCTACAAGAAATGCCATTGGGATTTTGATTGGCATTGTGTTAAACCTATAGAGAACTTTTGGTAATATCGCTATTTTTATGATGTTAGTTCTGCCTATCCAAGAACAGGGTATATTTTTCTATCTTCTAAGATCTTCTTCTATTTCCCTCTTTAGGGTTCTGTAGTTTTCATTGTATAAATCTTTCACCTCTTTTGTTAGGTTGATTCCCAAAAATTTTATTTATTTTTTATTTTTTGAGGATATTGTGAATGGGGTGGTTGTCCTCATTTCCATTTCAGAAGATTTGTCACTGATATACAGGAATGCCTTTGATTTATGTGTGTTGATTTTATATCCTGCCACTTTGCTGAATTCATTTATTAGCTCTAGTATTCTATGTAGACTCTTTTGGGTCTTCTAGGTATAGGATAATATCATCTGCAAATAGTGATAATTTAAGTTCTTCTTTTCCTATCTTAATACCTTTAATTTCTTTTGTCTGTCTAATTGCTCTGGTCAGTGTTTTGAGAACTATATTAAATAGAAGTGGTGAGAGCAGGCATCCCTGTCTTGTTCCAGATTTTAGAGGAAATGTCTTCAGTTTTTCTCCATTTAGAATGATGCTAGCCTGAGGCTTAGCATAGATAGCTTTTACGATGTCAAGGTAAGGAATGACATTCTGCAATAAATATATTATATGATAAAGTGATTTTCAATGAACAACTACAACTGATATGAAAAGTGGATGTCTCAAGCCAACATATTTTAATAATGCTATGTATTTCCATTACATTTGGAAAGAGATTTACCTGCCTTACTAACTCATACAATTGTTAAAATCAAAGTCTTAAGTTTTCATTCTTTCATTACTATTAGAAAAGTAACAACTTAGGGTGTTCATTCATCTCAATCAACCATAAATGATTTACAAAAGATTTTTGTCTCTCAAAACATGCCTAAGCAAGGATAAAACAAGAAGTTTTCTATAAGTAAAGTCAAATAAATCATAAAAATTAATTTATTTTTGAAATGTCAGGAATCAACAAATGAGAGTATAAACAAATTCATCCTGATTAGGTGAAAGAGTTTACATTATTATTATTTAATTAAATTTTCTTAATTATTCAATTAAATTTATTTGAAATAGGTAAATAATACATTCACATTATTTACAATGTAAATAGAAATAAAATTATAAAATGTAGAACAATTCTTCATTCCCATTTTATGTCCTATTCATTTAGTCACCTCTCTCAAAAGTGAAAAAAAATAACTAGGTTCTTAAATTATTATTTCAAAGATAATCTTGGAAAGTGCAAACATGCATGCTACCTGTTAAACCAAATGCTACATGATTACACAATAGGACTGTCTGCTTATTTTTTATTTGAAAGTATATCTTGTAGGTAATTCCCTATTAGTACTTAATAAGCCACTTTTTGTAAGCAATTGCAAATGTTACACTACATGGATGTAACAAAATTTGATTAACCAGTTTTATTTCAAGGGACTTTTTTTTGTTGTTGTTTATTCTGGACTTTTGCAATTATAACAAAATACTGCCATGAACAGCACATTATATAATAGCATTTGGAATAATAATATCTATCTTTGGTTCAGTGGTTAATTGCCTGGGGTTTAATCCCCCGAACCAAAACAAACAGGCAAACAAAAACACCACAAAAAAACATTCTTTAATATTCAAGTGTGACATTTTCCTGCATATTTAATAGTTCTTATTTTTATGCTCAACATTAGGATTTCTCTTATGGTTTTATTGGGCCTCCTTTTTTGTTTTGGGGGGCTTTGTTGTTTTGTTTTGTTTTGTGTACCAGGGATTAAACCCAGGGGTGCTTAACCACTGAGCCACATACTCAGTCCTTTTATTTTTTTATTTTGAGGCAGGGTCCTGCTAAGTTCTTAGGGTCTCAGTAAATTGCTGAGGCTGGCTTTGACCTTGTGATCCTCTTGCCTCAGCCTCCCGGGTTGCTGGGATTACAGGTGTGTGCCACCTTGTAAGTTAGTTTCCATGGGAATTGTCTTGTAAGGGCCATAGAATTAGTGGTGGAGTCATCTCACCTGCTAGTTCACTGTTTTCACTTTAAGGTCCTTAAGAACCTCACTTATTGGAACCAACTCTGTACATTAGTCTCTAGCTAAGAATTTTTGCTCTTTGGCTGCTCTTAAGTTCTTATCAGAAATTGATGAAATAAAAGTTTCAGAGCTCTGAAGATGGTCTGGGTTTACACCAAACAGAGGTATGAAATATTCTCCTACACCACACAATCCAGCTTGTGTAAGATCTGCCACAAACACAAAGGTAAGTTTGCCTGACACAAGGAAGAGAAGGATAGTTAAACTCCCACCTAAGAGCAGGCAAATGAATTATGCACAAGACCTGAAGCTAGACCACAGAGTGGGACACCACCCAGTCCTTTCCTAACCTACCAAGCACCTAGTGACAATGATCAGCATTCTATTGTGGCGGGTAAGATCACCAGCACTAAGAGAGCAGCCTCCTGGGAAGGTGGCATGGCTGGTAGACCACAGACACCATCTCCTGTGGTAGGCTGAAGGAGAACAAAAACAACTTCAATGCAACTGGAGAACTGTGTTTCATTATAATGAATTTAATGAATTATAATGAATTTAATTATAATGAATTTAATTTCAATTAATTATAATGAATTTAAATTCATTATAATGAATTTAAATTCAAACTTAAATGCCACAGGTGCTCCTAAATCCATTTACCATGTTGCCTTTTATTACTATTTAAATATGAGGCAAACTTCAAGCATGTATACAAATTTAAAAGTTAACAATCTATTTACATTTTACAAATTATTCTCTTTTTTCCTAAGTTAGCCTAGCTAAAGGCTTATTAGTCATTTCATTTATCTTTTTAAAAAGTTGGAGTTATGCTCTTTCTTTCTTTCTTTACCTGCTTCTTTCTTTATCATGCTAGGTATTCTCAGAGCTTCCTAGATCTGTGGACTGATACATATATTTAATTTGGAAAACAGTCACTATTACCTCAGATATTTCTTTGGTTCCTTTCCCTTCTCTTTCAGGAGTCCCCATTTTGCACATACCTTTTGTAATTATGTCACAACTTTCAGATGTTCTGTTTCAACTTTTTCATTCTTCTTTTCTTTCAACGTTTTCTTTTCAGAAGTTTCTATTTACCCTAATTCCAGCTCACATATTCTTTTCTCAGCCATTTTCAGTCTATTGGACTATTATAGGCATTCTTCTTTTTGGTACAATATTTTTTATTTCCAGATTTTTTTTCTGATTCTTACAGTTTACATCCCTGTTTACTTTGCCCAATAATTCTTGTATGTTGCCTCTTCTTCTTCTATTTACATAGTATCAGAATTCCTAATCTCATAATTCCAACATTTCTACTATTTCTGGTTCCAATTTTGATGCTTATTCTGTTTCTTCAAGCTGTGTTGTCTTTTGGTATGATTATAATTTTTTGCTGAAATCTGCAATTATTCCATATAATTTGTTATGAATGATGTATCATCAGATCAAAGAACTGAGGTAAACAGCCCTTTAGTGTAAGGATTTTTGCTTCTATGCTTAGGAGTTAGAGTCTGTTTACTGTTTTCTAGAATTGTGTGTATTGGAAGCTAGTTCCTCTGTTGTCCCTGTTTTGGTCTCCACTGGTGTCTTGATTTATCTAGAGATTTCTTAAATATGGCCTGAGAAGTGCAATGTTTCCTGTCATTTTGCAGGAGCCCTATTAACATGCAGGGTAAGTATAGGGAAAGGGGAAGCATTCCATAGTCCTGTGATTGCCTGTCACTCCTTTAATTAGGTTTTACCTTCTTAAGTACTTTTGCGAGACTTACCCACTAACAGGTCAAGATTAGAGAGGGCTGGCACTGGGTATTTTTCTTCCTTCCTGAAAGACCAGAGCAGGCTGAACTTTGATCTTATTCCTTCCCAGGTTGGTTATGTGCTGTTAAAAACACACCATTAGGTTTTGTAAAATAGTTTCTGTTAACAGCAGGACTTGTTACAAGGAACGGAATGCTCTGAATGCTTCTCGAAATAGTGAATTTTCCCTCCTATGCCAGATGAACCACAAGGTTTATTCTCCAACCTTCACTGTAAGAACAAGGATCCTGGAGGTAAAATAATCAAAATGTGGGCAGCCATTGAGACTGGGTCCCCCTGAGGTTTCAGTCTAATGCTTGTCCACATTGAGTGTGTAGCATTACAACAATAACTGTTTTCCTAACCCAGGGACAAAATGCCATAAACCAGGTGGTTTCTCAACAACCAAAATGTGTTTCTCACAGTTGTGAATGCTCTAAGTCTGAGATTGTGGTGTCAGTTTCTGGCTGGCTTCTAATAAGGAGCCTCCTCTGGGCTGCAGAGCTGACTTCTTGTATCCTGACATACCAGAAAAAGGGTCAGAGAATTTTCTGAGATCTCTCTTACAAAGGGCACTAATTTCATTAATAAGGCTCCACCCTCATGACCTAATTAATTATCACACTGGGAATAAGGATTCCAACCTGTGAATTTGAGGGGAATTCAAGCCTACCACTCAGTGATATTCTTCTAGACTTCTGCTCCAGTAAGATGTGATTTGCAGTGTCCATGTCTCCATCTCTGTAATTGTGGTTATCTCTGTGAAATCAGTTTTCTGGAGGAATTAAGGAAAGTTGTTGATTGACACTCCATTCAGGTTTTTCTTATCAGAATGGTAATGACAAATTCTAACTAACTTACAGATTGGACCCAGAAATCAGAAGACTTGGTAGGTTTTTGAGACTTTAGAGATGTTCCTAGTGCTTGCCTATTCATCTCCACTGTTTCTGATTTTTTAAAAAGTCAATTTCCTATATCATTATTCCATTGAATATGATTTTTCTATGATAGTATTCAATATATTTTCTTCATTTTAAAATTTTATTACTTTGATGAAAATGTCCCCAGTTGTGATTTTTAATTTTTTAAGTTCCTGAGGTTTGCCAAGCATCTTATATTTCTGTGTAAATTATATTTTTTAAACTACAATTGGAAAAATTTAAGCCTCTATTTATTTAAATGTATAAAATATTCAAGATTTCCATTTTATTTACTAATCTCTTAGTTCTAGAATTTTATTTTGGTTTCTCTCGTGGTTTTATTTTTTCTGTAAAATTTACTATTTGATTTAAAATTTTAAAAATGATTTATACTAGCTGCTCTTTAGCAATGGTAATGGCTTACCACTTCAGGTAGTTTGAGTATATTAACTTCTTTAACTTTAAATTGTATTTTTTATTTCTTGTTTTTCCATTATACATGTCCTCAATGCTTTAAGTAGTACCTGATTAAATCTCTTGAACAACCTCAAAAGGTGCCCATCTCATGTCAAAACCTTAAGTTTAGCTGGGCCTAGTGGTATGTGCCTGTAGTTCTAGCTACTAGGGAAACTGGGGCATGAGGATGGAATGACCAGCATAAAAAAACCCTGTCTCTTAAAATTAAAAAAAAAAAAACCTAAATGATACAAAAATGTTTCTTCTCAACATATCCCTTGGATTTGCAAAGTTGATTAATGTATAGTTGCTATAGGATAATTAATTAATTAGATAGTATCAACATGACTTGTAATAAGATAATTAACTCCAAGATGTTTAAATTTTCCTCAATCCCAGTACAATTTAAAAAGCTACAAATTTAACCAAAATCTTCAGAGTGCATAAGATTAGTTAGCCATAAATTATTTTTAAAATTATAAAGTCAATAAGTAACCAATGTATTTTGTAAATATTTTATTAGGATTTAATAAAGCAGATGTTGCTTTATTAAATTTATATTTATATTATATTACACTCACATATGTAAATTTTCCTAAGTGAACAGTTTTCAGGATAAATATATCTTCCATTGATATAAGCACAATTCTTGTTCTTCTTTTTCATCAATTGAACTCTGTAGGAATAACAATAACAGCTTTTAAAAATCAAGTTGTGATCATGTACAACCACAAGAATGGGAAGTTACACTCCACGTTTGTATGATATGCCAAAATCCATTCTACAGTCGTGTATAACTAAAAAGAACAAAGTAAAAGAAAAGAAAACAAAAAAATATATACTTTTTTACACTGGGCATGGTGATGCAGACTTGTAATCTCAGCTACTCAGAAGGCTGGGCAGGAGGATTCCAAGTTCAAGGCCAGCCTGGGAAATTTTAGTGAGATCCTGTTTCAAAATAAAAAGTAGAATAAGGACTGGGGATGTAGTTCAGTGTGGAAACACCTCTGAGTTCATTCCCCAGTACAAAAAAAGAAAGAAAGGAGGGTCTCCTTTAATTTCGGAAGAACCAATCACACAAACAGGAAGGCCTCAACTCAGGCCAATCCGAGCTGACTGGAAGCTTCAGCAGTCATCTCTTTGTGCCTTATACCTGCTCTGCACCAAGAACTCTAAGTGGGGAAAAGGTGGAACATGCTGAGAATATGGCAGTTTCCCTTGTCCATAGGAGATATTATGAGAAAGGCTGAGTAGACAATGAACAAATGGAACAAATGTGCGTCCAAGTTATCTGCTGCCTCCTTCAGGAACATTCCCAACTCTGGACCCAAGAGACTCTTTCTGTCCCTTGGGCTCCACTAGTGTTTACATACCTGAGACCTAGGCTCTTCACAGTTAGGTCCTTTCCCTAGTTTACATTCCCGTTTTTTGATGTTGTTGTTGTTGTTGGTTTTTGGTAGCAGGGATTGAACCTAGGGTAACTTTATCACTGAGCCACATCCCCAGCCATTTTTATGCTTTATTTTGAAACAGAGTCTTGCTAAGTTGCTTAGGGCCTCACTAAATTGCTGAAGCTGGCTTTGAACACAGGATCCTCCTGCCTCAGGCTCCCAAGTTGCTGGGATTATGGGCATGCAGCACCATGCCAAACTAATTATTTCAGAATAAAAATGTTTAAGAACATAAAAATTATACATATTTATGAGGTACCATGTGATGTCTCTACACATGTATACCTTGTACACTTCAAAAACATAGGATAAATTAAATTAGGGTAAAAAAATCAAGGTATGACATATACAAATACTAATTTTACCTCAAAAAACTTATCAAAAATAATTACAAACCTAAAAGAATTTTAAAAGCAAATAAAACAACAAATAAACTGATATAAGAAAAAAATACCCCACTGATTAATAGTCTTCACAAGTCTTACATAACAGTAAGCCTCATGAAAAATATTAAGCACTATCTAATCCTACTGTATATGTAATTAGAATTATGAATCAAAAACAAATAAAAGAACATGAGATAGGTTTATACATTTCTAAACTTATCTAAAGCTATGCACCAATTTTCTAAGTCTAGTAAGTTAAAAATGTTCCAAAATGTGACATTACTTAGAAAGGCTAGCAAATTTTTCCCAGTTATTTCCCATATGTTCAGGTCATAGGTAAACACACACACACACACACACACACACACACACACACACACACTACTCTCAAACAGTCCAATTTATCAAAACACTATACTTACTGACTTTCATTCATTTGGGTACCATTTTCCATTAACGAGGACCAATCAATTTCACACATTTTGAGATCTATCCATCCCGACATTCCAAATGTTGATAAGATATCCTATTGGAAAAACATTTCATAATCCAGAAATGTTTATATATTACCATGTGTTCCTTCCTAACTCAGTGAGTAGCAGTAAAAGTTCTCCCAAGGGCTTGCACACATGCACATAGTATTAATAGGCCCTACCTCAAGATAGTACTACTTGATTAGTTTGGTTTTCTTGCAGTGTTACATATTCTAGTGATAGAGTTTCTCTAATTTTTCCTTGAGAAAACAAATTTGAAATAAAATATTATGCATCATTGAGAACATTCAATTTGCCAAATTATAGTGTTCATCCAATGCCTCAAAACCAAATATGATTACAATGTGAAAGAAAAGTAGATTGTCTGCCCTACCCGCAATTCTTTGGTCTGTGTCTTCAGAAGATGAGAATTCAGTTCTACACAGGCAGTGTGACTTTCTGGCCAGGTTTTGGTTTCATTGGAAACATGATAGTAACTATTTCCAAACCCAATCCAGTTGTGAGAACTAATATCACAGGAACATTCTAGGAAATATAAACATATTAAATGGGTAATCAAGTCTATGAGTAACTTATCATACAGCTATAAAGTTCATGTGTTTGTAATACAGATGAATATTGAACTGTGCTGGTATTTTAGTCAGCTTTTTTGCTGTTGTGACTAAAAGGACTGACCAGAACAATTTTAAAGGATGAAAAGTTTATTTGAGGGCTCACAGTTTCAGAGGTCTCAATCCATAAGTCTGGCTCCATCCAGTGGGGCTCAAAGTGAGACTGAACATCATGGCAGGAGAGTGTGGCAGAAAGATTCAGCTCACATCAAGATCAGGAAGAAGAGACAGATTAACTACCCTTTCCAGACACAAATATATACCTGAAAGCCATGCCCAATTCCCACTTCCTCCACAACCTACCACTTCAGTTACCACTCAGTTAATCTCTATCAGGGAATTAATTCACTGATTGGATTAAGACTCTCACAACCCAATCATTTCTCCCCTGAACCTTATTACATTGCTCACATGTAAGCTTTTGGAGGACACCTCACATCCAAACCATAACAAGTAGAGATAGAACCCATGGCTCCATCATAAAGGCAAGTGCTCTACCAGGGAGCTAGATCCCCACTTTAAGCACTTTTGTATCATTTTTGAGCAATCTTTTGCACAATTCATAGCTATTCATGATTAATAAATAAAACAATATTGCTTGTTTTGAAATTTTCCATATGAAAATAATATAAAATAGGGCTTATAAGAAAACTACATTTCAAATAATATTATAAGCATATTTGACATGATTAAAATGAGGCACACATGTTTAAGTGGCTAAACAATATATAATATAAGCATAAAAAGCAACTACTGAATGATTCAATTCTGGTAGAAAATTTTTTATTAATAATCATTTTGGATATACAAAAGAAAATGCTGTAATTTTGAAACTAATGTTCCAATAATTAACAAGTAAACCTTTTTGCATAGCTTCTTCATTTTGTAATTCTAATAACCATCAAAATGCAGTTTAAAGTTACTTTTAGAAAATTATTTTCTTTTAGAAAATTGATTGCATTTCCTTCTCTATCTCTCTGAGGAGAGTTGGTTTTTATCCATCTCATCAAGGTTATTTCAATAACAATAAAAAATATATATACATATATATATACACATATATACACACACACACTATATATATAATATATATACACAGACACACACACTGAGACATAAATTGTATTATTTTATATTTTTGTTAACTTACTGAGTTAATACCAACATCTTGAATAATATATATCAGGAGAAGTAGATCAAGTAAATCAACATTAATAAAACTAATATAATAAGGCCACTGTTAACCATTATATAATGAAAACAGTCATAATTGCCTATGAACTTAGCATCTATCATATAATAATTTACATTTGTACTTTTATCTTTTATGTTCATTTCATTCATATCTTTTGCCCCATATTCTTCTGATGAGTTATTCTTTTTCCTATTTTCTTTCTCTATCCCTTGGATTACTCAAATGTGCAAGGTACCCTTTCAGGCTTTCTCAGACTTTTTAGAGTGCTGAATAAAAACACTTGCTAAGCCATTGTTGTGACAGTTTTCTGCTATTGTAAGATAATTGGCATCAGTACATATTGCTTTATTACTGCTCTTTTCATGCTCCTCCTTCATGCCCCTCCTTGACTGGGTATTTATCTCTCAAACATAAAGCTTACTCATGGTATTTATTGCTTTAGGTTCAATTTCTTTCTTTCCTTTTTTTTTTTTTTGGTACCAGGAATTGAACCCAGGGGTGCTTAACCACTGAGCCACAAACCCGGGCCTTTTAAATATTTTATTTAGAGACAGGGTCTCACTAAATTGCTTAGGACCTCACTAGATTGCCAAGGCTGACTTTGAACTTGTGATCTTCCTGTCTCAGCCTCCCAAACCATGAGGATCACAGACATGAGCCATCACAACTAGTTTTATGCTCAATTCTTAAAACACTGAGGCAAACACTAGGTTTATGTTTGGTCCTTTCCTAAAAATAGGAAATTTCTCATTCAGTCTTTTGTGTGTCTTTAATTCCACTGCTAATATTTGAAAGATCAGTGGTTATATTCCTTGATTATTACATTAGCTAAAAGTATTAGCACTTAATTATTTTGTTTGTTATTTCAGCTCTTGTTTAGTAGCCTGGAATACTTCTAAAGCCAGGGGGACAAAAGGCAGTAAGTTTATATAATAAACTTACTGTCCTTTTGTACTGGATATGGGGAATAGTTCAAAAGGAAAAGAAATCAAAGGCTGGTATCTCCAAAGCCCTTCCCCCTCCTCCTTCACCTGTTGCCAAGGTAACTGCCCCCAGAGAACTGTTCCTCCCTACAAGGAGTTGTTAATTAATGCCTCCTGGACTGTTCCCTTCCTGCCCAGAATCACTCCATCTCTGGCCCACCTTTTGGTCACACATGCAAGATAAAGGGAGAAGGAGGGCATGAGAACAAAGGAGATGCAAAAAGTATAAAAGGGGTGAGACACTCCCACTTCCTTGGATACCCAGATCTGGGACCCGGTTTCTGTGGAGAAGTCTGTTTCCATTCTTATCTTTAAATAAAACTTGCTTTCTACACTTCCTCGGTGTTTCTCAGATGTTCAAATTTCACATCTGGAGAAATGGAACTTGACTGTGATTGAATCTCATCATCACTGGTATCACTACCAATCTAGAATCAGATAGGTAATGTGACTGTAAATTCTAAGACTGCCTAACTGAGAAATGACAGAGAAGTCTATTTTCAACTAGAATTTGAGCCAATAAAGAAAAAAAATATTGATATTTCCAAGCATTATACAATAATCTAATTTTCAACTCTCTTGCTCAAATTAAAGCCTCATCCTTTGTCTTACAGCTGTTTAACGTTGGCAGCACTATTGTTAAGATTCAAATACTTTCAACTAGTGATAGCTTTGATGTCAGTACACCTCACTGATTTCAAGCTACAGCTATTTTGGACCTCGATGACCTTTTTTTTAAAAACAACAACAACAACAACAACAAAAAAAAAAACCTAAAAATCTACATAAAAAGCCAAAAAGATATTTAATTTTTAAGAAACTTTGTCTATCTAGACCTTTGAATCTAGGCAGGAGATAAAGGGAAGCTGGGTTTTATTGAATGTAAATATGGATGCCTGAGCTGATGAACTGCAGTCCCTAGGAAAAGATTGGAACAGGAGCTCTGGCTCTTAACCCCTCAAAGCAACCTCCATTCTCCTAGGCTTTTAGAATTTGACTTGTTCTACTATCAAGGTTAGAATTACAACGAGAGCCGTAAAGGAATAAGAAATGAAAAGAAACATAAAGGTGAGGAAGAAAAAAACGAAAGTACAGAATGACTGGAAAGAACATTAGCAAAGAGGAAAGCCAACAAAAAGTTTAAATGAATTTCTATAAGAAATAAAGCAACTAAGAGAGTATTAATTCATGAGGGAGATGAAAATACAAAGGGACAGCTAATAAGAAACAAGATTAATTCAGGCGTAGTGGCACATGCCTGTAATCCTAGCTGCTCAGAGGCTGAGGCAGGAAGATCACAAGTTAGGGAGACCCTGTATCAAAAAAATATAAAGGGCCAGGTGTGGTGGCTCACACCTGTAATCCCAGTGGTTTAGGAGGCTGAAACAGGAAAATTGCAAGTTCAAAGCCAGCCTCAGCAAAATTGAGGTGCTAAACAACTCAGTGAGACCCTGTCTTTAAATAAAATACAAAATAGGGCTGGGGATGAGACTCAGTGGCTGAGTGTCCCTGAATTCAATCCCCAGTAACACTCCCCACATATATATATATATAACCTAACCCTAACTCAAACCTTTTCTCTAAAACAACAGCAGATATAGTTAATAATCTCTAGAGGGAAAAGTAAACTAAAACTCCCCTCTGGGTATTACAATTTTTGGAGAGTAACATGGAGCTCCAGAGTAACCTGAGATCGCTATTCCTCAAACAGAATGTCACACAGCTTTTTATTGCTTTTTTAATGCTTTGTGTTTCTAAGCAGTAGGTGACAAAAAAGATGTCTTATGTTAAGTCTCCAACACAGAAAAAATACATTAAATTGAAAACAGAACCATTTCAAATAAAAATATAAAGGCAAAATAAACACCCATAACAAAACCTCTATAAATATATTTTTTTCAAATACATACTTTTGGATCCCTTAACAAAATTAGGCTCTGTTTAAATATATATATCCATAAAGACCAAAAAGTGAAAATAGGATAATTTAAATACAGGAGAATTAGAAGTTAATCCATGGAGAAAAGCAAAATAGAGCAAAAACAAATAGAAAATAAAACATGGAATAACTGATAACATTTCAGAAAGAGAATCTGAAAATGAAAGTGGAAAAATAAAAAATCCAAATAGCAGGGTATTTAAGAAATATCTGTAATTAACCAGTAAGGTATTTAACAATTACTTCATAAATTTTTAAAATATACACAAATCAAATTAATGTTTCAACTCCAAATATTGAAATAATAATTAGAAGTGATAGAACTCCAAATTATAAGAATTAATTGAGTATCCAGTGAATTAAATACAAAACAATAAATGAACAAATGAATTCCACAAGAAAGCATATAGTGGTAAAATTTCAAACACCCTTTATGAAAAAGAAAATAATTTTAAAAAGCAATATAAAATTTGTCTCAAGGAATCTGAAATCTAATGATATAATATGGGCCTATACTTGCATTGAAGGAAAAAAATGAAATAATACTTTACAAAATATTTTTTGTCTTGTTTTTGGTACTTGGGATTGAACCGAGGGGTGCTTAAACACTGAGCTACATCCTCAGTTCTTTTTATTTTTTTATTTTGTAGCAGGGCCTGGCTAAATTGCTTAGGACCTAACTACATTGCCAAGGCTGGCCTTCAACATGCGCTCCTCCTGCCTCAGCCTCAGGAGTTGCTGGGACTACAGGCATGTACCACCACACCCAGCTACAAAATATAGTTTCATCAAAGAATTCTCAGTATTAATTAAGTAGAAAGAAAAATAGAAATCATTTAAATTATATTCAAAGCCTGAAATATAAGTCTCATGAAACAATTTTAGGGAGTCACTAAGTTTGTCCTCAAGAAGAAAAAAAATAGTTCACTAATCCTTTAAGTAAAATAAATAAATAAATAAATAAAAACTGGAATCTATGCAGGGTACAAACAGAGTTATAAGAAAATAAATCCCCTGTAATTGTGTGCAGTTAATCCTGATTTGAGAGGGAGACAAAAGGGATTTAGGAGAAATGTCATCCTATGATTATGATACATGTGGAGGATAAAGTAGAGAGAAGATTGGGGAACTATGTCCACTATGTTCTTATTGAGATGGCTCCATGGCTGCCTATCAGCACAGCCAATCCAATAATCTCCCCAGAGAGGCTTCAGAAAAACTGCAGTGAGGCAGTGAAGAGGCAGCCCAGGCAGGCTGGAATACAGGTGCAAGAACTGGGCTGCCAGCCCGCTAGAGCCCTCCATGCCCCAGAGGGCCAGAGGGCCTGAGGGCCTGAGGGCCTGAGACTGGCAAGCCAGAGCTGAGGCAAACCAGGGCGCCTCATTCTGTCGCACCAAGGCTGGCTTTGGCCTGATGCAGAAGCCCGCTCCACACAGGCTGCAGCTCTAGACCCTGAAACATGCACCATCTACTGACCTCAACCTCCTAGAAAGCTGGGGTTGCAGACCTGCAGTAGGAAAGCAGAAGTAGGGCAAGACCCAGTGGGATTGCAGAGCTTTTCTAAATTCTGATTAGCATAAATTTCAATCAATAGTACTGTTCCAAATCCTGATTAGCATAAATTTGTACCAATAGCATTGACCCAAGTACTATATAAACCTCTAAACTAGCACACTCAGATATCCTGTCCCTTCTCACCCTCCAGGGTTCCATCTCTTCTCCTCACACATGAATAAATGCTTCTCTTATACTCACTTATCCTCATCTAAGGATTTCTGGATTTCATTTTTCAACTAGTGAGACAAGAACTCAGAAAGAAGAAACTGGCGGTGAGCTGGGGTTTGCTGCAACTCTGGAAGGCATAATCCGTCATTAAGAGCTGCAACACTATTCTGCCACAGAGGCCTACAGTTTATGCAGACCCCACCTACCAGGACAAGCTGAAAAAGTTCGGATCATAAGAAAACAATGCTTACCATCTAAAATGCATAACTCAATAGCTAGTAGTAAGAGCACATTATTTTGAAATGTGAAAGTAGTAAGGAAAAGCTTGAAGAGTTAATAGCATTTGCCTATTGGGAGCAAGACTAAAGATTAAGAAAGAAGGAAAAATTGGACAGAAAATCATTGTTAATAATTATTTCTTATTTCTGTGCAGTTTTAAAATTAATATTGTAGAGGTATAATTTACATACAATAAAATGCAGTGATTTAAAGTATGTAGTTTGAAGAGTTTTGACAAATGAATAAGATTTAACAATTTTGAACTATTTAGACCAACTTATTTTACTCGATTTTTTTCAGATTTTCCATGTAGAAATATTTCATTCTGTTTTATTGCTAGGTAGTCATCCATTGAAATTGGTTAAGGCCTAGACAGACCCAAACATAACTCATTTATAACTAAAAAAGTTCAGTTATTTTATAATTATCTCAAATGGATTCTACTGTCTTATATAACTGAAAAGAAGCAAAATATAAAATAAAACTAAAAAGAAGTTCTTAAATTATCTACAATGAAAAACCACCAACCTTTCACTTAATGACTCTTAAGAGTTTGAAACTGGCTTTTTGAAAATGGACATGAACAACAACAAACAAAAAACCCTGATCTTTCAGTCAAAAAAAGCATGCAATGGAGGAAGGATAGCATCTTCAACAAATGGTGTTGGGAAAACTGGAAATCCATATGCAACAAAATGAAACTGAATCCCTTTCTCTCGCCATGCACAAAAGTTAACTCAAAATGGATCAAGGAGCTTGATATCAAATCAGAGACTCTGCGTCTGATAGAAGAAAAAATTGGCTCCGATCTACATATTGTGGGGTCGGGCTCCAAATTCCTTAATAGGACGCCCATAGCCCAAGAGTTAACAACAAGAATAAACAAATGGGACTTACTTAAACTAAAAAGTTTTTTCTCAGCAAGAGAAACAATAAGAGAGGTAAATAGAGAGCCTACATCCTGGGAACAAATCTTACTCCTCACACTTCAGATAGAGCCCTAATATCCAGAGTATACAAAGAACTCAAAAAATTAGACAATAGGATAACAAATAACCCAATCAACAAATGGGCCAAGGACCTGAACAGACACTTCTCAGAGGAGGATATACAATCAATCAACAAGTACATGAAAAAATGCTCACCATCGCTAGCAGTCAGAGAAATGCAAATCAAAACCACCCTAAGATACCATCTCACTCCAGTAAGATTGGCAGCCACTATGAAGTCAAACAACAACAAGTGCTGGCGAGCATGTGGAGAAAAGGGTACTCTTGTACATTGCTGGTGGGACTGCAAATTGGTGCGGCCAATTTGGAAAGCAGTTTGGAGATTCCTGGGAAAGCTGGGAATGGAACCACCATTTGACCCTGCTATTGCCCTTCTTGGACTATTCCCTGAAGACCTTAAAAGAGCATGCTACAGGGATGCTGCCACATCGATGTTCATAGCAGCACAATTCACAATAGCTAGACTGTGGAACCAACCCAGATGCCCTTCAATAGATGAATGGATAAAAAAAATGTGGCATCTATACACAATGGAGTACTATGCAGCAATAAAAAATGACAAAATCATAGAATTTGCAGGGAAATGGATGGCACTAGAGCAGATTATGCTTAGTGAAGCTAGTCAATCCCTAAAAAACAAATACCAAATGTCTTCTTTGATATAATGAGAGCAACTATGAACAGAGCAGGGAGGAAGAGCAGGAAGAAAAGATTAACATTAAACAGAGACATGAGATGGGAGGGAAAGGGACAGAAAAGGGAAATTGCATGGAAATGAAGGGAGACCCTCATTGCTATACAAAATTACATATAAGAGGTTGTGAGGGGAATGGGAAAATTAACAAGGAGAGAAATGAATTACAGTAGATGGGGTAGAGAGAGAAGATGGGAGGGGAAGGGAGGGGGGATAGTAGAAGATAGGAAAGGTAGCAGAATACAACAGTTACTAATAGGGCATTATGTAAAAATGTGGACGTGTAACCGACGTGATTCTGCAATCTGCATTTGGGGTAAAATTGGGAGTTCATAACCCACTTCAATCTAATGTATGAAATATGATATGTCAAGAGCTTTGTAATGTTGTGAACAACCAATAAAAAAAAAAAGAAAAAAAAAGAAGGACAAAAAAAATGTCACAAGCTCAAAATCCCTTGTGTAGAACATGAATTCCTCCCTCAAAAAGAAACTTTTGACCTGTGAAGAAACATGACCTCCAATCAACAAGCAACTTGTCTTCTCTTCCTTCATATGAATTTCCCTGACAACCAACTCACCTGAGAGGCCAATCTGAGCTTAAATATTCTGGTCTCTTTGCTGGTTAGTTGCACAATAAAATTTTTCTTTTTGTAGAAATCTAGTGCCATAATATTGTTTGCTATATGCTTTGGGCAGTGGGTCCCTGTTTGATAATATCATCATATGACTAAAAACAATTTGTCTATAATGGATATTTTGAATGTTTAGTTGGAGTTGTTGTGAATAAAATACCTATAAAGATTTGTGTACAAGTCTCTTATGTACATAATTTTCATTTTTTTAATTAAAATGTCTAAGAGTAGAATACGGGGCGTGTGAGCTAGAACTTCATCCTGCATCCTACTTGGTATTGCCAATCTTTTCTGTAGTGGTTATACACTGGGATTTAATTTATGTTTCCCTATGATTCATTTCTGTTCAACTGAGTTCTTTTTATTTTCAAACTAGGTGAATAAAAATAAAAACATAAGTAATATGAATGGTTCATACTTGTTATTCAATATGTCCTTAAATTAACCTTTTCTCCTAATAATAAAATCACAGATAATACTACTCATATTTTATTTATAATACTTTGAGCCTTTCCACATTCTTCTATGTCATTTTCCTTATTTTACCTAGTATTTTGCAAATACAGATGATCATATGATAAATCCAAATTTGTCTATCATGATTCACTGAAGTTAGGTTTTAAGAAGATATAAATTTTGCCCCAATAAACAAAAATATTGGAAGTGGCCTGGCCAGAGTTAATACTCACCATTGTCTTTAGAAGATGTGGTGGAAATTTTTCTGTTTTGTTCTTCTCTTCTAGAAAGTACTATGACAAAAAATTATGATAGTAATTAATACTATTTAGAATATAATTATTAAGATAATGTAAAATTAATTCTTAATAACGAATATATTTTTTATGTATGTAGAAACACACACATATACATACATCATATTACTGATATTTTAGTTGCAATGAGAACAAATATTTACTTAATTACTTACAGTTTGAAAGCAAGACACCCACTGTTGTCAACAAAACCATACACAAGACCACTAGGATGCCAGCTATCACCTGCCATGCTGTAGATTCAGGGTCTAAAAATAAAAGAAAGGAAAATAATCATTGAGTCTTCTCTTTTCCAAGAGCAGCTAATACAAAAAACAAAGATCATTACTTCTCACTCTTGGAGGGCAGCTTCACATTTCTAATGCTTCAATGGGGTCATCATGAAATCAACAATTTTTCAACTGCACTAAGAACCCCAGCTCCTGGCTCTCCAAATTCCCTCCCTGCTACTGGCTCCTTCTAAAATTCACTTTTCCCTCGTCCAGCCTGAAGTCCAGGGTATTTCACCAATGCCATCCTCACCAGCATCTTTTTTTTATTGATTTAAAAAAGAAATAAATGACAGCAGAATGCATTACAATTCTTATTATATGTATACAGCACAATTTTTCATATCTGTGTTTGTATATAAAGTTGGTTGACAACAATTCGTGTCTTCATCTATGTACTTTGGATAATGATGTTCATCACATTCCACATTCCTTGCTAATCACCTGTCCCCTCCCTTTCCCTCCCACCCCTCTGCCCTATCTAGAATCCATCTAATCCTCCCATGCTCCCCATCCCTACCCCACTATGAGAGAAAACATATCAGAGAAAACATTCAGCATTTGTTTTTTGGGGATTGGCTAATTTCACTTAACATTATCTTCTCTAACACTATCCATTTACCTGCAAATGTCATGATTTTATTCTCTTTTATTGCGGAGTAAAATTCCATAGTGTATATATGCCACATTTTTAATCCATTCATCCACTGAAGGGCATCTAGGTTGCTCCACAGTTTAGCTAATGTGAATTGTACTGCTATAAACATTGATGTGGCTGTGTCCTTGTAATATGCTGTTTTTAAATCCTTTGTATGTACACCAAGGAGAGGGATAGCTGGATCAAATGGTGGTCCCATTCCCAGTTTTCCAAGGAATCTCCATACTGCTTTCCATATTGGCCGTACCATTTTGCAGTCCCACCAGCAATGTATGAATGTAACTTATCTCCCACATCCTAGCCAACAATTATTGTTGTTTGTCTTCATAATAGCAGCCATCCTGACTGGAGTGAGATGATATCTTAGAGTAGTTTTGATTTGCATTTCTCTAATTGCTAGAGATGATGAACATTTTTTCATATATTTGTTGATTGATTGTATATCCTCTTCTGAGAAATGTCTGTTCAGGTCCTTGGCCCATTTGTTGATTGGGTTTTTTGTTTTTTGTTTTTTTGGTGCTTAGCTTTTTAAGTTCTTTATATACTCTAGAGATTAGTGCTCTATCTGATGTGTGAGGGGTAAAAATTTGCTCCAAGGATGTAGGCTCTCTGTTCATCTCACAGATTATTTCTTTTGCTGAGAAAAATCTTATATAGAATATTTCAATCTGCATCAAGCAGATACACTTTCTTCTCAATAGCACATGGATCCTTTTCTAAAATAGACCATATAATGTGCCACAAAGCAACTTTTAGCAAACATAAAAAAAGTAGAGATACTATAGCAGCCACTGAGATGATACCATGCATTTTATCAGATCATAATGGAATGAAATTGGAAATCAATGACAAAATAAAAAATAAAAATTTCTCCATCACCTGCAGACTAAACAATATGCTACTGAATGAACAATGGGTTCAGAAGACATTAAGGAGGAGATTAAAAAATTCTTAGAGGTAAATGAGAACATAGACACAACATATAGAAATCTCTGGGACACTATGAAAACAGTTCTAAGAGGAAAATTCATTGCATGGAGTTTATTCCTTAAAAGAAGAAAAAGTCAACAAATAAATGGCCTCACACTACATCTCAAAGCCCTAGAAAAAGAAAAACAAACCATCATCTTAAAGCCTCCTTTACCCCTGGTATTCTACAAATTATTAACTCTGGACAATTCCGAAACATGTTTCCTGTGCTAATAAATTCAAAGACAAAGTGCACTTAGAGAAAATACAACTGCCATGCAAATAAAAACGAGCTGTGAAAATAAAATGATTTCTAAATCCCATGCGATCTTCAATATTCAACGATTCAACCAATATCTCAGTCAAAGGGAAAGTAATTTAAAAATTACATCTTTTTTGGGAGGGGGACAACAAATAAATATGGCAAATATGGAAATGTTCATACTAGTTTCACCTAAAAGCAGGAGACCTAGAAATAGTCTCTGATAAAGTGACATTGCATTGCATTTTGGGGAAACATTTTGCAGCATGAGAGTATTGGGGAATTTCTACCTAGAGAGGCAGTATCTAATGCTCTTGGGCTTTGAGCTTTCAAGAAATAAATTACAGTCATTCTGGAATTCAGGAAGCAAAGAGGGCAGTAGAGGAGGAGAACAGGCTAAATTCAAGGAGATAATTTTTCACGTGTGGTTTAATTGATCATTCTTTTTATTTTGGAATACTTTGTACTTCTCTCTGGTTATGTATTCACATATTTGTCTTGAATTTTCCTATGCTCAAGTCTTACCTATGACATATCAACATCTCTCTGACAGACGTTTCCTTCCTATATTCTCCATCTGCAATCTAACCTACTTACATCCCACTCTTCCACACCTGTCCCAGCCTCTGTCTAGAGATCTAGCCTTTTACATCCAATTTCTTTTTACACATTTTTTCTCTGAAATACCAAGAGAAATTAGAATGCCATAAATTATCTGTCTTTAATTAGATTAGTCACTAGTGATAGCCTGTTTTTCTAATGATACAAAAAATTACTACCAATCACTTAAACTAAGAACCCTGTTAAAATATTTTGAAACAACTTTTAATTTCTCCCCTTTAACTCCATTATCTCATTAATTATGAAGTCTTTTAAATTTTATTTTCAAAATATTGTTAACATTCACTTTATATAATCTGTCATTCCTGTGACAATAACTTATGTCATTTTTTTTTAATTCTTGTAGTTATTGCTCCTTTATTTTTTTAGGTTGCATGTCCCAGAGCAGGACAATAGTAAAAGTTCAACAAATATTTATGGCGCTGAATTTAGGCTGAATTGAATTAAAAACTAGCATCAATGATAATTTTAATATAGTATAGGAAGAAACAGAACTTCAAAACTTCCATTCTATTAAGCATATACTTCTTAAAAATACTACAATTATGTTGGAATCTGGGTCAATGTTTTACAGAAATGAACATATACTATTTAAGAAATAATCTATTCCACGAAATATCCTGAAAAATCTCAGGAAGTTGCTAAAAAGATAGATAATTATTCTACAGAAAATGTGAAAATTTGATAATGGTTTTGAGAGGGGTAATCTTCCAAACCCAAGAATCAAGATATATCTTTTAAACAAAATACTTATATAGCACTTTACCTTTTTTTTCTCTAACAAACAATTTTTTGTGTTTGAGGTGAGAAGTTCTGTTGAATTTCAGTGGCACATAGTTTACAGTCTCTTCATTTGATATTACAGAATCCTGCTTTTCCTTGGGTCTTCTTCTCTTCTGTTGAGATTTGAAAAATTTTATTTCTGTGTAATTTATCTCTTCTTTGTTTAGTATACATTCATTTTGTTTATTCCGAGGCATTTTTTTAAAAATCTAAAATGCCTGGATAACTTCAGTTAATCTTGATAACTTGCTTCTTTTGTTCTCTAAGGTCTATGAAACAAAAATGTAAATAAGAGTAAAGTGCATCATTAAGTCAATGAATAATGTATTCACTATGACATTAAAGCATTTAGGTCCGATATTATAGGGTAATACAAGAGGAAAGGCAAATCTAAATTTCTCTGTGAACTTCCCATCTTCCTTATTCAGAGAAATAATTCTACCTTCATTTAACACGATCAGGAAAATTAAAAATTTAATACAACAGTTACTAATACAACAGTTACTAATAGGGCATTATGTAAAAATGTGGACTGTAACAGATGTGATTCTGCAATCTGTATTTGGGGTAAAAATGGGAGTTCATAACCAACTTGAATCTAATGTATGAAACATGATATGTCAAGAGCTTTGTAATGTTTTGAACAACCAATAAAAAATAAATAAATAAATAAATAAATTTGTCATTTTATTTTAAATTTTATATATATATACATATATATATATATATATCCTATTATTCAATGGATTCTATATTTATTAAGAAAAACAGATTTATCTCAGAAGCTTGACAAATTAACATTTAAATATAACTGTGCAATTCTGGAGTTGCTTGCCTAATATAGTTTTTTAGCTAAGTATATCTGTTATTTAACACACACAGAGGGAAACACAAACCATCTAAATTAATGAGAAAACCTCAATGAATACCAAAAATGAGGGAATTAGGCAGGTACTCACAAAATACAACATAAACAGAAGATTTTCACTGAGAAATACATGAAAATTAAAATAATGGAACAATATTCACCTTTGATAACACTAAATATTTTAATTGACAATTTTTAATTATCAAGTGATTGAAAGTAGAAAATTGTCAATATTTATTAAAAGTAACAGTGATGACTTTTAAATTTGAATTATTCATCCTACAGATATGTCAAATATATGTTTGAAGATACACAACCCATGGGTTTTTCAATTATTTATTTCTTCTGATAAATATTTCAGAAAAACAAAACAAAATACAATGATATTCAACAAAAGTGATCATGATTAAGTGTTGTTGAATAAATTATGGTACATCTATCTACTGAAGCAACATCAATAGCTTAGATAAAAGAATAATCTAGCAGGGGAGGGAGAGGGAAAGTGCTGGGGAGTGCTATTGACCAAATTATATTGCCATATGGTGTGCATATATGAATATATTGCAACAAATCTCATTATTATGTACAACCATAATGTAACAATTTTTTAAAAAGTGTGGAAAAAATTAATAATTAAAATTTAAGCGCTGGGGATGTGGCTCAAGCGGTAGCGCGCTCGCCTGGCATGCGTGTGGCCTGGGTTCGATCCTCAGCACCACATACAAACAAAGATGTTGTGTCTCCCGAAAACTAAAAAATTTAAAAAAAAAATTTAAAAAGAATATTTTTGAGGCACAAAGCAAGACAATAGGGTTGCAATATACTGTGTTTATTGGGTTATGTGTAGGTAGAGTTTTGAAAGGTTTGCATTACTTTGTACCTCATTGAAAACTAAAGTACAAGTTAAAATCTTGTTAAATGTGAAGTCTAAAATATTTTAAAATATCAAATAACCACCTTGTACATAACAGTTTTTACATCCATGACTATTTCTTAGGACTATTTTTCCTAAAATAAATATATAAATAAAAAATTAAGTGTTTGTTTTTTTGTTTTTTACATTATGTCAAATTGCTTTCCTAAAAGTATTTGTTCAGTTCATATACCCACCAGCAGATATAACAGTTAATTTAATAACAGGATGAGAATGTTGGAATTCAACAATTTGTAATAATTATGTAACTTTTGTATGAGAAGGAATGAATCATTGGTTTGAGAACAGATAATAAGATGGGCATGGGGATAGAATCAGATGGAAAACTGGTTCCAAATGGGAGCATTACATATGTACATTACTAATTTCATATCATATACTAGAACTTCAAAACCAAAATGTTAAAGGTAAGCCAAGACACATAAGAGAATAAAAAGAAAGTACAGATAAATAATTATACCTTTAGTCACACACAGAGAAAGAATTTGAATATAAATACATTCTTTTTATAATACAATTTCATCATAGGTAAACATCTGAAAAGATATATTTCACTGCTAATCAAAGAAATGAAAATAAAAATATTAGTGATGTATCATTTTCAGCTATAATATCAAATATTTACAAACAAAATACAATTACAAAAGTTGAACAATATGCAGAATAGGAAAGCAGGCATCATTCACATCAGCCTCTAGAAAATGTATATATTGTCAACACCTTTCTGCACAGAAATTTATCAGTAACTAAAAAAGCCAAATAATGTATTCATCTGTTGAACAAGCACTTCAAAATAGTGAGAAAACGATGACTTATGCAGTTAATTAAGTTGATAAAGAGGCTACGCAGTTGGCAAAATAAAATAAAAAAGGAACTTCCTACATGAAAGAAACACTTAAGGAGATCCAGATTCACACCCCACATTATTTTTTTATGAAATGAAGACCTGCCATAGTTTTACAGAAATTATTTTCTCCCAAAGCTATCGTTTAACACATTCTCTATTGAGACCTGAATTAATTAATACCCAAGAATGACAGATATTAGTAACATGAAAGAAGCAAACAAGTAAAAAACAATGATACTTACCCACTGGCAGACTCAATTTAAATGTTTTATAAAAGACTTTTAGGAATACTTAGTGTAAAATACCTGCAGTGGATTAGTAAAAGTATACAACTGATAATTTGGTGTAAAAATGTCTAGGCAAGAATTTAAATCAAAAGAAACTTAAAATGACATATGATATTTGTGAATCAGAGTCTGTAAAAAAAACAAAGGAAGTTCTTGTAGCTCTTGATCTGTAGCTCACCACCTCCACAAAATGAGGGAGAAAAAAATGTTGCTGAATCAGAATGTCCTTATCAAGTCTGAGACCTCAAAGGAAAAGAAAAATCAACCAAATTACAAGTTGCATTAGAGAGTACGCGGAACAAGTGACCCACAAAATACGTAGCATGTAAATCTGTCAGTTATTTTTCTAGCTTTTCAGTTAACTTATAATTAATAATTCTCAGTAGAAGCTGATGTCAGAATCCATTCCTAAGTGTTTACATTTTCTTTATTATAGCAAAATATGACACTGCACAATCTGTATGGAATAATTAATAATTATATCAATTAAAACTAAATAATTTGAACAAAGATTTAAAACTTTCAAAATTAAAAGATAGCTACATGCATATCTGACATTGTTTATCCAACAAAGTCATGTCAGACTTTTATAGAAGCTACTTTCTCCACAAGATACAATTTAATACATTCATTGGTCTCAACTTTGTGAGTATAAAAGAAATTACAAAATACATTTCTAAGTTTGGCTGTCTTTGGCTGTGTCATCAGACTGATAAACATGGTACTCACACCACTCTCCTGAAACCTTTCTATTTCCCTTTGTTGCCTGTGTCTCGAAACTCTCTTAATTCCTCCTTGCCCATATGCATGATCCTCCTTTACCTTATCCCTTAGTCTCTTCGCCTTCTCAAATCCAAATATTTTTCTCCTCCATGCAGCCTCAGCCAACTACTTTCATGGGAGTGGTCTTTAACCTAACTTTCAAATCTTTCATCTCAAAAATGGCTTATTAAAGTCTGGATGGGGGCTGGGCATGTAGCTTAAAGGTAGAGTGCTTGTGTGGCATCCACAAGGCCCTGGGTTAGATCACCAGCACCACTAAAAAAAAAAAAAAAAAAAAAAAAAAAAATCTTCATTGTGTTTAATTTGTATGCATAGTGTGGTATAACATATTTTGGTATAATACCCTGGTGATATAACCTTTAAATAGCACATTTCAAAAATGGCCTACTAGTGTCTCCCATTTGTACATACAACATCACTTCTTTAACTTGCTGGTTTCCAGCTCTTTTCAACATAAAAAAAGCTGTGATTTTATTAGCTCCTCCAGCTTCATTGCCAACTTTATCAATCTGCCCTTCATAACATTTTCCAGAAACAAAGATGTGATGGATAAATGTCTTGTAATGAATTGAAACCCCACACTAACCTGGGGAACAGCAATTTTCTTATCAGCACAGACAAGGGCACACCGGACCAGCATTGAGAAAACGATCAACTAGAACACAGTCTGACCACAGTCTGCTTGACTCTGAATATTTATTGTCCTCTTTGTTTATATAATTTGGAAGCACATATCAGTATCTCCAAAGACAGGGCTGGAAATGATGGTTTATTTTGTCTTCCCAGTATCACCATATTGATTAAAATTCCTTTCATGATTTTCACCACTACTTTTTCTATTTGTTTTTAAGGTAAGTGGCCAGACCCGGTATGTTGGGATTCCCAGAGTTAGCCCTCTGGCCTAGGAATTCAATATCAACGTAAATTCATTGTCACCAATATGAACATCTTTGGAAACCATTAGAAATCCTATCACTTTTTTTCTGGTCACCACTTTTCATCTCTGAAATTAAGTTTATTACACATTCTCCACCTTAATGAATTTCTGACTGTCCACATCCTCTCTGATTCTGATGACCTATGCTTACCGAGAAATAATATCAGATTATTAGACCAAAAATCTCTCAGTCACCTATTTCTATTTGATGCTTCCTGTATATGTCTGTCTTCTTAGAAAGCTGTGCTCTTTTTACTCTTTTTAATCCATTTATCTATGTTTAGATCCATTCACTACTTCCACCCACACACTATTTTTACATGTCTTTCTTTTCATTGTTCAGTGTTTCCTTAGTAGTATCCATCTCAATCATCTTAAAATTTTATCTGCAACTGTGTAGTTCGGTGGTAGCATGTAGCACTGCCATGTAGCATGTAGCATGTAGGTAGTAGCACTTCACAAGCATGTGTAAGGCTATGGACTCAATTGTTATCACTACAAGGGGAAAAAAAGCAATTTTTAACTTCTTCTGATGTTAAAAATTAAACATGATCAACTTCAGAACAGTTATTGGAAGATAGATGGCACAAAACCATGTGCTTCTTCTGCAAGTAGCAGTTTTCTTTTTTTCTTCCTTTTTTTTTTCTTTCTTTCTTTTTTTTTTTTTGTAGTTGTAGATGGACAGATGTTTTTATTTGTTTATTTATATGTGTTACTTCCACCATCTTGTGATGCAGCAAGAGAAGCCCTTGCAGATATTCTGCCATTTGAACTGTTCATCTACCTTAATCATGAATGAAACCACCTTCATTTCTTTAAACTTACGTAGTGTAAGGTCTTTTGTTATAGTCACACAAAATGGACTAAGACCCTGATGTTAACAAGTGAAGTTGGAGGAAAGAAGAAAAATATAATGATGAAAGAACAACTATATCTAAACTGAGTCACTCTTAATAAGTAAGGATTATAGGTGCTTACATATGACGTAATTTAAGAACTGTTAGTCAGCTTTACACTTCACTGTAACCAAAATACATGACAAGAACAATTTAGAAGAGGAAAAGTGTACTTTGGCTCATGGTTTCAGAGGCTTTAATCTGCTGATTCCATTGTTCTGAGCCCTAGGTGAGGCAGAACATCATGATGGAAGGAAATGGTTAAAGAAAGCTGCTCTGTTGTGGTAGCCAGGAAGCAGAGAAAGAGCACAAGGAGGCAGGAACATAATATATAATCCACAATATATGTCCTCAGTGACCCACTTTCTCCAGCTATGGCCCACCTGCCTTTAGTTACTACCTAATAATCCATTCAAATTATTAATCCATTAATCAGATTAACAGACTCACTGGGTTACACTTTCTTTGTTAACACAGAAGATTTTGGGGGAACTTCATATCCAGACCATAAGAACTAAGCAGATAAACTGGCTTGGATTAGCAAAATGACTAAATACAGGCACCTAGCACTCATCTGCCTTTCCAGAAAGAAAAGCAAAAACAAGAGGTGTATAGCTGCATATTGAGGTGAGTGGTCATGGGTAGAACACTGGAATTCAACAGGGGAAAAACTGATACCTTGTAAAATTCAACGACCTAGGACAGTAGCTTAGGAAGACAAAATAACTCAGTGCCTGCTGCCCTGGCTTTGTAGCCAGAGTGCTGTGCCGTCCACATAGGTACAAGTGAGAGAGAGAGAGAGTACCAGCAAACTCTGTCAGTACAGATTCTTGCAGTCCTAGCTATTAGAAAACTTCTCAATCCTTACAGGCTCACCTCGTACATGGATGAGAAACCTGAATTCTACACAGTTGCCTAGACTTTGGAAAAGAATTCACTTCATCCCCCAGTGAACTCCCACGGTACTGTAGCCAGGAGCCATTCTGAGAAATACCTGATGCCTGATTTTGAACTGCTCCAGAGGTTAGAAACCCCAGCGCTTACCCCACAGACACTCCACTGCACTGGTTAAGCAGCAGCCATCTCATGAATCAAACGTGTGTTAGTAGAGTGACTCTGTCACAAACTCCCTGAGAGCACTACACTGAAGGGTTTTGTTAGATGACACAGGAAGGAACAGAGAGCACCTCACTCAAAAACTGGGGAATTGGGGAGCCTTCCCTCTGAGACCAGGGGTACAAGCTCTCATGTGTGGTTTAACATAGGGGCCAGGACTAAGGGTAGTTATTTATGTGGTTCTTGTCACCATTCTTTCAACACTCTTCATAGACACCAGTTACTAATGAGGCAGGGAAAGAACACTGCTCCCCCACCCAAAGAGACATGCTGGGGTTGTCTGGAGCAATGCTGCAGCAGTTCCAGCTGTTGCCCAGGCCCCAGGAGTACAGAGACTAAGAAGGATGCAGGGAGACTTTGGGCCAGCTGTGTTCCTCTTTAGCTAACTCCTCAAACACCTAAGCTGAGAGGAATTATTCTTGGCTCCAGCTTCAACTCACTCCTCCTGCTCAATCCCTTAGGGAACTACAACTGAAATAATTGAGAGATTGGGTAGAAGGGGAACCCAGATACTTTTCCATTCGCAGTCATGCACACCTCGGGGGTTTTGAGGTCCTTCCGCCAGGCACAGTGGCCACAGAAGCAGCAGAGAGGAACAATAGTTTCTGCTGCTACCATACCTAGGTGTGTCCCCACCATCCATTGCACCTGCACCTTGTCTGATCACTCACTACTAATGAGACTGGCTTTTGTGTGCCACAGAAATAGTGCCATGATTACTTCCCCCACCCTGCCCCACCCATATACACCACAACCCACAACAGAATCTAATCAGGAGACAGCTTCAGGTCTTTCACCATGACTGGAACAGCAAATACTACAACCTCTCTCAAGTAAAGAGTCAATATCAAAAGTGCCTCCATCATCCAATAAGGACCACCACTCCCATTGCAAAAGTAGCTACACAGAGTGCATATCATACACTCTCTGTATACAGCCCACCTCCCTGAACTGCCAAAATGCAGAATGTCCACACTGTTTTTTTTTATTATTGTTGTTTTGTTTTTTGATACTGGAGATTTAACCTAGTGGCACTCAACCACTTAGCCACATCCCTAAGCCCTTTTTAATTTTTTTCTTTTTTTTTGGGGGGGGGGTTCTGTTATGTTTTGTTTGAGATAGGATCTTGCTAAGTTGCTTAGGGTCTTGCTAAGTTGCTGAGGCTGGCTTTGATCTTGTGATCCTCCTGCCTCAGCCTCCTGAGCTATTGAGATTATAGGCATGTTCCACTGTGTTCAACAAACTGTCCACACTTTTGAGTGATTTACAGACAGTGGATCTCTCTGACTCTGATATGATAAGCACTGTGCCCAATTCACTAATCATAACCAAAAAAACTGCAGGGAAGTTACACTATGGTTCCTAACTGGAAATAAACTCAATATTGTATAACAAGCTAATATCCCAAGACACATCTTGAGAAAAAAAATCACCTAAAAAGAAAGTCATCCTATAAAAGTGGTAAAGATATCCATTCCATCAAGTGCACAAATCTCAACATAGGAACATAAGAAACATAAAGAAACAGAGTAACATAACACATCCTAAAGATCATAACTCTAGTAATGACTCAAAACATACCAACATGAATGAAATAATTGATAAAGAATTCAAAGAATTTTTTTAAAAAAATGTTGTCAGTACAGTATAACTATACACAATAGTGGGATTCATTGTTACATATTTGTACATGCTCATAAAATAGTTTGGTCAATTTCACTCCCCAGTACCTCTTCCTTCCCTCAACTCCTCCTTTCTATGGCTCATCTACCTCTACTCTACTGGTCTCCCTTCTATATTCAAGAGATTTCCTCCTCTCCCTTATTCTTTTCTTCTCCCCCATCCCTTAGCTCCTTCAGCCTTCATATAAGAGAAAAAGCATACAACCCTTGACTTTTTCAAATTTTGCTTCACATAATGCTCTCAAGTTTTATCCATTTGCAGGCAAATAATATAATTTTATTATCCTTTGTGACTGAAAAAAATGTATATATATATATATATATATATATATATATATATATATATATATATATATATATATAACATTTTCTTTATCCATTCATCCATTAATGGATACCTAGACTGGTTCCAGAATTTGACTATTGTGACTATAAACATGGGTATGCGTATATAGCTATAGTATGCTAACTTTGATTTTCTAGGATAAATGCCGATGAGTAGTATGGCTGAGTCATATGGTTGTTCCATTCCTAGTCTTTTGAGGAATCTCTACACTAATTTACAGTCCTACCAAAAGTGTTCCTTTTCCCACATCATCACCAGCATTTGTTATTAATTTTATTCTGATGACGGCCATTCTAGCTGGAGTGAGATGAAATCTCAGTGTAGTTTTGATTTGCATTTTCCTGGTTGCTAGAGATGTTGAACTTTTTTAAAATATATTTATTGGCTATTTGCTTTTATTCTGTTGAGAAATGACTGACTGATTCCTTTGCCAAATTATTATTTTGCTTTCTTTTTAATGGGAAGTCTTTTGAGTCCTTTACATATCCTGGAAATTAATCTTCTATCAGAAGAGTAGCTGACAAAAATTTTCTCCCATTCGTGTGTTCTCTCTTCATTCTTTTGTTTCATTTGCAGTGAGAAAGCTTTTTAATTTGATGTCATCTTATTTATTAATTCTTGGTATTGTTTCCTGAACCTTTGGAGTCCTACTGAGGAAGTCATTACCTGTGTGTATATGTTGGAATGACAACCGTACATTTTCTTCTAGAAGTTGCAAGTTTTCTGGTCTAATTCCTAGGTCTTTGATCCATTTTGATTTGATTTTTTTTCATTTTTCTGCATATGGATATATAGTTGCTCCAGCACCAGCTCTTAAAATTGCTCTTTTCTCCAATGTATGTTTTTGATATGTTTGTCAAGAATCAGATGACTGTATCTGTGTGGATTTGTCTCTATGTCTTCTATTCTGTTCCATTCATTAGTCTATGTGTTTGTTTTTATGCCAATACCATGCAGTTTTTGTTACTATAGTTCTGTAGTACAATTTGATGTTTGATATTATGATTTCTCCAGCATTACTTTATTTCCTTACAATTGATGTGACTATTTGGGGTATTTTATTCTTCCGTGTGAATTTCAGTACTGTTTTATCTAGTTCTGTAAAGAATGCCATTGGTATTTTGATAGGTATTGCATTGAATATCTTGATCAATTTTGGTAATATAGCCATTTTAACAATATTAATTCTACCTATGTGTATGGTTATCTTTATGGGAAGTTTTTTACATCTTCTAGTTTCTTCTTCAATTTCTTTCTTCATTATTCTATAATTTTCATTGTACAGGTCATTTACCTCCTTTATTTGATTTATTACCAGCTTTTTTAAAGGCAATTATTAATGGGATTTTTTTCCTGAAATTTTTCCAGTGTATTAATTCATGGTGCATGGAAAGCTATTGGTCTTTGTATATTGATTTTGTATCCTGCTACTTTGTTGTGAAAGGACCCCCGTTTCCCTGTCCAAGGAGAATCACACGAAACACTGGCTGCAAAAAGCAAGAGGTGTTTATTGAGACACAGGCGCCTGCGGGTGCCCAGCAGAACCTCAGCCGAAGCTTTGGTGAGCTGGCACACCAGGCTTGGGGATACAGAGATTTTTATAGGGTAAAGGGGCAGTTTTCTCGCACGGTAAACAATAGGTTTCTTATTAGTTAATTTTAAACCCAGCATATAGGCTACCTAAAGGGCAAAGTTGTTTTTCACTTTATGTTACTGGAAAAACCACATAAAAGTTACATGTTAGCACTCTGGTCCTCCTGTTGCTGCTTATTCAGGCGTGCCCTGGGACCTGATTCTTTGTGCTTTCTCAACCGGTTACACCTAACTGATTGTCTGAAAAACACCTCTGGTGCCTGCGTAGGTTTGTGACATGCCTCGATGGTTTTGCAACTAGGCCTGAGGTTGTTGGGCTGGGGTCTTTCAGTTGAATTCTTCTTCTTAATACTAGAAGTCTTTTGGTGGAGCTTTTTAAATCTTCTAGGTCTAAGATCACATCATCTGAAAACAAGATGTGAGAATCTGATGTTTTCTTTCCTATTTGTATCACATTTATTTTGTTCTTTTGTCTAGTTATTCTGGCTAAAATTTTAAGTACTATGTTGAGTAGGAGTGGTGAAAGTCGACACTTCTGTCTTGTTCCTGATTTTAGAGGAAATACTTTTCCCCATGAAGTATGATATTGGCTTTGCGCTTGTTTTATATAGCCTTGGTGATGGTAAGTTCCTTCTAATTTCTTGAGTTAGTAGACTAGATAAAGCAAAAGAAAGAGTGTCAGAACTTTAAGACAGGTATTTTGAACAAAAAGAATAAATATGCTGACAGTGATGATTTCTTGCTTCTAAGAAAATTTTTTTTAAATCTTGTTTCTATGATTGCCCCTTGCATTAAAAACATAAAACTTCTATATTCCACCATGAATGTCATATCAACACAAGGTTTTCAAATGGTAATGCATTCATTTATGTTGAGAGCCACAGCCGGGATGGCGCCTAGCATTTTGCCAGAAGGAGTGGTTGAGAGGTGATGATGATAATTGGGGCTGGGGATGTGGCTCAAGCAGTAGCGCGCTCGCCTGGCATGCGAGCGGCCCGGTTCGATCCTCAGCACCACATACAAAGATGTTGTCTCCGCCCAAAATTAACTAAATAAATATTTTAAAATTCTCTCTCTCTCTCTCTCTCTCTCTCTAAAAAAAAAAAAAAAGATGATGATAATTGGTAAAGGAAGGAGACCCTCATTGTTATACAAAATTACATATAAGAGGAAGTGAGGGGAAGGGGAAAAAAAAAACAAGAGAGAGAAATGAATTACAGTAGATGGGGTAGAGAGAGAAGATGGGAGGGGAGGGGAGGGGAGGGGGGATAGTAGAGGATAGGAAAGGCAGCAGAATACGACAGTCACTAGTATGGCAGTATGTAAAAAAGTGGATGTGTAACCGATGTGATTCTGCAATCTGTATATGGGGTAAAAATGGGAGTTCATAATCCGCTTGAATCAAATGTATGAAATATGATATGTCAAGAGCTTTGTAACATTTTGAACAACTAATAATAATAATAATAATAAAGATGATGATAATTAAGTTAAGCTGTGTATAATTGCTGTGACTGGGTGATGCTGGATTGAAACAGGCTGTGTATTCAGTTGTAAATAGACCCCTGCTGTCCGGCAATAGGGCGGCTCCTGCTGCCTTGGCCTGCTACTTTTGAGTTCTCCTGGAGTTCCCGCTGAGTTCCCCCTGGAATTCTCGAGGAGCCCCATTGAGGGCGGAGAGAGTTCCCAGGGAGTGCGTGTGGAGTGCTGGTGGAGTTCGGACAAAAAAGGAGTTAGTTCCTGGAAGGGCCTCGTGGGTGGTGTTTGCATGAGTTCGGAAATAAAGTTTGTTCCTGCTTGAGTGGCTCGTGATTTGTGCCCAGCCAGACTGCGGCACATTTACATTTATTTTTATATAGAGAGAGAAAAAAAGAAAGAAAGAAAAATAGACCTGGATCCCATACCAGCTAACCTCAGTGTACCACTGACTAGCAATGGTAGTGGCTTCTCACTGTTGCTTCTCTCTGAGTTTCTTAACTTTTCAACCTTAAATTTTATTTGTTGTTGTTTTCTTCATTAAACTTATCCTCACTGCTCTAAGTGGTAACTTTGTTAAATCTTTGGAACAATCTCAAAAGTTATATGTTTCATGTCAAAATCTTAATTAAGGCTTGCCTAGAGGCACACACTTATAGACCCAGCTATACAGGAGACTGAAACAGGAGGATCTCTTGAGCCTGGGAGCTTGGGTCCCAAGCAAGACCCTGTGTCTTAAGAGGAGGAAAAAAGAAGGGAGATGGGAGAAGGGAGAGGGGAGAAGGGAGAGGGGAGAGAAGAAGAAGGAGAAAGGAGAGGGGAGAAAAAAGAAAAATGAACGAAAGAAAGAAAGAAAGAAAGAAAGAAAGAAAGAAAGGAAGGAAGGAAGGAAGGAAGGAAGGAAGGAAGGAAGGAAGGAAGGAAGGAAAGAAAGAAAGAAAGAAAGAAAGAAAGAAAGAAAGAAAGAAAGAAAGAAAGAAAGAAAGAAAGAAAGAAAGAAAGAACTTTCAGGCTTTTCCAAACTTTTCAGTGTGCTAAACACACAGACATGAAGGGGAAGGGAGGGGAGGGGAGATTTAACTGATACAAAAACTTTTCTTACCTGTATATCCCTGGAATTCTCCAAAGCTGTTTAGTTCATAGATAAGTGTTTGCTAACTCTGTTTAATGAATTAATGTTATATGAAATATAATAAGGAGGATAATTACACCCAAGAAATTTATAGGTGGTAAGTTTTCCTCATCCTGATAAAAATAAAAATTTCATAAATTTAACTATAATATTATGAGTGTGGTAAAAATACTCAGAAATAAATTATTAAAAACATCAATCAATCGATTTTATAAAATATAAAACATAACCAAATATTTTATAAATATTTTATTGGTTAGTATATCAAACAGAAGCTCCTGTATATTAAAGTCATAAACTTATATTTTCCCAGATGAGCAGTTGTCATATAGTTTCCTATCATACAATCTAGCCACAACTTATTTAAAAATTATAAATTCAACAAATAACCAATGTAGTTGGTGTCTTGTTAGTTAGGGTTTAATAACAACATGTGTGAGTAAAATAGATGTTGCTATATATTAAACTCACAGCTATAAATTTTCCTAGAGGAACAGTTATTAGAATAAATATACTTTTCATTCACATAAGAACAGCTTTGCCTCTTCTTTTCCTGCAGTAGTACTCTGTAGAAATAACAATAACAATGACTTTTAAAAATCAAGGTGTGGTACGTGCAAATACTAATTTTATCTCAAACTAAAAATTATCAGAACCAAATACAAGCCTAAAAGGATAAATAAAAAATAGAATAAAACAAGAACAAAAGAAAATACTATGTTGACTGATAGTCTTTAATTACAAAACAATAAGCTTAATAGAAAATATTAGGCAATGTCCATTCCTATTTTATTTATTTAAATAGAATTATAAATCAAATCGCAAATACAAGAAAATGATATAGGTTTATAGATTTCCAAACTTACATAAAATTATTCACAAATACCTCCTAGGAGTCCAATAAACTTAAAAATATAAATGTTCTAAAGGTGAAATTATTTTAAGAGAGCTGGAAATTTTTTCCCAATTATTTTGCGTATATTGGTCATCATATAGCATAATTCCCTTTTTCTTTGTTGCTTTTCTGTATCTTACTCAGGTAACACAAATACCATCCCATTACTTTCATAAAAGTATAGTTTATCCAAACACTGTACTTACAGACTTTTCTCCACGGTGGTACCATCTTCCCATAACCAGGACCCATTGGTTTAATTGATTTTGAGATCTATCCATCCTACCATTCCAAATGTTGATAAGACATCCTGTTGAAAAAAAATTCATAAATCATAAATGTGTTTTTATATTATGATCTATTCCTTCCTGATTCAAGAATTGATGGTAAATGGTGTCCCAAGGGCTTGCACATACCTCCTTAATACTACTAGGCCAAATCTCAAAATATTACTTCATTTATTGCTTTGGTTTCTTGAATTATTAAATATTCTAGTGACATAGTATCTCTAATTTATTTCTGAATAAAATAAATCAAATGAGATAATATCATACATCCTTGAGAATATTCAGCTTGTCAAAGCTTGGTGTTCATCACCAATGCTTCCAAAACAAATACAGTTTTGACAGAATAGGAATGTCTAACCTACCAGCTCTTCTTCAGTATCTATCTTCAGAAATGAAAATTCAAATCCAAGCAGGTAGCATGGCTTTCTGGCCAGGTTTTGTTTTCGTTGAAAGAATGATAATAACTATTTCCAAACCCAATCCAGTTGTGAGCTAAGACCAAAGAAACAGTCTAGAAATGTAAATATATTCAATGACTAAACAGTACTATGAGCATTACTGAGGCAACTACTAGATTTCTATGTTTGAATAAAGATGAATATTTGCAGGCTATTCCAAACTTTTCAGTGTGCTAAACACACAGACATGCTAAGTGACTTGTTGTGACTTTTTGCTACTCACAGTGAAATAAAGGCCACCATGACACATTGTGTTGTTATTTTAGTTTTAATGCTCCCCCTTCACTTTCCTCCTTGACCTGTTCATCTCCCAAATATAAAGTTTGCTCAGTGTATTGCTTACTTTAGACTTAATTTCTTAAAATTCTGAGACAGAGACAGCCTGCTGTGAGATGGAAAATAAAATGAGTAATGCTACAGTCAAAATTTATTCTCCCTAGAAAGTTTGTCTGTAAAGTGTGGAAAATATGTAAAATTTTATTTTATTTTGAACTTGAGAGGGCACCAGCTCTTCACCTTGTCAATCACAGAGAAAAGGATTGCCTTCTCATGAACTTATGCTAGGTTGAACTAGAGAATGCCCTCATCATTATTAAGAATTCTATTGTGAAAACAAACAAACAAAAAGCAAGTGGAGAAGTTTGTTATGTCACTTCAAATTTCTTTTAATAAGAGATCTCAGTAACATATGTACAGGCAACACTTCTTACCAACACTTGCTCAAGAGGGGAACTGACCTTTTACTCTTACCCGGGTTGGGCTTTGTCATTAGCTTTTAGAGCAGCATCTGAGAATTATTTTTCCTTTCTTCAAAACCAACTCATTTCATGAAAGAGAAGACATTATGACACTTGTAAGAAATAAAATGACATTCTTTTAGTGTTTCCGAGGTGACATAGAAATATTCAAGTTATAAAAAGACTTGAGAAATCATCCCATTCCAAAGTCCTGAGAATTCATAAGGAAATTTTTTAAATATATATTTTTAGTTGTAGATGGATACAATATCTATATTTTCATTTATTTATTTTTATGTGGTGCTGAGGATTGAACCCAGGGCCAAATGCATGCAAGGCAAGCACTCTACCATTGAGCTACAACCCCAGCCCATAAGGAACTTTTTATGGCAGGGAAAAGTAACAGTATTTTATACTGAGGATGTGGTCTTAAACTTCAAAATGAATTCCTTCTGAGATGCTTTAACTCCACAAAGAGCTTCAGTACATTGGTTAAGTGTAGGTAATCTAAGCCTAAATCAAATGATTTGGTACCTTCTACCATGAGCCCTACAACGGAATCTTAAGACTGTGAGGAATAGGGTGGATGTTTATGGCACATAAAGCCTATTTGTCATGCTTGTCCAGAGGGATCCATCTAGTTTGGGTCTTATGCTTCAGCCCTTTTAACAACATGGGAATAGCTCCTGGGTTTAGAAGCTATCTGAGAGAAAAAGTAAAAGTTGGAGAAAGGATGGGGTGGAGAGAGAAACTAGGCTTATGATCTTTTATTCTTT
The DNA here is from genome assembly GCF_045843805.1 of Urocitellus parryii. Taxonomy (NCBI): domain Eukaryota; kingdom Metazoa; phylum Chordata; class Mammalia; order Rodentia; family Sciuridae; genus Urocitellus; species Urocitellus parryii. Next base: position 99,215,223 of record NC_135535.1, on the reverse strand, counting down.
TATTTTTAAACATATTTTTTATTTTATTCTTTTATTTTTAAACATATTTTCACATAATAGAAGGAAATATATTAAAATTTAAATTTTAACCTAAAGTAATTGATGTTTAATACCAATTTTAACTATAAATAACTAAAAAGGGAAAAAACTGTCCTCCATCCTTTAGTTTTCATTTCAAATATATATATCTGTCTTCTGCTCCTTGTGTTTTGGAGAAAACATTGTGTTGTAAGGTTGCCGTCTTTTTGAATGGGGACAAATATCAGATCTTCCTTAATATAACCTATTTCCATACAAGTCTATGTGGAAGGAAAATCAACTTTCCAGAAATTCTCTGGTGTGCTTGGTGGAATATAGTGAAATTGGTGTGTTGAGCATGAAGCTAACTTCTTTTTTCTTTTTTTTCCTGGTATATCTGCATAATACTACTAACAAAAATATTCCATATTCTTTACATGTGTGCTCAAACAACTTTCTTCTCTCTTCTTTCTTCTGAACTACCTCAATATGAGGAAGTTTTTGGAGGTTAGTCTCTCTGATCATCTTTAAAATGTGACTCCAGAAATATTTTCTGCTTGACTTTATATTGTTGATCAACTTGTATGTTTGGTTTCTTTGTGGCAGCAGACAATTCCTCCTCTTCATCTGCCATCTGGGGGAAATTATCTGCCAAACGAGATTCACATTCTTCATGTGTTGTGCGATCAAACATATCTTCCAAACTATAGTTCATTTTTTTCTCCATTTGGGTTTTTCTCTCCTTTTTGCTGTTCTTAATATTTGGAAGCACAGTTTTAGGGCTGGGGATGTGGCTCAAGTGGTAGTGCACTCGCCTGGCATGCGTGCGGCCCGGGTTCGATCCTCAGCACCACATACAAACAAAGATGTTGTGTCTGCCTTAAACTAAATATTAAAATTCTCTCTCTCTCTCTCTCTCTCTCTCTCTCTCTCTCAAAAAATAAATAAATAAATAAATAATTTAGAAGCACAGTTTCACTGAGCAGTATACCATTCATGTGTGCTGTCTCTCCTCCTGATCTTGACTGACTGCCATCCTTTGTATCAATTACAGTAACATCCATTTTATACTGAGAAAGGTCTGCTCCTGGATCACTGGATATTTTCAAAGAATGCATCTTGGTTGTTTTGCAGAGACTTTGTTTCCGCAATTCTATGGGGATTTAACTGAATGACTGATGCAAGTTCATATGATTTTTGGACTGACTGGGTTTTAATTTTTATTGGCTCATGAGATCTAATGCCCTTTATGTCATCAAAAAAAGATTCTGTCTCCAAACTTTCACGTGCACATAGAGGAATTTTGAAGACAGGATTTTCTTCTTTCATTGTTGGGAGCCTTGGCCAGGTCGGGATGGCGCCTGGTTTTGCCAGAGGGAGTGGTTGAGAAGTGATGCCGGCGAGCCATTGAGATGATGATAATTGAGTTAAGCTATGTATAATTATTAAGATAATGACTGATTGCTGTAACTGGATGATGTTGGATTGAAACAAGCTGTGTATTCAGTTGTGTGTGTAGATCTCTGCTGTCCAGCAATGGGGCGGCTCCTGCTGCCTCAGGTGCCCGCTACTTTTGAATTCCTGTTGAGTTCCCGTTGGTTCTTGCAGGTTTTCCAGGGAGTTCGAGAGTTTTCCGGTGGGGTTCTGGCAGTAAAGTAGTTCTTGTTTGAACCTACAAGTGCCTCCGCACTTCGGTTATTTTGTGCCCAGCCAGACTGCGGCATTTCATCTGTAATGGTGTTTTGTTGTCTGGTGAGTATTTATTAAAGGACTGGAGGATGCAGACCTGTAATCAGGGGCTGCTGAGGAATCTTTGAGTAATATGCCCTCCTGTCCAAGGGCTTATGACCTGAGGAAGAGCCTTCTGGAATAGGCTTAAAGGCCTCATAGAGAGTCACTTGCTTTTTTAATTACTTACAGTTGAAAGCAAGACACCCACTGTTGTCAGCAAAACCATACACAAGACTACTAGGATGCCAGATGTCACATGCCATGCTATGGGTCTAAACTTCACCCAGGGTCTAAAAATAAAAATTAAAAAATAGGAAAGAAATAATTGTGTTTTCTCACTTTCCAGAAATCAGCAAATATAAAAACTGAGGACCATTACATCTCACAATTAAAGGGCAGCTTTACATTTTCTAATTCTTCAATGAGATCATCATGAAATTAATAAATTTCAACTGCTTTAAGACCCCCAGTATCTTGCTCTCCAAATTTTTCCCCCTACTATTGCCTCCTTCCAAAATTGTCCAGCTTGAAATCTATGGTAGGTCACCAACATCTTAGACCATCTTTTGCCCAGAGATCTACAAATTATCAACTTTAGACAATCCTGAAACATTTCCTCACTGCTAGTAAATTTAGAGACAAAGTACACTTAGAGAAAATACAACTGTTATGCAAGTAACATGCTATGAAAATAAAATGTTGACTTCTAAAACCCACATGATCTTTAACGTTAATTTATTAACCATTCCATCAGTATATATCAGTCAAGGGGAAGTAATAAAATACATTTTTCTCTTCTGAGATTAAAAAAAAATGCCATTAATTTTTCCCAAGAAACATTGAATGTTCACACTGGCTTCAGCTACACACCTGAAACCTGGAAATATTTCTCTAAAAATGTGATATTGCATTGATGTTTGGGGGAAAGTAGGAATTACTTCTTGAAGCATGAAAGTATTGGGAAACTTCACCCAGTCAGCATTTATAAATGATTTGGAGTTCCATTAAGTTTTGTGTTTTAATGAAACATATTATGGTGAGACTTGAATTCACAAAGTAAAGTAGGGAGTTGGAAGTGTTGTGTACTAAGAAAGACAGGCACCTTTAGGGGCAAATTCCTATATTTAATCACCTTCAAAGTGTCCTTCCCTTTAGTTTCAGCCAAAACTATTTGGAGAAACTTGTGAAGAACCAGCCAAGATAACTAAGGTCACAGAGCCACTCCCACTTTTTTCTGTTAGGCACATAGAGTAAACTTAGCTCACTATAATATCAAATTGAGCATTCCAAGAAGCATTTGTGTCCATGATATTTATGACCTGGAACTGGCCATACCTAGAAGCATTTTTGTCCACCATATTAACCCTTTTATTGTGCTCTACAAACTTGAGCTGCATGAACTAAAGTCTATGAACTAAATACACACAAAAATGTGTCCACTATTTTTTCTTCCTGCATTATGATCCTGTACTGAACATGCTCAGAAATGTGCTGCCCCTGAAGATGATCCTATAAGACAATGTATACGCTCCTTGGAAAAAAACTTTATGCTTCCCTTCTTTGGTGAGAACATCACTTTGGAGATAATTTCAGGGCTCTCCTTACTCACTACAGGTAATAAACCTCTCTCCATTAACTTATCTTCTGGTTGTACTCATTGGCTTTGCATTCATCCAAAAGAGAACCCAGTGCATTCAGTTACAGAAGGGGAGAAATTAAGGAGATAATTTTTCCTTTGCACATTACTTGATGATCCTTCTATTGTGGCCTTATATTATTTTCTACTTTTCTATGGTCATGTATTCACATTCATTTGTCTTGAATCTTCCTCTGCCCAAGTCATATATATTCGCTTCTCTATGATAGATGTTTCCCTCCCACGTCTCTGCAATCTTACCTGCTTATCAGTATTTTTCACTTGTCCCAGCCTCTGCCTACAGTCCAGTCTCTTAAATCATATTTCTTTATGAAAATTTTCTTATGAATAACCAAGAGATATCCAAATTCCATATATCATTTGACTTTTATCAGATTAATAATTAGAAATAGGCTATTGTTCTAATGGTGAGGAAAATTATTAACTGCTACTAACTATTCAATCATTTAAAGTAAGAACCTCATTCAAATATTTTGTAAAAAAATATTTACGGTCTTAATTTTACCTTCACTATCTCATCAATTATGTAATTATGAAGTCTTATAAGTTTTACTTCCAAATATTCTTACAACGTTTTTTCCTATAATCTATCTTATATATATGTGGGACTCAATTAGACTGAACAGAATTGAAAACTAGCATCAATAATGATTAAAAAGCATTGAAAGAAACAGAATTTATACAACCTCCATACACTTAAGTGTTATTGTTCTTATAAGTAGTACAATTCTGTTGAAATCTGGGACAATAATAATATACAAGAAATGAACAGACTATTTTAAGAGATAACCTGTTCCATGTTAGTATCCTGAAAGAACTAAGGAAGGTGATAAAAAGAGAGTGTGTGAGAAATTATTATAATGGTTTTGAGATAGGTAATCTTCTAAACCTAAACTCAAGGATCAAGATGTATCTTTTATCAAATAATTTATAGCACTATACCTTTTCTTTTTTCTCTAACACAGCATTTTCCTTGCCGGAATCAGATGTTCTGTTAAATTTAAGTTCTCTGAGCTGTAAATGTTGTTCTCTCAATATGACAGCATTATGGTCTGTATTGGGCATTTGCTTCTGTTGAGATTTGGAAAATTTCAGTCCTGTACTAATGCCCTCTTGTTTATTTATTATGCATTCATTTTGCTTATTCTTGGGTATTTTCTCTTTGAAAAGGCTCAAACAGCTTTAGATCAATCTTGATAACTTGCCTCTTTTGTTTTTTAATGTCTGCAACAGAACGTTAAAAAGAGTTAAGTATTCATTGTACACTAAACCAGTGAACAATACTTAGTTTTGAGGCATAAGTGTTTAAGTATGATGTTAAAGGGATGAAATAAGGAAAAATGCTAATCTAAATCTTTCTCTGAACTTCCTCCATCTTCCTTAGTCAAAAGAATTATATTACTCTCCATTAGTAAAGCTATAAGATTTATTTTCCTCTTTGAATTAGTTACAAGGTATGAAGAAGCATCCAGGTTTTTTTCCTCCCTAGTAATCTATACAGAATTAATAAAGATGATGATACATAGGAATAGAAAAATAAATTATTTTAATGAAAAATACAATTAAATAATTCACTTTATTTAAAATCAAGTAGGTAGGAAGGTTATCCTGAAATAATGTATAATTCAGAGGAGTCTACTATTAAAAGAATGACAACTCAGAAACTTGGGAAATTCTGTTTGTAATTCTGTTTGTAACAACTTTTCTGCTGAAACAGGCCATATCTATTTACATACACTCACACACACACACACCCCAGAGGCACACACACAGACTATTGAAATTAATAGTATCATTGATGCCATTAATTTTCCCAAGAAACATGGGAAAAATTCACACAATAAAAAACATGGAAAAATAATACAAGTAATAGGCCCCATACCTATAAGGAAAAGAGTTAGGCTCCATACCTATGAGGCAAAGTATAAATACATCACTTTTGTTGTTAATGGAAAGAATTGCCTCACAGATAACCAACAACAAAAAGAAAGAAAGAAAGAAAGAGGAATTCACAAAATACAATACAAAATGGAAATGTTCCTTTAGAAATACATAAATGCAAATTAAAATAATAGAACAATATTCACCTATAAAACACTATTTTTTTTATTTAAAGCTTGAATTTATGTTTTGAAATAAAAATGCAATAACAAATTTTTACAAAATTGTCACACAGGAACACATCATAAGATACCATTACATACTACATTGTCTTAGAAAAAGTCAATAGATCGAATCAATTAGCTGTAAATTAAAACATGAGTTCCTTTCTTTGGGCAAAAAGAAAGCTCATGTGAAATGCTGGACAAAAGCCAGTGAGACCTGCCAGTATAGTCAGTAATGGCTCAATGTTTCCAGGTGTGAGGAAGCCAGGATTCTGGCCTCGTTGCTGGGGCTAAGCTCTGGCCTCCAGGTTCCCTCTGTGCACAGGACAGGCTTCCACCTGATGCTTCTGAAGTCCTGTGTGCATGGTCCTTTTATTTCAGATAACTACATACAATTTTGCCACTATTTTACTTTGTAAACTTCAGAAAATAACATTTACAAGTTTTACCACAAGGAATACCATGATTTTTATTATGACTCTCACTACCTTGGAAAAATATCGATTTTGTAAGTTTCTGGTTTGGTCCATCTTCTTATGACATGCCTAAGAAGCATCTGCCACACGCACACCTGTACATGTAAGAAACCAGCGGGTGGTGCTTTTCTGAAGCCCAGTCTATGGCTCTGCCTACACTGAATAGGCTGTCCCACATCTTAGGCTCAAACTATTTTCTCTCAAATTACAGAGTGCCCAGCTGATCATTTATTGTTCTTTCCTTATATTTTCACTATTTATTGTACACATCATATTTCAGTATGTTCCTGTAGCAGTTCTTTGTTTAGCCTAACAATCAAAAATTGAATTTTTTTATATTAGTTCTTTACACATTTTGTTGGTCTGTAAAGTTGATTTGCATAAAAACAAATGAGAAGAAACATATGCTGGTAGATCTTAGCACCTTAGAGTTATGATTCTGTCTGTCCATTAATATTGCAAGTTAGCCTTAAAAGAATCAACTCAGCTTGCTCATACTTTCTCTAAAATATTTAGTTCTCTTCAAGTAAACATAATTTTTTTATAATAGACATGCTCAGAACAAATAGCACAAAACCATAAGCTATGACAACTGATGTAAAAATGCAGTTGGCTGACTTCCATTTATCAATTCTAAAATAAAGGCTTAAGCCTTTGAACACGCCAATGTCCCCCAAGTTCTAAGGTCCATAATTCCACATCATCATTTATATAGTTTGACAAAAACTAGAATGCACAGTCTTAAGTGTGTGGAAGAAAATATTAAAATTCATCATTACTGAAACATTTAATCTTCATAAATTATTGAAAATTCATAGCATGGCATCACTAAATCTTGTGAATTATGAAAGATGTAAGTTTACAATAATTTCCTCTCATAATAATTGCACCATTATTCATATTTATTTATTCCTAATTAAATTCAAGTCCAACTACCTAATTTTGAGGTAGCTTCATTGTGGTTCTACTGCAGAAGTGGTATGTTTCAAAGTACCATCTTTAGATAAAATTTAAGTGGCAGAGGAAACAAAGTATTATTTATATTGTTGTCTCACTTGGCATACAAACTAACAAAATCAACTATTTCTTTAGGGATAAAAATACAGTTCTTTTGTGAGCATGGACACAATACATGGAATCTGTTTCTTTGCAGTGTGTGCCGTGTGGCGCTCGCTAGAGCTACGAGTTAAGAAAAGTAACCATGGAGAACAATGAAAACTCAGTGGATTCAAAATCCATTAAAAATTTTGAACAGTGAGTATTTAAGTGGAATCCTACACAATCAGAGAAAAATGGAAAGACCATACATGGAAGCAAATCAATGGACTCTGGAATATCCTTGGACAATCGTTACAAAATGGATTATCCTGAAATGGGTTTATGTTTAATCATTAATAATAAGAACTTTCATAAAAGCACTGGAATGGCCTCTCGGTCTGGTACAGATGTAGATGCAGCAAACCTCAGAGAAATATTCATAAACTTGAAATATGAAGTCAGGAATAAAAATGACCTTACACGTGAAGAAACTGTGGAGTTAATGCACAATGTTTCTAAAGAAGATCATAGCAAAAGGAGCAGCTTTGTTTGTATAATTCTAAGCCATGGTGATGAAGGAATAATATTTGGAACAAATGGACCTGTTGACCTGAAAAAATTAACAAGTTTCTTCAGAGGAGATTATGTAGAAGTCTAACTGGAAAACCCAAACTTTTCATTATTCAGGCCTGCCGGGGTACAGAACTAGACTGTGGCATTGAGACAGACAGTGGCATTGATGATGACATGGCATGCCACAAAATACCAGTAGAGGCCGACTTCTTATATGCATATTCTACAGCACCAGGTTACTATTCCTGGCGAAATTCCAAGGATGGATCCTGGTTCATCCAGTCACTGTGTGCTCTGCTGAAACAAAACGCTCATAAGCTTGAGTTTATGCATATTCTCACTCGGGTAAACCGGAAGGTAGCAACAGAATTTGAGTCCTTTTCTATAAAACACTATTTTAACAATGAAAATTTTTTGAATTAGCAAATGATTGTGTCTAGAAAATTATTTATCACTATAATTAAAACAAAATATTCTGACTTTTCACTTTCCACTTTAAATAATTTTCCGACACAAATAGTAAACACATGTTTGAAGTTGTGTACACATGGCTTTGGTCACTATTACTTTTTTCTAACTAACACATTGGAAAACAAAAAATGTATAAAGACTATCAACAAAAATGATGATCTATAAGAGAGTCATTGAATAAGTTATGGTTCATCTATATCTTAGAAGAAAATCAATTACTTAACATAGCATATGTCCTTGAAATGCAAAGCAGAACAAGATTTGTAACACACTGTGTTTATTGAGTGATATGTAGGTTGAGTTTTGAAAGTTTTGCATTACTTTTTATTTCATTAAAAGTTCAGATTCATGTTAAAAGCTGTTTAAAGGTAAAATTTTGAAAATTTTAAAATATTGAACAAGCAAACAACTTTATATATAACACTTTTCCACACTCATGGTTATTTTTTTTTTCCTAAAATAAAAACCAAACTGAAATTTAAAAAGAAAAAAACTAAGGATTTTTTACATTTTTGTCAAATTGCTTTCTTCAAAGAGGTTTAAGGAGATTTCACCAACAAATATGGTAGCTAATTTAAGGGCAGGGAAGATAAGAAAGTTTCAGTTTAAGTATTTAAGATAGTTAAATAAATTTTGTGTGGTGAGAAATGAAAAATCCATTATTGTAAGAATAGATTAAAAAGTAAACATAGTAATAGGATCAGATGAAAAATTTGTTTAAAACTGGAGCATTACATAGACTTACAGCACTAATTTCACATTGTATACTTGAATAACCTTTGCAGAAAGCAAACTGTTAAATCCAAACCAAAACACAATAAAAAGAATGGAAAGATAGTACAAGTAATAGGCCACATGCCTGTGAGGAAAAGAGTTAAGGCAAAGTATAAATACAATACATCACTTTTATTGGTAATGGAAAGAAGTACCTCACAGATAAGTATTGGAAAAGACATATTTCATAGCTGATGAAAGAAATCCAAACAAAAATATCAATGATATGACATTTATCCATAAAATCAGTAAATATTTTAAACCAAATACAATTGTGTAAGTTGTACAATGTGCAGGAAAAGAAACCAGCCATCATTTGCACATGGGTCTGTATAATATGCAAATTATATTATTCGCCATTCTGGAAAGAAACTTGTAAGTTTCAAAGCCTAATAATATGTGCATCTGTTGATCAAACACTTCATAATAGTGAGAAAGTGATGGGTTATTCAAAAATTTAATTTGAGAAAAGAGGCTAGATACATGGTTAAAGACTAAAAAAAAAAAAAAAAATCCAGGACAAAAGAAATAAAGAAAAGTATAGCTTGAGGGCTGGGGATGTGGCTCAAGTGGTAGTGCGCTCGCCTGGCATGCGTGCGGCCGGGGTTCGATCCTCAGCACCACATACCAACAAAGATGTTGTGTCCGCCGAGAACTAAAAAATAAATATTAAAAATTCTCTCTCTCTCACTCTCTCTCCTCTCTCACTCTCTCTTTTAAAAAAAAAAAAAAGTATAGCTTGATTCAGACCTTACACTATTGTTTGCACAATGAAAAACTACTATATTTTTAAAGAAACTATTTTCTCTCCAATCTATCATTTAACACATTCTGTATTGTGGTCTGAATTATTATTGAAGAATGACAGATATCTATAATTTAAAAGAAGCAAATAAGTGAAAGCACTTATACTCACCTATTGCAGAATCAATCTGAGTGCTCTGTAAGAGAGTCTTATGTATGAAGCAATGTAAAATAGTCACGCTGAATTTGTAAAATTCTATGACTAATAATCTGATGTAAAAATATCCAGGCAAGATCTTAGATTTAAAAAAAAAAACTAAAAATGACAGAGTAATTGTGAATCATGATCTGTGAGAAAAAACAAAGGAAGTTCTTATAGCTTCAGATTTGTAGGTCACCTCCCCCACAATGTACATGTTAGAGAACGAAAATTTGACTGCAATAGGTTACCAACTTTGATATTTTTCAAAATATTTCATAAATCATATACCTTCCCTGTTAATAAAAATGAATGAGAAAATATAAAAATTCACGGCTGTTAAATAAGAAATACTCTTTTTAAGTCTGAGGTCTTAGAAAGAAAATTCAACCAATCTGCATGCTGTATTATGGGTGACATAACAAGAATCCCCACAGAATATGCACAATAGTGTGTAGATTTGTCCAAGTAGAAGTGATTTTCTTTACCATTTCACTGAACTTATGATTAATAATTCTCAGTGAAAGCTAACCAGAATCCATTCCATAAAGTTTGCATTTTCTATATTAGAGCATAACGTAGTATAGTACAATCTAGTATAAGAATAATCAATAATTATATCATTTAAAATTTAAAAATTTTAAGGAAAATAATTTAAATAAAAAGTTCAAGTTATCAAAATGCTTATCAAAAATGTATAATAGTTTTTTATTTCTTTAATTTTTTTAAATTATACATAACAGTAGGCTCTTTTTTGATATAATTATAAAAGCATGAAATATACCTTGTTCTAACTCAGTCACCTGTTCCTCTTCTTCCCCTCCTCTCTCCCTCTCCTACTCCCTCCCCTCTATTGATCTTTCTACCATTTACACATAGCATATCATACTTTTATAGAAACTATTTTCTCCCCCAGATGTAATTTAATAAATTCAGTGGTCACAAGCTTGTGAATATGAAAAAAAAAACTATCTTACTCTACATTTCCAATTTGGCTTTCCTTGTATCTAATGACTCAGAACCATGGTACTCATATAAATCTTCTTAAACCTCTACCCTTATTTATGAGCACCATAAAAGTTCAACTTTTTCTTTTTCATGTTGCCTGTATCCCCCAAGAATTCTCTCATTTCATCCATGATGACTCACAACCTCTTATTCTTCAGTGCCCCTGTGCACGATCCTTCTTGACCTGGCCCTTAGTCTTTTTGCCCTCCCAGCTTCAAATATCTTCTCTTCCATACCACCCACACATGCCAGGCGATCGCACTACCACTTGAGCCACATCCCCAGCCCCTAGTATGCTGTTTTTAAGTCCTTTGAGTACACACCAAGGAGTGGGATGGCTGGGTCAGATATTGGTTCCATTCCCAGTTTTCAAAGGATTCTCCATACTGCTTTCCATATTGGCTGCACCAATTTGCAGTTCCACCAGAAATGTATGAGTGTGCCTTTTTCCCCACATCCTCGCCAACACTTATTGTTGTTTGTATTCTTGGTAACTGCCATTCTGACTAGAGGGAGATGAAATCTTAGTTTTTGTTTGCATTTCTCTAATTGCTAGAGATGTTGAACATTTTTTTAGATTGTATATTTTATATTTTTAGATTGTATATTTTATTCTGAGAAGTGTCTCTTCAGTTCCTTGGCCCATTTATTGATTGGGTTATGTGAGTTTTTTGGTGTTAACATTTTTGAGTTCTTTATGTATTCTAGACATTAGTGCTCTATCTGATGCGTGTGGTAAGGATTTGTTCCAAATTAGTAGGCTCTCTATTCACCTCACAGATTGTTTCCTCTGTTAAGAAGAAGCTTTTTATTTTGAATCCATCCCATTTATTGATTCTTGATATTAATTCTTGTGCTATAAGAGTCTTATTAAGGAAGTTGGGGCCTGATCAAACATGATAGAGATTTGGGCCTTCGTTTTTTATAATAGGTGCAGTGTCTCTGGTTTAATTCCTAGATCTTAATCCATGTTTAGTTGAGTTTTGTGCATGGTGAGAGATAGGGGTTTAATTTCATTTTGTTGCATATGGATTTCCAATTATATCAGCACCGTTTGTTCAAGAGTGTATCTTTTCTCCAAGGTATGTTTTTGGCACCTTTGTCTAATTTAAATGACTGTGATTTTGTGGGTTAGTCTCTGTGACCTCTATTCTGTACCATTGGTCTACCAGTCTGTTTTGGTGCCAATACCATGCTGTTTTTGTTACTATTGCTCTGTAGTATAGTTTAAGATCTGGTATAGTGATGCCACCTGCTTCACTCTTCTTGCTATGGATTGCTTTGGCTATTCTGAGTCTCTCATTTTTTCAGATAAATTTCATGACTGCTTTTTCTATTTCTATGAGGAATGTCATTGGGATTTTTGATTGGAATTGTATTAAATCTGAATAGTGCTTTTGGTAGTATGGTCATTTTGACAATATTAATTCTGCCTCTCCAAGAGCAAGGTAGATCTTTCCATCTTCTAAGGTCTTCTTTAATTTCTTTCTTTAGTTTTCATTATAGAGGTCTTTCACCTCTTTCATTAGTATTTTATATATTCTGTTGCTATTGTAAATAGGGTAGTTTTCCTCATTTCCCTTTCAGAGGATTTGTCACTGATATACAGGAATGCCTTTGATTTATGGGTGTTGATTTTATATCCTGCTACTTTGCTTAATTCATTTACTAGTTCTAGAAGTTCTCTGGTGGAACTTTTTGGGTCTTCTAGGTATAGAATCATATTGTTGGCAAATAGTTCTAATTTAAGTTCTTTACCTATCCATGTCCCTTTAATTTCTTTTGTCTGTCTAATTGTTCTGGCCAGTCTTTAAAGAACTATGTTAAATAGAAGTGGTGAAAGAGGGCATCCATGTCTTGTTCCAGTTTTTAGAGAGAATACTTTCAATTTTTCCCCATTTATAATGATGTTTACCTGAGGGTTAGCATAGATAGCTTTTACAATGTTGAGATATGTTCCTGTTATCCCTAGTTTTTCTAGCGTTTTGAACATGAAAGGGTGCTGTATTTTGTCAAATGCTTTTACTGCATCTATTGAGATGATCCTATTGTTCTTACCTTTAAGTCTATTGATGTAATGAATTATATTTATTGATTTCCATATGTTGAATCAACCTTGCATCCCTGGGATAAATCCCACTTGATCATGGTGCATGATGATGGTGCAAGTGGTGTGTTAAAGTCACCCAAAATTATTGTCTTGTGGTCTATTTGACTCTTGAACTTGATAACAGTTTGTTTGATGAATGTAGATGCTCCATTGCTTGGAGCATATATATTTATAATTTTTAAGGCTTGTTGGTGTATGGTTCCCTTGAGCAGTATGTAGTGTTCTTCTTTAGCCCTTTGATTGACTTTAGTTTGAAGTCTATTTTATTTGATATGAGGACAGAAACCCCTGCTTGCTTCCACAGTCCAAGTGAGTGGTATGATTTTTCCCAACTCTTCACCTTCAGTCTATGGATATTTTTTCCTATGAGATGAGTCTCTTGGAGGCAGCATGTTATTGTTGTTTTTTGTTTGTTTGTTTTTTGATACAACCTGCTAGTGTATATATTTTGATTGGTGAGTTTAGAATTTAGGTAATTAACATTCGGGGTTATTATTGAGGCATGATTTTTATTCCTAGAAATTTTTGTTTATTTTTAATATTTAATGTGACTTGGTTTCTCCTCTGATTAGTTTTTCCTTTAGTGTAATGCCTCTCTCCACTGATTTTCATTATTATTTTTCATTTCCTCTTCATGGAATATTTTGCTGAGGATGTTCCATAGTGCAGGCTTTCTAGTTGTAAATTCTTTACATGGAAGGTTTTTATTTCATCATTAAATATAAAGCTTATTTTTTCTGGATAGAAGATTCTTGGTTGGCATCCATTTTCTTTTAGAGCTTGGTATATGTTGTTCCATAGATTCTATTATCTCCTGGTTTTGAGGGTCTGGGTTGAAAAATCTGCTGAGATATAAATTTATCTCCCCCTATATGTGACCTGATTCCTCTCTCACAGCTTCTAAGATTCTATCATTATTCTGTATGCTAGGTATTTTCATTATAATGTTCCTTGGTGTAGATCTGTTGTAATTTTGTACATTTGGTGTCCTGTAAGCCTCTTGTATTTGGTTTTCCAATTCATTCTTCATGCTTGGGAAATTTTCTGCTATTATCTCATTGAAGAGACTGTGCATTCCTTTGGTTTGAAACTCTGTGCCTTTCTGTATCCCTTATAACTCTGAATTTTTGCCTTTTGATGCTGCCCATAATTCTTGGATATTCTGCTCATTGTTTCTTACCATCTTCACTGTGTGATCAACTTTATTTTCCAGGTTGTTTACTTTGTCTTTATTATCTGACACTCTTTCTTCCAAGTGATCTAGTCTGTTGGTTAAGCTTTCTATTGAGTTTTTTTTTTTTTAATTTGGTTTATTGTTTCCTTCATTTCAAGGATTTCTGACTGGTTTTTTTTTCTCCATAGTCTCTGTTTTTGAAGTAATCTTTTGCTACCTGTATTTGCTCTCTTATCTCTTTGTTGGAGTGACCAATTTTTGACTATATTTGCTCATTTAGGTCATTCTTTAGTGTACAGATCATTTTAATTATAAACCTTCTGAACTCCTCTGACATTTTATCAATTGTGCTGTCCATGGGTTCTGTTATTGTAGTATCCTTGTTTGTTTGGGACACTTTCCTCCCTTTTTTTTATGTTGTCTATGTGTCTTCTTTTCTTATAGTGTGAATCTGAGATATGACAGTTTCTTCCATGTATTCTTGTAGTACACATGGAGATTTTCTGTACCTCACCTTATTATTGGGCTTCCAGACCCTGCTGGTGTCCCTCAATATATGCTACTGCAACTAAAGATGGTAGCAGCAAAAGCTGAGAAAACTCGAGATAACAGTGGAGGAGTGGAGGTGCCACAAGACGGATGCAATGTCTTACAGAGATGGGCTAAAAGAATGGGCTTACACTGTCTTTGAAATGCCTGTTCTGAGATGCAGCTGCTTCTAGGCCCTGTCTATTATCAAAAAGAAGGGGCTTCTGCATGGGGAAGGCTATGGCAATGTCTGCAGTTTTCCAAGATGAAAGTGGGTTAGGCTTGGGCTCCCAGGTGTGGGGGGGGTGTGTGCAAATTCAGACTTACCCTGGGCCTGGGTCTCATGTATGTCAGGGTGTGCAGATCTGGGATGGACCTGAGTGATCTTCTGGTTGAAAGAGATGTTCCTGTGCTAAAGCCTGAGCTCCAGTGGGTGTCTGCGGGTGGCAGGATAGACTCAAGTCTCCTGTAAACCTGGGTCTCATGCAGGTTAGTGTGGCTGGATCTGGGTGGGGCCTGAGCTCCCCTGGTGGTCTGCTTTTTCCCTGTTTTCTTTACCTAATAAAGGACTCTAACACTTTAACGTCTATCTCAATCTGTATTCCTTTAGGAAGCCCTCAGGGAACTCTTAAACTAGGTCAATTTCCCCTATTATAATTCTCATAGCACCATATTTATAATTTTTCTTTTTCTGGAATAATCAAAATTATAATTTTAATAAAAGTATATACATATTTAAGGTAATTTCTGTAGTTATAATATGAGATACACTTTAATAAACTAAAGTTCACTCTATTTATTAACTAGTAATTGCTTTCTCCAGCCATTCTAAGTTCCACAAAATTGACTGAAGTGAGTCAATCTGACAATAAATTGTAGAATATTCAACAAATCATGTGTGAACAACTGGATATTCTTTGGAAAAAAATTCCTATGTGTAAAAATTTACAAGTAAATGAAATAATGAACATGAATAATACATATAATAGAAGAAAGTGAATTTTAATCCTTTTGAGGGGGGATACTATTGAACTTAGGGGTGTCTAACTATTGAGTCACATTGCAAGCTCTTTTTATTTTTTTATTTTGAAACAGGGTCTCACTAAGTTGCTTAGGGCATTGCTAAGTTGCTGAGGCTGGCTTTGAACTTGTGATCCTCCTGTCTCAGCCTCCGAGCTGCTTGGATTACAGGCATGTGCCAATGTAAACACCTGAATTTTCAATCTTTGATAAAGACAGGAAAATACAAATGAAGACCAACATTGAAAATAATTGATTTACCCTTACAGAAGAAAAGAAATGTATTTATAATTTATGTAAAAAAAAAAACCCTGATGTATAGTTCTGTATATTAAGACTATAATAGATCAGTTGTAGATGTTCTGTGTTAGGGATTGGGGTCTCTGATAAATCATGACTGTGGCATGCTTGGTGACTAGGAAGTTTCTGTGCAAAGGCACAGAATGCCTAGCTGCTAGGAAGTTTCTGTGCAAAGACGCAGAATGGCTTGCTGTTGGGAAAATTCTATGTAAAGACACAGGATGCCTGGCCACTGTATCAATGTCCTTCACAAGAAAGCTCTGTGTTAGAGTCTTATCAGCTTCAACCTTCATCTCAGGCACACATCTTGGGATTAAAGGGACTCTCCCCTCAATGTTACACAAAATTACATATAAGAGGTTGGGAGGGGAAAGGGAGGGGGGAACAAAGGAGAGAATTGAACAACAGCAGATGAGGTAGAGAGGAAAGATGGGAGGGAAGGGGAGGGGGGATAGTAGGGGATAGGAAAGGTAGCAGAATACAACAGTCACTAATATGCCATTATGTAAAAATGTGAATGTGTAACCAATGTTATTCTGCAATTTGTATTTGGGGTAAAAATGGGAGTTCATAACCCACTTGAATCAAATGTATGAAAGATGATATATCATGAGCTTTGTAATGTTTTGAACAACCAATAAAAAAAAAAAATAAAGGGACTCTCATGTTAGAAAACCACAATGTTTCACTGAACCTAAATCTGTCCATGTGATAGGAACTTTATACAATGGACTTTCTTGAGAGCTGCACAAAGCTTCTAACATCCTTTATTGTAACTGTAGAATGTAACTGCAAAATAAGCAACCTTACTGATACTCTAAACAATGATGTAGTTGTGGTACTAATGACCTAATGTAACCTGTTTCTATAAATAAACATGTCGCTTAGATAAGGATCCTCTTCTTTTCCTGCCTCTGCATCTTGTCTCTGTGTCTTCTTTTATTTTCCTTACAATTAGTAAGAAGAAATGGGTAAAAAGTATGACTTTTTAATGCACATTGAAAAGTGTATCATCAAAGTGCAAAAGATGCTAATTCTCTTCTTTTATTTTTTAAAAGTTTTTCCATATTTTTATTAGTGCATTATAGTTGTAGATAATGGTAAAGTTTGTTACATATTTGTACATGAACACAATATAACAATATAATTTGGCCTATATAATTCAAAGTATTTCCCTTTTCTTTTTCCTTGGACTCTTTGCTCTAGTCTACTGACTACCCTTCCATCTTCCTGAGACTCACCCCCCACCCCCACCTCCCTGCCACATTCAAAGATTCTAATTCTCATTGATAATAAGTGAGGTTTAATTTAAACTAAAGATCATTCTTTTAGTCGCCATATTTGCAAAAGTGGTGGAGATATATATATATCTCCAGCATCTGGAAATGTTGCCTCTTGCTCTCTTATATATTATTATTCTGTGTGTGTGTGTGTGTGTGTGTGTGTGTCTGTTTGAGAGCGATAAGTATATGTAACATAAGATCTACACTTGGCAAATATTTATGTATACAAATTTGTTATATATATATATATATATATATATATATATATATATACATACACACACATATATAGTCTTATAAGCTATATATAAGACTATATATATAGACATACACACACACACACTCACATATGCTTTATTAACTATGGGTTCTATGCTTTAATGCTTTAATATAGATTTCTATGGTTTCTTCATCTTATATAACTAAAACTATATCCATTGCCCTCCACCCCCACTTTCCACTCTGCTTCTATAAATTTGGCTATTTTAGATTCATAATTAAGTATATAGAATATTCTGGAAGTGATATTAGTAAGATGGTGTCACTCAGGGCCTGAAAATCTAGGTTGGTACTTTCTGATGGAGTCTCCTTTCCCATCCCATCTCCATTCCCATCCCAGCCTTTTCCAACTCAGGTTTCAGGAGGGCACACTCATATTCATAGTCTAGCTCCAGACCAGCCCCACAACTGGTCCCTGTTAATTTAGGTCGCACTCTACCCTATCTGTAGGCACTCTCTCATCCTACATTCCAGCTGCTCCAGTATCTAGGCCTGTCCCAGAAGACCTTAGCACTATGCCACCCTCCTTGGAATGAACTCTCAGACAGTGTCTCACTAAATTGCTGAGACTGGCCTCAAACTTGCTATCCTCCTACTTCAGACTCCCAAGTCGCTGAATTTGCAGGCATGCACCACCATGCCTGGCTTCCATAAACTTTTTTGAAGAAATGTATATTGAGTAATTTTTTCCCCTTATTGCCTTGGGTAATATAAGTTTCTTTGCTGTCTCAGGAGTTCCTCATGTATTTCCTTTATTCAGTATGTAGTTTGCAAATATTTTCTACCATTGTGTACATTGCCCTTTCATTTTGTTGTTTCCTGCTATGCAGAAGTTTTTTATTTCACCATAATCCCACTTCTTTATTCTTTTGTTTTCTATAATTTTATTGTCATGTACAAGAAATCCTTGCTAAGGCCAGAAGCTTCTTCTCTTGGTTTTCTGTTAGTAACTTTATAATTCAGGTATTACATTTAAGTCTTTAATCTATTTTGACTCTATCTTTGTGCACAGAAAGATAAAGCTCTATTTTCATTCTGTTGTCTGTAGATACAGTTTTTACAGAACCATTTATTTAAAAAAAAAAACTATTCTTTAATCATTGTGTCTTCTTGGTAAACTTTTTGAAGATTAGTTGACTGCATATGCATGAATTGTGATTCTCTCTGAATTTTAGGATTGTTTTACTTATTTCAATGAAAATGTTCTGAGTAATCTGAACATTTTAACAATGTTAGTCCTTCCAATCCATGAACACAGAACATCTTTGCAATTGTTAGCATCTGTGTTTCCATTATTAGTGCATATTGCCATTTTGTTAACTGTTTTTAGTCTCCTTTGAAGTTATTTGTTCCTCTTATCCTCTCTTTTTGTGATTTTATGATTTTTTATAGTTGTATACCTTGAATTTTTTCTTCTTATTTTTTAATATAAGTTTTTCCTTGTAGTTGCTATAAGGTTTTCATAAAATCTCATTAAATTTTAAATTCAGTATATTTTGGAATTGAAATAATATCAATTATATACAAATCCAATACTTTCATTCTCATCCCCCTATTTATGCTGTTAACATCAGAATTTACTTCTTGTTTTGTGTACATCCATGTATCAGTGTTTTGCATTATAATTCTGTGAATATTTTTGTCTTCTCACATTCATACTAGAGTTAAAAGTGACTTGTATATAACTTTGATAGCATCACATTTTGCTGTATTTTTATCTTTATTTTCACCAGTGAAATTTTTCTTGTATTTTCTTATGGTTTTGTGTTGTTGTTTAGTATCCTTCTGTTTGAAATACACCTTTCAGTAGCAAGTTGTAAAAAGTTCAAAGTGGTGACAAAATTCCTCAATGTTTGTTTATCTGGAAAAAATCTTTATTTCTCTCTTCCTCGTTTTTTCCCATTTGAAAACAATTTTAATTTTATGTTAATTTCTAATAATTTTCAAAATCATTTCTTACATTTTAATTAGTGCATTATTGTTATGTCTTGCATAATAGCAAGGCTCACTTTGACATAATCCTACATGCATGGAATATAATTTGTTTTTTGTTTGTTTTTTTTTTAAGAGAGAGAGAGAGAGAAAGAGAGGGAGAATTTTAATATTTATTTTTTAGTTTTCGGCAGACACAACATCTTTGTTTGTATGTGGTGCTGAGGATCGAACCTGGGCCACATGCATGCCAGGCAAGTGCGCTACTGCTTGAGCCACATCCCCAGCCCTATAATTTGTTTTATTTAAATCCCCAATACTTCTTTTTTCCACCTTTCTTTCCTCCCCCTGTTACCCTACCACCACTCTTCTTATCTTCCTTCTATTCATTTATTGTTTTTATAATTGGTGCTTTATAGATACATAAAGGTGAAAAATCATTGTGGTAAATTCATGTATGTGAATTACATAATTTGGTCAATTTCATTTCTCAGTTCCTTCCTTTTGTCATTCATCCTCCTTGCTCCTCTTTTCCTTTCTTATACTACTCTAATTCTCCTTCTATTTTTATGAGATCTCCTAATCCCCTTTTTTTATCCATATTTTGCTTGAGTTTCTACCCTTTATGTTCTGAGTTTTACTTATTTCACTTAACATGATGTTCTTCAGTTCCATCTATTTACCATCAGATACCATAATTTTATTCTTTATGAATAGGAAGAACTCTATTGTGTTTAAGTGCCATTTTCTTTATCCATTAATTTGATGACAGACACCTGGGCTGGATCCACAAATTGGCTATTGGGAATAGCATTACTATAAGCATTGGTGTGCCTATATCACTATAGTATGCTGAATTTAGTTCTTTTGGATAAATACCAAAAAGTGAGGAAGCTGGATCAGATGGTGGTTCCATTCCTAGTCTTTGGAGGAAAAATCCACTATGCTTTACAAAATGATTGCACTATTTTTCAGTCTCACCAACAATTTATAAATGCACCATTTACACACACAATTGCAAGTAGTTATTATTTGTATCCTTCATGATTTCATTCTAATTGAAGTGAGATGAAATCTCAATGTAAATTTTATTTGCATTTACCTGATAGTAGGGATGTTGAGTATTGTTTCATATGTCTGTTGGACATACTATTTCTTCTTTTGAAACATGTCTAGTTAGTTCTTTTGCTCTTTTACTGATTTGGTTGTTTGTTTTCTCAGTAATAAGAATTTTATTGGTTTTTTAAAAATAAATGACAGCAGAATGCATTACAATTCTTATTATATTTATACAGTACAATTTTTCATATCTCTGGTTGTATATAAAGTATATTGACAACAATTTGTGTCTTCATACATGTACTTTGAATAATGATGTCTATCACATTCCACCATCCTTGTAAATCCCCTGCCCCCTCCTTTTCCCTCCCACCCCTCTGCCTTATCTAGAATTTATCTATTCCTACCATGTTCCACCTCCCTACCCCACTATGACTTAGCCTCTTTATATCAGAGAAAGCATTCAGCATTTGATTTGGGGAATGGCTAACTTCACTTAGCATTATCTTCTCCAACGCCATCCATTTACCTGCAAATGCCATGATTTTATTCTCTTTTATTGCTGAATAAAAATTCCATTGTGTATGTATGCCACATTTTTTTAGCCATTAATTCACAGAAGGGCATCTAGGTTGGCTCCACAGTTTAGCTAATGTGAATTGTGCTGCTATAAACATTGATGTGGCTGTGTTCTTGTAATATGCTATTTTTAAATTCTTCGGGTATAGACCAAGGAGAGGGATAGCTGGGTCAAATTGTGGTTTCATTCCCAAATTTGCAAGGAATCTCCATACAGCTTTGCATATTGGCGGCACCAATTTGCAGTCCCACCAGCAAGGTATGAGTGTCTCTTTTCCCCACATCCTTGCCAACACTTATTGTTTGTCTTCATAATAGCTGCCATTCTGACTGGATTGAGATAATATCTTAGAGTAGTTTTGATTCGCATTTCTCTAATTGCTATAGATGATAAACTTTTTTATGTATTTGTTTATTGATTGTATATCTTCTTGTGAAAAGTGTCTATTTAGGTCCTTGGCCCATTTGTTGATTGGGTTTTTTGTTGTTGGTGGTTTTTTGTTGTTGTTGTTGTTGTTTTGTTTTGTTTTGTTTTTTTTCTTTTTTTTTTTTTTTGGTGCTTAGCTCTTTGAGTTCTTTATATACCCCAGAGATTAGTGCTCTATCTGATGTGTGAGGGGTAAAATTTGCTCCCAGGATGTAGGCTCTCTGTTCACCTCACAGATTGTTTCTTTGGCTGAGAAAAAAGTTTTTAATTTGATTCCATCTCATTTATGGATTTTTGGTTTTAATTCTTGCACTATAGGAGTCTTATTAAGGAAGTTGGGGGCCTAATCCCACATAATAAAGATTAGGCCTACTTCTTCTTCTATTAGACACATGGTCTCTGATTGTATTTCTAGGTCCTTGATCCACTTTGAGTTGAGTTTTGTGCATGGTGAGAGATAGGTGTTTAATTTCATTTTGTTGCATATGGATTTCCAGTTTTCTCAGCACCATTTGTTGAAAATGCTATCTTTTCTCCAATGCATGTTCTTGGCACCTTTGCCTAATATAAGATAATTGTAATTTTGTGAGTTAGTATCTGTGTCTGCTATTCTGTACCATTGGTCTACCAGTCTGTTTTGGTGCCAGTACCATGCTGTTTTTGTTATTATTGCTCTGTAGTATAGTTTAAGGTCTGGTATAGTGATGCCACCTGCTTCAGTCTTCCTACTAAGGATTGCTTTAGCTATTATGGGTTTCTTATTTATCCAGATGAATTCCATGATTGCTTTCTCTATTTCTATTAGGAATGCCACTGGGATTTTGATCAGAATTGCATTAAATCTGTATAGTGCTTTTGGTAGTATGGTCATTTTTATAATATTAACTATCCCTATGCAAGAGCAAGGTAGATCTTTCCATCTTCTAAGGTCTTCTGTGACTTCTTTCTTTAGAGTTCTGTAGTTTTCATTGTATAGATCTTTCACCTCTTTCATTAAGTTGATTCCCAAGTATTTTTTTTAGGTTATTGTAAAATCAGTAGTTTTCCTCATTTCTTTCTCAGAGGATTTGTCACTGATACAGAAATGCCTTTGATTTATGGATGTTGATTTTATATCCTGCTACTTTGCTGAATTCATTCACTAGTTCTAGAAGTTTTCTGGTGGAGCTTTTGGGGACTTCTAGTATAGAATCATATTGTCAGCAAATAGTGCTAATTTAAGTTCTTTTTTTCTAAACATATCCCTTTAATTTCTTTCGTCTAATTGCTCTGGCCAGTGTTTCAAGAACTATGTTGAATAGAAGTGGTGAAAGAGAGCATCCCTGTCTTGTTCCAGTTTTTAAAGGAAATGCCTTTCATTTTTCTCCATTTAGAATGATGTTGGCCTGAGGCTTAGTGTACATAGCCTTTACAATGTTGAGATATGTTCCTGTTATTCTGAGTTTTTCTAGTGTTTTGACATAAAGGGATGCTTTATTTTGTCAAATGCTTTTTCTGCATCCATTGAGATGATCATATGATTCTTATCTTTAATTTTCTTGATGTGATGAATTACATTTATTGATTTCTGTATGTTGAACCAACCTTGCATCCCTGGGATGAATCCCACTTGATCATGGAGCATTATCTTTTTAATATGTTTTGTATTCAATTTGCCAGAATTGAGAATTTTTGCATCTGTGTTCATTAGAGATATTAGTCTGAAGTTTTCTTTCTTTGGTGTGTCTTTGCCTGCTTTTGGGATCGAGGTGATATTAGCCTCATAAAATGAGTTTGGAAGTGCTGCCTCTTTTTCTGTTTCCTGAAATAAATTGTAATGTATTTGGTATTAGTACTTCTTTAAAGGTCTTGTAGAACTCAGCTGTGTATCCATCTGGTCCTGGGCTTTTCTTGGTTGGTAAGCTTTTGATGGCATCTTCTATAAGTATTTTTTTTTAGTTCTTTATATATGTTTGTTGTTAATCCACTGTCAGAAGAGTGCCTGGCAACGATTGCTCCCATTCTTTTAGGTTCTCTCTTTATGTTCTTGTCTCCTGTCCTATGCAGAAGCATTTTAATTTTTATGTCGTCTTATTAATTCTTGGTGGTATTTCTTGAGCTGCTGGAGTCTTGTTAAGGAATTCAATGCCTGAACCAATTTGTTAAAGTGTTGACCCTATGTTTTCTTGTAGATGTTGCAAAAGATTTATCCACATTGATCCACATTGAGTTGACTGTGCACAGTGAAAGATAGAGATCTAGTTTCATTATTCAGTATATTGATATCCAGCTTTATTAGCATCATCTATTAAAAAGAATATCTTTTCTCCAATATATGTTTTTGGCACTTTGAAGTATCCCATGATTGTATCTATTTGAGTTTGTCTCTGTGTCTTCTATTCTATTCCACTGGAATTTGTGTCTTATTTGAAACTAATACCATGTTTTGTTTTTTTGTTTTGTTTTGTTTTTGGTCTGGGGATTGAACCCAGAGGTGTTTAATCACTGAGCCACATGCCCAGCCCTTTTTTATATTTTATTTAGAGTCAAGGTCTCACTAAGTTGCTTAGGGCCACATTTAGTTGCTGAGGCTAGCTTTGTATTCACAATCCTCCTGCTTCAGCCTCCTAGGATTACAGGCATGCATTACTGTGCCCCGCCAATTTTTTTTACTATATCTCTATATAAAATTTGATATCATATTGTGATACCTCAGCATCATTATTCTTGCTCAGTATTAATGTGGTTATTTTGGGTCTCTTATTCTTCCAAATAAATTTTAGAGCGGCTTTTTCTAGTTCTATAAAGAATGTCATTGGTTGATAATTTGATCAGTATTGCATTGAATTTGTATGATGCTTTGGGTAGTGTGGCCATTATGAAAATGTGAATTCTTATCCAAGAACACTGAAAATCTTTCCATATTCTAAGGTCTTTCATCTCCTTGGTTGTATTTATTCCTATGTTCTTTTTGTTTATGATTTCTGAGGTCATTGTGAATGGGTTAATTTTTCTGATTTCTTTCTCAGCAGAATCACTATTAGAGTGTGGGAAACCTATTGATTTATGAATGCTAATCTTTTATTCTGATACTTTGCTGAATTTCTGTATCAGCTCTAGAAGTCTTCTAGTGGAGGTTTTGGTTGTTCTAGAGATAAGAGCATATCCTCAGCCAAGAAAGATCTTTTGACTTCCTTCTTTTCCTATTTGTGTCTCTTTAATTTCCTTCTCTGGCCTGCTTGCTCTGGCTAGAGTTTCAAGAACTATGTTGAATAGGAGTAGACATCTTGTCTTGTTCCTGATTTTAGAGGAAATGTTTTCAAGTTTTTGTTTTGTTTTGTTTTGTTTTGTTTTCTATTCAGTAAGATGTTGGCCTTGGGTTTGTCATATATAGCCTTCATATTGTCAAGTTACATTCCCATGCTCCTTGTTTTTACAGTGTTTTAAACATGAATGTGTTCTGGATTTTGTCAAAGGCTATGGGCTGCTGTTGAGAAGATTATGTGATTCTTGTCCTTGTTTCTATCTGTGTGGAGAATTACATTTATTGATTTGCATATGATGAACAAACCTTGCATCCCTGGGATAAAACCCACTTTATCATGGTATACTATCATCTTAATATGATTTTGGATGTGGTTTGCCAATATTTTATTAAGGATTTTTGCATCTGTGTTCACCAGGGACAATAGTCTGAAGTTTTTTGCTGGTTTCATAGAATAAAATTGGGCATGTTTCCTCCTTTTCTATTTCAGAGAATAACTTAAGGATTGTCATTAGTTTTTTAAAGATCTAGAAGAATGTGTCTGAGAAATCATCTCATCCAGAGCTTTTTTTGTTGTTGTTAGAAGGCTGTTAATTGCTGCTTCAATCTCATTGTTTGTTATTGGTCTGCTTAGGTCTTCTATAAGCTTATGGTTCCACTTGGGTAGGTCATATTTGTCTACAAATGTGTCAGTATCTTCTAGATTTTCCAGTTTTTTGGAGTATATATTTTCAAAATAGTTTTTAATGACCTTCCAAAATGTAGAAGTATGTGTGGTAAGAACTTCTTTTTCATCTCTAATTTTGTTGATTTGAGTCATCTCTCTTTCAGTAAGTTTGGTTAAGGGTTTATCAATGTTGCTTACCTTTTCAAAGAAACAAACTTGTTACACTGATCCTTTGTGGGGTTTTTTGTTTGGTTTGGTTTTTGGTTTTGTTTTTGTTGTTATTGTTTGTTTGTTTGTTTGTTTGTTTTGCTTTAATTCATGTATTTCAGCTCTTATCTTAATTATTTCCTGAATTCTACTGATTTCGGAAATAGTTTGTTCTTTTTTTATTAGTACCTTCAGGAGTAACATTAGATTATTTATTTGGGATCTTTCTGCTTTTGATTTTTGTGTATGTGCTCAATGGCATAAACTTTCCTTTTTTTAACTGCTTTCATAATGTCCCATCAATTTATCTGTTTTATTTGTTTTTAATATTTTTTAAATTTTTCCTCTCATTTCTTCTATGATCCATTCTTCATTCAAAACTGTGTTATTTAATCTTCAGATTTTAAAATGAATTCCGTTTTTTTAATCTTGTTATTGATTTCTAATTCCATTCCCTTATTACTATTACTATTATTATTATATCTGCCAAGACTTTCTTGTGTCCTAAAACATGGTTATTTTAGAGAAAAGTGCATGTGTCACTAAGAAGAAAGTAAATTTGTTTGTTGATGGGTGAAATATTCTATAAATATCTGCAGTTCCATTTGATTAATAGTATAATTTAATTCCAAAGAGTCTTTACTTAGTTTATCTCTGGAAGAGTTATCTATTGGTGACAGGGGTATGTTGAAATCACTCAGTTGACTGAAAATTGGTGCAGCCACTCTGGAAAGCAATATGGAGATTCCTCAGAAAACTTGGAATGAAACCATCATTTGACCCAGTTATCCCACTCCTTGGCATATACCCAAGGGACTTAAAATCAGAACACTACAATGATGCAGCCATATCAATGTTCATAGCAGCTCAATTCACAATAGCTAAATTATAGAACCAACCTAGGTGCTCTTCAACAGATGAATGGATAAAGAAAATGTGATATATGTACACAATGGAAGAGTACTCAGCCATAAAAAAATAACAAAATTATAGAATTTGTTTTTAAATGGATGAAAATGGAGACTAGCATGCTAAGTGAAATAAGTCAATCCCCCAAAATCGAAGGCCTATGTTCTCTCTGATATGTGGATGCCGACTCACAATAAGTGGCAGGATGGAAGGAGTGGAGATTCACCAAAATGGACAGGAGAGAATGGGAAGAATGGAAGGAGGATGAAAATGGGAAAGACAGTAGAATAAATCAGATATAATTTTCCTATGTTCATATATGAATACAAGACCATTGTAACTCCACACCAGGTACAACCACAAGAATGGGAAGTTATACACATGTATGTATGATATGTAAAAATACATTCTACTGTCATGCAAAACTAAAAAGAATAATTTTTTAAAAAAATGTGCTTAAAAAAAGACATCACCTAGTTATAATTTTATTGGGGTCTATTTGATTTTTTATTGAGTAGATTTCATTTTATATACATAAGTGTGATAATATTAGAGGCATAAATACTTACAATAATTATCTCTTTTTTTCACATATAGAATTCTTTTTTAAATGGTTCTTTTTAGTTATAAATGAAAATAGCACTGATTTTGACATAAGTATAAAAGCACTGAATGTACTTTTTCCTGATTCAGTCCCCAGTACTTCCCCTTTCTCTCCCTTACTCCCTCCCCCTCTCCCTTTCCTCTACTCTACTGATCTTACTGATATTTACTCAGTTATTTTTTAATTAGTGTCTTGTGGATGCACATGATGGTGGATTCATATGAATATACAAGTACGTAAGAATATTATATTCATTCACTGTCTTTCCCTCTCCCATTTCTCTCGCCTTCCTTTCATTCCCCTTTGTCTACCCCACTGATCTTTCTTCTATTCTTTGTTTATCCCCACCCCCTCCACCTTATTTGGGATTGCAATCATTATATCTTGTTGTTGGATGATTACCTTAACCAGTATGAAGTAACCTTTGTTTCTTTTGATTAATTTTGCCTTAAGTCTACTTTGTCAGATATAAGAGTTGCTACTCCTGCTACATTTTGTTCTCAATTTTCATGGCATATCATTCACTATCCTTTCACCTTCAGCTCATGAAAGTTCTTGCCTATAAGGTGAGTCTCTTGTAAAAAAAATCATATGGTTGGGTCCTGCTTGTTTTCGTTCTGCTGATCTATAAATTTTAATCAGAGAATTTAGACTATTTACATTTCATTTTTTAATACAAATGATTTTTATTTCTGCCATTTTGATTTATTTGTGATACAATTCTAGGAGGTCTGTTCTGATCTTTGGTGTGTCCACGTACCTACTAGCTTTCTGTTGGATTGGAGGACATGTTCCCAGTTGCCTGTGAGTTAGCAGCTAGGTTATTCTCTTAGCCGGTACAGTCTTATGTGCCCTCCTGAAGAAAAGCTTTTTGTATTCACTACTGTCAAGTCCAGTGTGGGCTCCCCTGTGTATGTTTCAGAGTGTGTGCAGTTTGGCAGTCTAAAGTTCAGATACTGTGTTCTGTTTGATGTAGTGTTGGGTGGCCCTTGGTGGGGATGTATGTCTGTGGTTCCCTCTGGAGTGCACAGGTTTCAGGTCAGTGGACTTGTATCTGGGTTCACGGGGTAGTGACTGTTGTTTGTATCATGTTCCTCTGTAAGTCTCTTCATGGGATGTACCATCATTGTTTATGCATAAGGTTCTCTGTTGGCTGCTAGGGGTTATCCTCAGAAATTTTCTTTTGTTGGTCCATTCATCTGAATAAGAAATAATGAGTCAACTGGATTCCCTGGGATTTGCAGTTGTGGACTCACCTAGAGGTGTTAGGGCACAGGAGATATTTTCCTTCTCTCCTGATGGTGTTTGTTAACCCACAGGACTAAGTCTATATGCTTGTAGAATGTTGGGTCTGCTGGCTACTTCTGTTGGGTACAGGGCACAGAGTGCAGAGCTCAGGACTGTCACTGACTTCTGTGTGATGTTGAGCACCCACTCCCCTCTGCAGAGGCTTCTTCATAGTGGCATAGAGGTTGGTGGCTCTCTGCAGCTGTGGGGTCCAAGAATACAGGCTCTTTGTGGATGGTCTGTAGCACAGAGGTGTTCACCCTGGTTAATGTAGATCCCCAGGGTATTGTCTCCATGACTGGCTGGATATCAATTGGCTTGATTTCATCTGAGCACCTATGGCTGGTGGTTGTGATCCCTGAGGGCCCATATCCTTCCAGTTGGGCTTCTTTATATGTACTATCCAGGTGCTTGATGGTTGTCTGCACTGTGGGCCCTGTGAGTTCAGGCTCTATGTGGACAGTCTGTTGCACAGAAGCCTCCACCTTCTGGAAATCAATAGAATTTTACTCAACATCATGATGAGGGTAGGTTATCAGTTCACCCATCTTTGCCTGAGCTCTTGCAGATGCTTCAGGGAGCACTGGATTGGGGTCAGAACTCCTTGGGAGAGATTTGCTCCACCCCACTCCTCTTGTTTGTGCTGAGGGGGAAGGTTTTCAGTAGCAACAATCCCCCTACAACTTCCTTCTAGATGGATTACTGAGACACCCTGCTTCAGAGTCATTCCCCCAGTTCATTTGTTAGTATATGTATGTTGGAATATCCATAGATTCATTTAATTTTTTCTAGGGAGACTGGATAGCTGTGGACTCTACAAAGTGGCTGCCCTGCCCAACATAGCTTTCAGCCCACATTTTGGACTAAACTGCACAATATCTTTCACTGTCTTTGATGCTTCTTTACAGTTTTAAGTTTGTCTGCTTATCTATCAGTAGTTGTTAAGAAATAAGCCTATGGGCTTTTCCTCTTTCTCCTTCTCTCTTTGTTACCCTTCTTCCTTGACACCACCCTGGTCAGGGCTTAAATCAAGTACTTCTCTAATTTTCTGTTCCAGTAACCAAATTTCAAGTCCCTTAATATCTCAAGCAGTCCAATAATGAGCTTTAGAGTGTTTGCTCTGTCACGCACTTCTCTGGTCAGCTGGTCAGCTTGTCAGCTTTTCTTTCACGGCTTCATTTCTGAGCCATGGAGGAGCCAGGAGTTGCTGCCTAGATCTACTCTGCCTCCTCTCTTTTCCTTTTACTCATTTTTAATTAACAGTTAGGAATATTATTCTTAGTTGGTAGTTGTTGATTTTTTTCCATCACTTTAATAATATATATCATCCTGCTTTTTTCTGGTGTGTGAAAATTATGCAGAGAATATATTAATAGCTTTACAGGGGTCCCCATGTACGTGATGAATCACTTTTCTCTTGTTGTATGTGAAATGATCTATCTTTGACTTTTAACAATTGTAATGTATTTCAATGTAGATCTCTTTAGATTCCACATCTTTGGTTCATTTGGGTTTCATGTCCATATCCCTCTCCATATTTGGGGAGTTTTAGTGATTATTTCTTTAAATAAACTGACTTTATCTTCTCCTTCTAGGATTTCCATGATGCACATAAGATTCAGTTGATTTTAACCATATATCTTCTGACACTCTTTTTCATTCATTTTTCTTTTTGTTTCTTTGAGTAATTTCAAATGATCTGTCTTTGAGCTTACTGATTTATTTTCTGCTTAATCATATCTAGTGTATAAGCCCTTTAATGAATGTTTAACTTTAACAGTAGTTTTTTCTGCTCTATTATTTGTTTTCTTCAATTCTGTAGATTTTATTCATGATGAAAACTCCTTATATTTATATTTTTCTGATTTCTTTAGTTCATTTGTAGATGACAAAGCTTTTTAGAAAATTATTTTGAACCATTTGTCAGGTAGTTTGTAG
The DNA here is from genome assembly GCF_045843805.1 of Urocitellus parryii. Taxonomy (NCBI): domain Eukaryota; kingdom Metazoa; phylum Chordata; class Mammalia; order Rodentia; family Sciuridae; genus Urocitellus; species Urocitellus parryii. Next base: position 99,184,882 of record NC_135535.1, on the reverse strand, counting down.
ATCTTTTTATTTAGGAATGGTTATCAGAGCTTTATTATATTCCTTTGGTGTTGTCAGGTTTTCCTGATTCTTCATAATCCTTGCAGTTTTGTATTAATACCTGGACATTTGAAGAGGCAGTCATTTCTACCAGTCCTTGCAGACTAGCTTCAGCAGGGGCATTTCACTAGTCAGGCTGGACAGAGATTCTGGATAAGTTATCTAGCCTAATCTGAAGGTGCATGGGTATAGTTCCAGAATAATAAATAGATATGACTGGAGCCAGGGTCTATGAGGATGGATTTGGAATTGAGTCCACTGAAGCAAGCCTGGTGCCAGTGTCACCAGCAAAGCTGGATTTTTACTGCATTCTCCCTTTACTCCATGAGAGAATTCCTGTATCAAAGTAAACTCTTTTTTTCCTGGATCTGTCCAAATGAACAAGTTTATTTTATTTATTTTTTATGAATTTTTTTATTTATATATGACAGCAGAATGTATTACAATTTTTATTACACATATAGAGCACAATTTTTCATACGTCTGGATGTATAAAAAGTATATTTACACAATTTGTGTCTTCATACATATACTTTGGAAAATAATTATCATCACATTTCACCATAATTTATAACCCCTTACCCCCTCCCTTTCCCTGCAATCCCTCTGTCCTATTTAGAGTTTGTCTATTTCTCCTATTCTCCTTCTCCCTATCCCACTATGAATCAGCCTCCTTATATCAAAGAAAACATTTGGCATTTGGTTTTTTGTGATTGGCTAACTCCACTTAGCATTATCTTCTCTAACTCCACCCATTTACCTGCAAATGCCATGATTTTATTCTCTTTTATTGCTGAGTAATATTCCATTGTGTATATATGCCACATTTTCTTTATCCATTCATCTATTGAGGGCATCTAGGTTGGTTCCACAGTTTAGCTATTGTGAATTGTGCTGCTATAAACATTGATGTGGCTGTGTCCCTGTAGTATGCTGTTTTTAAGTCCTCTGGGTATAAACCAAGGAGTGAGATAGCTGGGTCAAATTCCTAATATAAAGGAAACTCTTTTGGTGCTGCACTACAATAGATTGGGGGACAGGTGACATGGGGAAAGTAAAATTGTCCTTCTTACCTTTTTCAAGACATTTATTCCTTGTTTCTGTGCTCCACTAAGGTGCCATCCCTTCTAACTTGGACTTCAGAGCTCTTGTGACATCCATGAATAATACCAAGTTAGTATTTCTGTGGGGGTCATTAGGATTGAGACATTTTATTCAATCATCTTCATGTCACTCCACGAATTCAGTTTTTAATTAGTAAGTTTACTTTTTATTTCAGTTGTCTCTGAAATTGAGCTAAAAATATATGAAATGCTGCCCCCCAAACAATGGGGATTAGCAATAGTGAAGGAGACTGAGAGCTACCATGGAGGCAAAGGCATGTTGTAGGCAGAGGATATAGTTGCTGACAAAGGAGATTCCACACAAACTGGAGCCTAGGATTGGGAACAATGATGCCATCTAAGTATATTTTGACCTGCAGCAGCAGCAGCTGCCCATCACCATCCATTTCTTTTTTTGGTCAAGAGTTAGGTAAAGGATGACTGATCAGTGGTACTGAACACAAAGAAGCCCTGGGCTGAATTGTTCCCCTTGCGGAACATTGTGAGGCAAAGTTAGTGCTGGAGGTATCAGAAGTTATAAATAAAACTGCTTGGACTGAAGAGATAAATACTATTTTCACTAAGACAATAAAATTGTCTACCATACAAGTCTTCCTGATCAAACAATATACAAACCTTCCAAAGAAGCCATTTAGTTGATTTTTCAGTTTTTTACATGACCTATGATTTAATCTACAAAACTTATCTTAAACCTTTTAGTGGACTAGCATTCAGACTCAATATCTCAGTTTAGTCTCATGTACCCTGAATATTATATTAACTTGAAGCATCTGAAGCTGTTGTATGCAGGTTCATGTTACATACAAGTTTATGTTACAGAATCAAAACTTGGATTTTGGCTATGCAGATTCTCTTAGGAGGATACAAGCTACCTTTATAGTGATTGATATTAATTTTTCAAATCATTTTATAATTTCTTGACTATGTCACCACATGACTTCTGTCAACCTGGGTTTGCAATGACAGAACATTTACTTCATGGAAGAGTAAAGAATAAGATCAACAGAGGGGGGACCCTTAATGATTCTATCAACTTATGGCAACCTAGACTTTTGAATACTTATCCTAAATCTAATTATCTGCAATACATATTAATTCGATAGGTAAACTATAGGGCATGTAAAAGTAGCAGTATAGTTGCTTTGATTATTTGGCTATCAAATATGAATTCACAATTATTGGAAATTATTTTTATAGCTCAGGGTCCTCTGGTAATAGCCAACATAACCATCAGAATATTTTAATAGTACTTTAAAAATGAAATCAAATCTAAAACATCATGAAGAAATAATTATTTAACATTATATTTCTATGATTCTTGAATTTCTAGAAGTTTTCTTTGGTCAACAGCCAGACTTTAAACATAAATCATTTCACTATTTACACATACTAAACCCTCAAATATTGATGACATGATGTACTCTAGTGAAGGCTTATATTTTAGTTAATGCTCCCACAGGTCAGGATCACATTTTAATCATTGTGCTATTTATAGCCTTTATAATGATATTTAATTTCCACATTTTGCTATGAAATGCAAATATCTAAGATCCACTATCAAACCACCAAAAACTCAAGACACAGAAGATGATAAGAGAGCTCAGCAGAATTGTACTGCTAATGCCTTTTGAAGCATCCAATCTTGAATCATTTTGAGCACAGTGAAATTCTTACACATTTCTGAGACAAAGACCTAATTTTTTTCTCTAAAACTATAGAGAAAGCTCAAGGAACTGGTCTGTCATCAGGCAAAAATTTTCACTGATAATAAGATTTTGTCAAATTGAGGTCAGCACCCATGGTTTTGTGCTAATATTAAATGTCAGTCCACATTAACTAATAATGTTTCAGTCTAATTTTACAGGCATTAAAGACAACATAATGAAAGATTTGGTTGTCATAATATCTACAGAAGAGCATGATGGATAATTTTTGATATTCAATATTTAAAGCTTGGATGTTCACAATAACATCTTATTACTGAATTTGACAGGAAGAAGGAATAAGAAAGGCCGCCTTTTCTTATTTTTAAAATCTCTATAGATGAAAAAGGATAAGACTTAAATATCAACTCTTCCTCCTACAGAGTACCAATGGATAAGGTAAGAAATGCAAAATTCTGAGGCATTCTCTTTGTCTCCCCTAAAAAATGTGCTCACTTTTTGAAGGCAGTTCCTAGGATCTGAAGGTGCAAATGAAAGCAGATCATATGATCTATAAAAATATGCAATGAAGTACCCCAAAGCTTTCTGAATTGTCTTGAACCTACCTTAAGCAATTCCTCTTCTCTGTATTATTTTTGTATTTCCATATATATGGTATGATAATATACTGTTTACTAATTTCTTTTTTGTAGAGGAGTCATATTCATGTATCTGAAAGATTAACTGAAAGAAACAATGTCTTAAAATGAACCATTATTAATTAAATGAAACTATATAGAAAATAACCTACCTTATTTTGTATTTTCTTCTCTTACGTGCTTATGTTCTATAAATACATGCAAACACTGTACAGTGAATTGCAGAAAACATGACAAGCATTCTGCCCATAGCTGGAATTATATACTAACATGGGGGACACAGTAATCTTCCATTAAGTTGGCCCGATGTTCTGTAGAAATTGCACATGAGAATATTGGGAAAATAAAGTTTCAAAGACCACCAGTAGCAGCAATATCTACAATGATTTTTTTCTCATCTAGAACTGATGGTAGTATCATATGTGTTTATAAAACAAAGCTATTTGTATTTAGGACCCCTGGATCTGACCTCATATACTTAATTAAGAAAATTTTTTTTGAGAAAACATCATAACTGAGTGGAATATACATTTAATATTGGCAAGAGATTTGTAAGTATACTTTAAGTCATTAACTCACAATCATGGATTGAAATTCTTTTCTAGATAATCCATTTCATAAAAAATTTCACATTTGTATTGTTGTGCTAGAAGATGTAATTACTGGTAATGCCTAAATTCATGATATCAATAGATATTAAATCATTTCTAATAAATGAATTTAGTTTTGATATAAGTCATATCAACCTAATTCCTGAGCATTAGAATGGTCAAATTCTGTGTGCTGGTAAGAGCTCAGCTTTCTTTCTTCCTCTTTTCTAATTTATGCATATCTTTAGATCAATCACATTTTATCTACAGGTGACTTATTCATCTCATTGCCCAGAAAGGTTTCCCATTTCCTCATCTTTTTGTACTTTCTGTTCTAAGAAATATGTTTGCAGAAACAGCTTGATTTGACACCTTTCCATCAAATAGTTCACACATAATTCAGGCCATTATTTCAGCACCTCTGACCATGCTGAGCTTCTAGACTGAACAACACATCCCCTGAAAGTCACAGATTCCACCACAGCTTTAGCAACAGAGTTTTTGTTCTACATCTACAAGTGTGGGAAGAAATGTCCACTACATGCACCCAACCACTCATACAGTTGTTTTTCTATTTACTGTTCTGCTATATATACATTCATTTTTTATACATTCCAAATTATTATATTTCACTTACCACTATTTCCTGAGTGTGGGATTCATACCATCTCATTTCTTTGTTCCAGTAGCCTCTAAAAGCCAAAATATATTTTACCTCCTTTTTTATATAGTGCTCTCTGGGGCATATGAAAAACATTAAAACTAAAAATCCTATATCCTGAACATGCTGTTTTGTCTGAAATAATATTTTCCCATTTTCATTCACTTCAATATTAAATATATCAGAAAAAAATGTTTCCAAATGTGCAAACTTTTCACAGACTCCTCATTTGGGCAAGGCCCATTTTACATACCCCTGTCACAGCCAGACTCACATTTATCATCACGTTATTACTCTGCCTTATAATTTCTATGTCTTGCTCCTTCATATATTAAAAGTACCTTAATGAACTATGCATACTTATCTTTATAACCCTCATACTGCCACAGTAACTGGCCACATGTTAACCCAAGTAAATGTGTGAGTTCCTTGAACAAACACATGGTGTACAATTTATATTATTTCCTACAGCCACATTTAATGATATTTAAGAAACAATTAAGGTAAATTTTCATATCTTTCTTTTATAACTTTTAAAGAACACAAAGAAAAAAAGAAAAGTTTTGTGAAAGGCATACAGAATATAGAAATAATTAGAATCCAATATTTTAAAAAATAAACCATTTGAAAAACTTAAAGTATTTAATGCATTGGAATTTCTACCTCAATAATAGATTCAGCATTATGCAATCTAAACTAAAATACGCCTATATTAAATTATAGTCAAATTAAGGTATGCAGTCAAATGTAACTTTTTTAATGCAAACAATGCAAACAATCCATTTTTAAGTTTTTTGTAATTAATAAAAATTTATCATATTTTAAAACAAATTTAACAAAAATAAAATTCACTTTCACTATATAGATATAACCTTATGATTATCTACACTACCAAAACTTGGAACATTATCAAGGTGAGAAGCCAGCCTCTACTTCAGAGCAAAGCCTGTCCAAGGAAGGGGGCATAACCTTTGTCCTTGGAAAGACCCACAGAGCACTCCTAGGCACATACCCACCCTGCTGAGTTGTTTATCTACAAATAATAGGAGAGATCTGTGGAGCCAGGTGTCCCTGACTCAGTCAGGCTAGGTGAGGACCCATAGCAACTCCCTAGCAACCACCAATCAGCATGAGACAGGGAAAATATCTGGGATGCCAGATGATCCTCCCAGTAGTTTATGGTGGTTGATAACATGTTGGGAAACCATGTATTTCAGCATGCACTCCCCTCGTGGTTTAAACCAATCAGTTCAAATGAATCCCCCTCTTGTACTAACCAATCACCCCTACCCAACTTGTTCCCGCCAGTGAATGTGCTAATCATGTTTTAGAGTTGTTTTATAATTTTCTCGAAGTGTGTGATGATTTGCTAAGAGATGCTATGATGTATGTGAAGTCCCTGCCTTCCCCAAAGAGTGTATAAAACTGCTGCAAACCCTGGCTTGGAGCCTCTCAGTGTCACCAGTTGCTGTGTGCACGTGGAGGACCAAGCTAGCTGGCAACCAACACATCTTTGCTGCTTACATCGGTCTCTGGTGGTCTGTTGGGGTCCCAAATCCGAGCATAACAAAGGATACACAGGGACATGCAAAAATGATGAAGGTGTCAAGTATCCAAGAAGATATAAAAACTCTTGCTGTGTAACTACTATAAACAGTACATAAAATACATGAGGCAAAACTGATAGAGTTGCATAAAGAAACAAATTATTATAATTTTATATGTCAACATATTTTGTCAGTAATTGACAGATCCAGCAGGCAGAAAATATTAAGTATATAGTTGACATGACAGATCACATTTGGGGCCATAAGATACACCTTAATAAATTTTAAATGATATAAACATTGAAAATATTTTCTCAAACATTGCAACATATTGTAGAAATCAACAAAAGAGAGTTGGAGTATCCACAAATATTTGGAGACTCAATAAAAAACGAGGTCATCAAAAAAGTTCAATGGAGGGCTGGGGTTGTGGCTCAGTTGTCGAGTGCTCACCTAGCATGCATGAGGCACTGGGTTTGATCCTCAGCACCACATAGAAATAAAATAAGATATTGTGTCCACTTAAAACTAAAAGATAAATGTTAAAAAAAATTCCAGTAGAAAGTTTTATGAGCTAGCCAATCCCTAAAAAACAAATACCAAATCTCTTCTTTGATATAATGAGAGCAACTATGAACAGAGTAGGGAGGAAAAGCAGGAAAATAAGATTAACTTTAAACAGAGACATGAGATGGGAGGGAAAGGGAGAGAAAAGGGAAATTGCATGGAAATGAAGGGAGACTCTCATTGCTATACAAAATTACATATAAGAGGTTGTGAGGGGAATGGGAAAATAATCAAGGAGAGAAATGAATCACAGTAGATGGGGTAGAGAGAGAAGATGGGAGGGGAGGGGAGGGGGGATAGTAGGGGATAGGAAAGGTAGCAGAATACAACAGTTACTAATATGGCATTATGTAAAAATGTGGATGTGTAACCGATGTGATTCTGCAACCTGCATTTGGGGTAAAAATTGGGAGTTCATAACCCACTTCAATCTAATGTATGAAATATGATATGTCAAGAGCTTTGTAATGTTGTGAACAACCAATAAAAAAAAGGAAAAAAAAAGAAAGAAAGTTTTATGAAGTACAGTAAAATCAGTGCTTAGGAAGGAATTTCTGGCTGAACTACAGATGATAGAAAAATAGAGCATGAAAAACCTAAACTTCCACCTTGGGAAACTAAAGAAGGAAGAACAATATAAACTAAAGCAATCAGAAAAAAAGAAACTTTTAAACATAAATTTTAAAAAAATAGTGAAAGTGGAAAGCAAAAAAGAAAATCAATAAAATCAAAAGCTGGTTCTTTGAAGATATCATTAAAATTAATAACAGTACCTAGTTTGTGAAAAAAAAGAGAATATACAAATTACTAATACCAGAAATGAAAAAGAAGACATCATAACATATCCCATGAACAATAAAGTATAATATAAGAATACTATGAATAATAATATACTCACAAATATGGAAATAACTTAGAGGAAATGGACACCTTTCTTAAAATAAAGGAAGTACTCAAATTCACACAAGCATAAATAGAAATTCTCAGAAATCCTATGTTATTAACCAAATTTAATAGACAATTAATAGACTTCCAAAACAGAAAGCATAAGGCTATAGTGATAAATCCTACCAAATATATGAGGAGAAATATTACAAATTCTCTAAACAAGCCCTTTGGAGACAACATCACAATGCCATATGTCTCAGATGCTTGATGTGGAGCTACTGGACTTGTTTGCTCAGCTGGGTTTTAGTCTTGCTTTGGTCCCTTTACTTCTTACTATGTCCCTTTTTACTGTCTTTTGGAATGGAAATGTTACTCTGTGCCATTATATATTGGATTTACATAACTCAATTTTAAACTTTATAGGGGTTCACAGTCAAGAGTTTGCCTTGAGGCCCAGGTAAGATTTTGACCTTGGACTTTGGCAATGCTGGAACTGTTCAGACTAGAGGGATTCTTGGAAATGAACTAAATGTATTTTGCATTATGAGATGGGCATGAACTTTTGGGGCCCCAGGGAAAAATGTTATGGTTTTGATTTGAGGTATACTCCCACAACTCATAAATAAGACAATGCAATAATGTCCAGAGATAAAATGATCAGATAATGAAAGTTGTAACCTAATCAGTGGATTAATTCAACTGAATGGATTAACTGGATGATAATTGTAGGCAGGTGAGGTGTGGCTGCAGGAAGCAGGTCACTGGAAGTAGGCCTTTCAGGTTTATATTTTTGTCTCTGTGAAAAAAACTTAGCATCTCTTCAGTGACTATATTCTCTTCAACTACTACAATTTTCTTGGCTCCAGTTGCACACATACTTTTCTGGTCAAATTGCAAGTTTTCAAAATTTCTGCTGGTGATTAAACTTGGCCAAAAGCCACCAGTGATATGCATGTTACTTCCTGAATGCTGTGCTACCTTGAAATTCTCTGCCAACTTAATTAGTCCATCACCTTTAAATTGGGCCTCACAGAAATGCTCAGGACATGGGCAAAATGTAGACAACTTTTTTGCTAGAATGTAATGTGAACAGCCTCTAGTCCAAATTCCAATGGAATCCTTCCCTTCTTGAGCCTCATGAACTCAGTTTTTACTCTCTGCAGTTCTATTGGTATTCAGCTATTTTAAGTTCCAACCAGCATTGCCCATTAGGCTCTGACTACAACAGTCTTTTCTAGCCTGCACTTCCAAACTTTACCAAAGTCCTCCCAAAAACCATTTTCAGATGCTTCTCTATCGCATGGTAAGATTAGACACAGCAATGATCCCACTTCGCAGTACCAAATTCTGCATTAGTCAGTTTTTCTTTCCTGCAACCAGAGGACCTGACAAGAAGAACTTAAGAGAAAAAAAGTTTATTTTGATTTACAGTTTCAGAGGATGAGCCTGGCTAAAGTTTCAAGATCTATGCTCAGGAGGAGTGGTAAGAGTAGACATCCTTGTTTTGCTCCCGATTTTGGAAGCAATGCTTTTAAACAATTTGTGTGCATGTGTGTGTGTGTGTGTGTGTGTGTGTGTGTGTGTGTGTGTAAAAGAGAGAGAGAGAGAGAGAGAGAGAGAGAGAGAATGTTTAGTATAATGTTGGCTTTGGGTTATGTAGCCTTTATAATGCTAAGGTACATTCTTCTACCCCTAGTTTTTCCAGGGCTTTCCACATGAATGTATACTCAATATTGTCAAAAGTTTTTTCTACAGCTATTGAGAAGATCATTGATTTTTGTCCTTATTTCTATTTATGTGGTGAATTACAACTATTAATTTACATATGTTGAACTAACCAGCACCTTCAGTATTAAACTCACTTGATCATGGCTTACTACCTTTTTAATGTCTTCTTGAATGTGTTTTGCTAATATTTGACTAAGAAATTTTCATCTATGTTCATCAGGGATGTTGGTCTGAAGTTTCTTTTCTTCATGTGTCCTTTCTTATTTTGGTAAATGGATGATATTGGCTTCCTAGAGTGAAATTGGGATTGTTCCTGTTTCAGGAAATAATCTGAGGAGGATTGGCACTAGTTTTTCCTTAAAATATGGTAGAACTTGATTTAGAATCTATCCAGTCCTGATTGTTTTTTTGTTTTTGTTTTTGCTTATTTGTTTGTTGTTGAAAGTCTTTTAATTACTGTTTCAATCTCATTGTTTGATATCGGTTTATTTAGATTTTCTATGTATGCATGCTTCAAATTTGGTAGGTCATATTTGTCTACAAATGTGTCAATATCTTCTAGATTTTCCATTTTAATGGAGTATAAATTTTCAAAATAGTTTCTAATGATCCTTGGATTGCAGAAATGTCTGTAATTATATCTTCTTTTTCATCTAAACTTCCTGTTAGAACTGCCTTCATATTGTTCCAGAGATTTTGATATATTGTATCTCTGCTCTCATTTGTTTCTAAGAATGTTTTTGGTTTTCCCCTAATTTCTTCCATGACCCCATTACTCACTTAAAGGTGTAGTATTTAATTTCCAGGTATTAAAATAGATTCTGTTTTTTTATTTTGTTTTTAATTTTTAATTTTATTCTATTATGATCTGATAGGGCTACAAGGAATTATTCTGATTTTTTTTATCTGCTAAGATTTTCTTGTGTTCTATAATATGGTTATTTTAAAGAAGGTTACATGAGTTTCTGAGAAGAAGGTGAATTTGATTACGGATGGATAAAATATCTATAGATATCTGCAGTTCCATTTGATTAGTAGTATAATTTGAATCCAAACAGTCTTTACTTAGTTTATCTCTGGAGAAGTTATCTACTGGTGAAAGAGGTGTGTTGAAGTCACCCAGTTATTATTGTATTTGAGTCTATTTGATTGTTTATATTGAGTAGTGTTTGTTTTATGTACATAGATGCAACAATGTTAGAACCATAAACATTTATAATCATTATAACTTAATTGTTGAATTAACATTTTTGCTTTAGAATATTCTAAAGCAAAAATGTGAAAACTTGGAAGTCCTCAAGATTTAATTGTCATTTGATTAATATTTGCAATATGAATTTATTTTTGTTTTTTAACTGATTTATCTGTTTACTTTCTTTTCTTTCTTTTTCTTTCTCTTTGATAGATATTTATTTTAATCACCCTTCTTTAATGATCTGGTAAATTATGTAAAGAACAATGAATTTTATCTCCTCTGACAAAGATCTAAATCTGTCTTACTTGCTGTCTATATAGTGCAGGCAACATTTTTAATGGTGGATGATCTTAAGAATTGTAATGCATTCCACTGTCATTTATTTTTTAAAAAAATAATTTTAAAAATGGACTTAATTTATTTATTTTCTTTAAAAGAGTGTTTATCATTGTAAGCTTCTCCATCATACCTCAAAGAGAAAATTCTTCCAAATAATTTTAATTGTCTCAGATTTGGCTTCTTTTTTTTATTTTTCCATATTAAAACATTACAGTTTTACATAGTAGTTAGCATCATTCCTGCAAAATCATACATGCATGGCATTTGATTTCCATTCACATTTCCAACTCCTTTCCCCCTCCCCTCTCTCCTTCCCCCATTCTTCTTCTTTTACTCATTTTTCTTTTGCTCATCTATTCATTTATTTTTTATTAGTTCTTTTTAATTATTCATAAAGATTAAATTCTCTTTAGTGTATTTATATATGCACATAGCATGATTTTTTTAAAGAGAGAGAATTTAATATTTATTTTTTAGTTTTGGGGGAACACAACATCTTTATTTTATTTTTATGTGGTGCTGAGAATCGAATCCAGTGCAGTGCGTGCATGCCAGGCAAGCGCGCTACCGCTTGAGCCACATCCCCAGCCCAACACATAGCATGATTTTTAAAATGCATTCTTCATTTCCTACTCTTTCCTATTCTCCTCCCTTCCTCCCAAGCTACTTATTCTATTTTACTGACCTTCCCTGTCTTTATGATATCTATTCTTTCTCTCCTTCTTTTCCTTATTTTGCTCTAGCTTCCACATATTAGAGAAAACATTTGACCCTTGATTTTTGAGACTGGCTTATTTCACTTAGCATGATTGTTCTCCATTTCTAACCATTTACTAGCAAATGTCATATTTTCATTCTTCTTTATGGCAGAATAAATTTTTAGTTTGTATATATATCACAATTTCTTAAGCTATTCGTCTATTGATGAGCATCTGGGCTGATTCCATAATTTGACTATTGTGAATTGTTCTCTATAAACATTAATGTGGCTGTATTACTATATTTTATGGTTTAGATTAGATGTCCCCCAAAAGCTCACATGCGACAAAGCAACAAAGTTTAGACATGAAATGATTGGGCTATAAAAGAAATGCTTAACCTAATCAGTGCATCAATCCCCTTATAGGATTAACTTGATGTTAAATGTAGGCAGGTAGGGTGTAGCTAAAGGAGGTAGATCCCATGGGGCATGCCTTTGGAGTATATATTTTGTGAGCTGAGTTTAGCTCTCCCTCTGCTTCTTGGTGGCCACATCATGACCTGCTTTTCTCTGCCACACCCTTCTGCTATGATATTCTGCCTGACCTCCAGCCCCAAGGAATTGAGTCAGCTATCTATAGACTAAGACCTCTGAAACCATGAACCACCAAATAAACTTTTCCTCCTCTGATTGTTATTGTCAGATCTTTTGGTTGCAACAATTAAATGCTATAGGATAGTGATTTTAATTCTTTTGGATAAATACCAAGAAATGGGATAGCTTGATGATATGGTGTTTCAAACCTAGTTTTTGGAGAAATATCCATACTGTTTTCCAAAATGGTTATGCTAGTCTACAATCCCACCAACAATATATAAGTGTACCTTTTTTCCCCACATCCTCATCAGCATGTATTATTTTCATTCATGATAATTGCTATCTTATTGGAGTAAGATGAAATCTTAGTGTAGTTTTGATTTTCACTTCCCTGATTTGCTAGATATGTTGAACATTTTTAAAATATATTTATTGACCATTGTATTTCTTTTTTGAGTAAATATCTACTTAATTCTTTGCCCATTTATTTATTGGGTTATTTTCAATTTTGAGTTTCTTGAGTTCTTTATATATTCTGGATATTAATCTTCCACCAGAGAAGCAACCAGCAAAGATTTTTCCCATTGTGTAGGCTCACTCTTTATGCTCTTGTTTCCTTTGCTGTGCAGATGCTTTTTAATTTGATGATATCTCACCTATTGATTCTTGGTTTTATTTTTTTACTTTAGGGGTCTTATTGAGAAGTCTATGGCTTCCCCATGTGATAGAATGTTGACCTTTTTCCTCTAGCAGTTGCAAGGTTTCTGGTCTAATTCCTAACTCTTTGGTCCATCCTGTACAGGGTGAGTGATAGTGATCTAGTTTCATTCTTCTTCATATGGATATCCATTTTTCCCAGCACCTCGTGTTTAAAAGGCTATCTTTACTCCAACATACATTTTTGCCAGCTTTGTCAAGTATCAGATGACTTCAATTTGTGGGTTTGTCTGTGTTTTCTATTCATTCCATTCGTCTTAAAGTCTATTTTGATGCCAATATTTTGCTGTTTTTGTTTGTTTGTTTGTTTGTTTTACTTTGTTTTTATAGTATAATTTCAGATCAGATATTGCGATGGCTCCTGCATTGCTCTTCTCGCTCAGTATTTCTTTGAGTCCGCTGGGTTTCATTCTTTTAAGTGGATTTAAGGATTGCTTTTTCTAATTTTGTGAAGAATGTCATTAGCATTTTTTTGAGAATTGCATTGATATCGGTTTATTTAGATTTTCTATATCACATGCTTCATATTGTATACTGCTTTTGTAGTTTGGGTATTTTGACACTTTTAATTCTGACTACCAAAGAGTCTAGGAGATCTTTTTATCTTCTAATGTCTACTTCAAAATCTTTCTTCAGCATTCTATAATTTTCATTGTAGAGATCTTTCACCTCATTGATTAGATTAATTCCCAAGTATTTTTTTATATTGTAAATGGGATAGTTTTCCTTATTTCCTCAGTAGAATAACTGTTGGAGTACAGGAAAGCTATTGATTTATGGGTATTGATCTCATATCCTGCTACTTTGCTAAATTCATTTGTCATCTCTAGAAGTCTTCTGGTGGAGTTTTTTGGGTCTTCTAGAAATAGGATTAAGACTCTAGTGAGCAGAAATATTTGACTTATTTTCCCTTTAATTTTCTTCTCTTGCCTGATTCTCTGGCTAATGTTTCAAGAATGTATTAAATTGAAATGGTGAGAGTGGGCATCCTTGCCTTGTTCCTTATTTTAGATAAAATGCTTTCCATTTTTCTCCATTCAGTATGATGTTGGCTTTGGGTTTGTCATAAATAGTTTTTATAATTTTGAGGTAAGTTCCTTATATCCCTAATTTCTCCCACATTTTTTAATATAAGTGGGTGCTGAATTTTGTCAAGGTGTTTCCTACATTTATTGAGTTGCTCATATGATTTGTGTCTTTAATTCTATTTATGTGATGAAATGGGATAAATCCCACTTCGTCATGGTATACTATCTTCTTAATGTGTCTTTTAATGTGATTTGCCAATATTGTTTTAAGAATTTTTGCATCTATGTTCTTCAGAGATATTGGACTGAAGGTTTTTTGTTGTTGTTTTCTTTTTTTAGAGGAGGAAAAGTTTTGGTTTTTTATTGGTTATTTTTTGTTTAGTCATACATGAGAGTAGAATCCATTTTGACATAATTATATTATAAAATCAAGGAATATATCTTGTTCTGAATCAGTACCCAGTACCTCTCCTTCCCCTTTCATCCGTGGACTTCTGCTCCCTTGACTCTATTGATCTTTCTTCCATTTTTGCTATTGTTGTTGTTGTGTGGTACCAGGGATTGAACCTGGGGACATTTAAATACAAATCCCCAGTGCATTTTTTGTTTTTTACTTTTTATTTTGAGATAGGGTCTCACTAAGTTGCTTGTGGTTTTGCTAAATTGCTGAGACTATATTTGAATATGAAATCCTCCTACCTCAGGCTCCCAAGCTGCTGGGATTACAGGTGTGCACCACCATGCCCAGCACCATAGTGTTTTAATTAGTTTCTTTTGGACAAACAATGATGAGAGTCACTGGTGTATATTTATATATGTACATAGGACAGTTATGCAGGTTCATCCACTATCTTTAGGACAGTTATGCAGGTTCATCCACTATCTTTCCTTTTACCATCCTTCTTCCCTTACCTTCATTCTTCTTTGTCTACTCCACTGAACTTCTATTCTCCCTCTTATTGTAAGCTTCCACATATCAAAAAAAAAAAAAAACATTCTACCTTTGGTTATTGTAAATCGGTTTATTTCACTTAGCATGATAGTCTCCAGATCCATCCATTTGCCAGCAAAAGTCACAAAGTCATTCTTCTTTATGGCTAAGTAATACTCCATTGTGTATACCTGCATCACATTTTCTTTTCTTGATGTGTCTTTGGTTTTGATAACTGATTGATACTGGCTGAGTGATAATGTATTGGAGATTACTTTCCCAATTTCATTTCAATAATGAGAGACTGGTGTTCATTCTTTTTTAAAGGTCTAGTAGAACTCAGCTGAGAATCCATCAGGATCTGGGTTTTTCTTTATTGAAAGATTTTTAAATTGCTTTTACAGTTTTATTACTTGATATTGGCCCATTTCAGTGTTCTATATCTTCCTGGCTCAGTTTGGGCTGATCATATGTGTATGAAAATTAGTCAGTGTCTTCTAGATTTTACAGTTTATTGGAGTATAAATATTCAAAATAGTTTCTAATGATTCTCTGAATTTCAGAAGGTTGTTCCTCCTTGGAGTTTGGCTGTTGGTTTAGGGTATTTGAATCCCTAATTCTATGAGTCAAAGTATTATTTTTGTGCGTGCACGTGTGGTGTGTGTGTGTGTGTGATACTAGGGACTGAACTCAGGGGTGCTTAACCACTGAACCATATACTCAGCCCTTTTTATCTTTTATTTTGAGAAAGGGTCTCACTAAGTTGCTTTAGACCTTACTCAGTTGTTAAGGCTGGCTTTGAACCTGTGATCCTCCTGCCTCAGCCTCCCAAGCCACTGGGATTACAAGCATGCACCATTGTGCCCAGCTGAGTCAAAGTATTATTAAGACTCAGGTGGGCCTCAAATCATGTGTGAGGTGAGATTCACTGTTGCTTGGCTGAACTGTTAGTATTTATTAGAACCAGCATTTCTACTCTGTGATATCTAAGTATCCTGATAACTTTCCAGCCCCTCTTAGAGAGAGGAGAAGCCAGGAATAGCACTAATGTCAGCAACAGATGAAGTGACTAACTATAACACTAATTGCCACCTACATAGCTATGGTGGGGTCTGCATTTAACATTTACCCTCAGTACCAACAATAAAATCTTGTGAACTAGATCATGCATTTGATAGCAGATGTTTCCTATTTCATTCATGTTGTGATTATTCATGTATGAATAATCACAACATGAATGGAGTAGGAAATACATAAGCCATATAATTCTATTATTTATTGTTATTATAATTTCTTGAGTACAGAGAAAATAAGGTAGGAAGGCAAAAGAAAGTTTGACATATTTCAAAAGAAAGTTTGACATATTTCAAAAAGTAATCTGAGGACAGGCAGGAGATAGGTAGCAGATGTCAACTGTGAAGAAGAAGGAATGAAAATTAACTGAAAGTAATTTTAAAATAGGGGAAGAGGGAACAGGAAAATTTTGCTATTAGTGAGGGAAAAGAGTGAATAATGGCAAAGAAGAGAAACAATAACAACGTATGAGCAAACCAGCAAATGTAAGAGCAAAACAACTCAAACACTCACATAACTGTACATCACCTAAGTCAAATCAAGGCTAAATAATAATCAAGTACAGAAGAAAGCAATTAATATGAAAGTTAAAGCATATGTATATATATATTTTTTTCAAACCTTCACCACAGTGAGAAACACACACACACACACACACACACACACACACATACACACTCATGCATGAATACACAATCATGCATAATGGAAAAAGCTAAAAAATAATACAAAATGACAAAAATACTTGAAAAATTTTAAGTTTAAATTTATGAAAAAAAATAATTAAAAAGTTAAAATGGGACTATGAAGGGAAAAGAAGAAATAAGGAAAGAAAAATGAAGAAAAAGAAAAATCTTTAATGAGAAATAAAGGGTTTGTTTCCACTGTGATTAAAAGAGTTGGCAGAGATGAATTTTCATTCTCTATATTTATTTTTGGCTCTGTAACCTTTGGGTCAAAGATTGGGGAATTTGAAGTCCAATGTTTGTGCTCCTCACTTAGTTGCCAGTCAAGTATAGTAGCTCTCAGCTCCCAGTCTCCTTGTGTAAGGTGGGATAGACTGGGGAGTACTGATGGATTGTGTAATCCTATAGCAGGGTGGATACAGAGTTCTAAATTGAAAGTTCCAGTTTGCATTTGGTTTTGGATGAAGTTTGGAACTCTATTGGTAAGTGTTTTAGATTCTATCCACACCTCCACTATTGCTGGGGAATGCTGGTCTCTGCTGGATGGCTGGACTCTGAACCCTCTGGTGAAATCCACTTTTAGGGCATAGGAACTAACCCTCCACTGCTATGAATATGAATTACCAGGTATCTGCACTGAGTGCAGATGCTCCTGTGTGGCCACCATACTATCCTTCCAATAACTCTTAAGGGGTGCCTACAACAAAAGGAGCTTTCTCTCCTTGGTATCCAGAGCCTATGAGCCAGGTACAATTTTCTTAGTGCCAGCCAATCTAGTATGTATGGTGCAAGAGCCAACAGCATATCAAGTATGTGGTCCCCCACTGAGCTATACCTTTAGTCTTAGAAATAATTTTCTACACAAAGGAGACCAGTAGAACAGAGAGGGAAAAGAGGGAGAGAAAGGGAAGATAGTAGGAAACAGCAAAGTACTGGGTAATGAAATTGACCAAATCATACTATGTGCATGTACACATATATCACAATGAATCCTACTTTTACATGTAATTATAATAGACTAATAAAAATACAGTCAAATAGAAAGTATAGAGTAAAGGAAATGGATCAGAGGGAGGCAGAGGGGAAGGAATAGGAAGTACTGGAGAAAGAAATTGATCAAATTAAGTACATGTACAGATATGTCACATGGAACCACACTATTATGTTTAATTATAAAGTACCAAAAATAACCTAAAAAGAAATCGTTGTGATAGAAAACACAGATTTATATACCTATTACCTTTTTCTATTTGGGTAAACTATGTTTAAGACAAAACAATCCTTTTTTTAAGACAAATTAAAGAATTATATCCAACTAAGGAAAATAACAAAAATTTCATAATTAGTTTTCAAAGCAAACAAAACAGAACCCTTATTACTGAAACTGTATTAAGAATTCTTTCAAAAATTAAAGATAAAAACTTAGTTCCTCAAATCTCAGGACCACAGTCAGTTTTTATCTTTGTTTTCCTGGTCGTATAAAATTTTGATAATCTGATTTTCAGCATTTTTTGGTCTATTCTTTTTCTGAGTCTTTTTTCTTTTTTTCTTTTTTTTTTTTTTTGGCTTGTAATTGTCAGAGAAGTAGAACTTACAACATTTTAGGAAAGGTTCCCCTACCATAAACTGTGCAATGAAGGATCCAGTTACAAGGAATTTTGTGATCACACATATGCAAAAAGCAAATTAGAAAGAGCTTACAGTTAGAAAGATTCAGAAACATTGCTTCATATGATAGATATAATTAAAATCTTGAAAGTGAAAATATATTGCATACTATGGCAATTATGATGTTGCATGTTTTTAGAAAAAAAATTGCCTGATGATGAGAATGAATTTAATAAAAATTTATGTGAGGAAAACTGATACTGAAAAGGAAATGAAATACAAGTAGTTACTACTTATTATTTAGATTAAAAAGCTGTAATGGGTGCGTAAAAATGGGGAAAAAATTGTTACCTTTCTTTCTAGTTTATATATTTTTTGGTCCTTGTGAATTTTTGGTTCATGTGTCTAATTTTTATTTGTCTTAGGACATTTAAGTCAGTTTGTAGTGTTGCTGTACATTTTGTGTGTGTTTTATGGTTATTTTTAAATATTTGTTTAGTTGTAGATGAACACAATGCCTTTTTAAAATTTATTTTTATGTAGTTCTGAGGATGAAACCCAATGCCTTACAGGTGCAAGGCAAGCTCTCTACTACTGAGCTAAAAACCCCAGGCCTCATGGTTTTTTTTATGGAGAAATTAAATGTCTTGATTCTTATTTTTTGTATTCTTCCCATAGTATCTTTATTCAAATAAAAAGGGTTTTTTTTTGTTTGTTTTTTTTTGTTTTTTTGTTTTTTAAACTGGGACATTTGGGGCACTTTGTTGTATTCCTACACAAGAGTGCCCTCTTCTGTCAAGACGGTGCAATGCAGCCTCTCAAGTGGATGGAGGTGAAGGAGAGAAACCAAACAGGGAGGGAGAAAAGAAAAGGAATGCTAAGGCCTCTATGTCCCCAAGTACTGTAGAAGGTTAAAAGGGAAGGAGAACTATCAAACAACAGAACTCTGAGAAGTAAAATGACTCTCATAAAAAGTAAAACTCAATTCATAATTTAAGGCAACAGTATACAAGTTCAAGAAAATAACCAAGTATGTTTACACAGCTATTTACACAGCTCATGATATATTTAAATTACATATAAAATGATTTAAATTGCTCAAGTATTAATTTTTAGTATATGATGCAAATAATATGAAAATAAATGGTGAAAGAAAAATGAATGATTTAAACCATACTATGGCAGTTGATTACTTAATTGCAATGTTCGCATTTACAGAACTCTATCTGTATATGCATTCACATGTACCTAGTTCACTTTCTCTCTCACACCCAAAAATAAATTCCAAATGAATTAAGACAATTTTGCTCTACTTAGATGTTAAATATTGGTTCACCTAATAGAAACAATGAACTTAAAAGACAAATTGCTAAAGAAAAAAAATGTCAAGACATGCCTGAAGGAGATGTTACAAGCTTGATACATAAGAAATTCAAACCCCTCAAAAAAGATAAATATGAAGAAATGGGCAAAAGATTTTATACAGGTTATAAGAAAAACAACCTTAGTATTAAGTAACATACATTAAGAGAACAAAATAAAAACAATCAGCTATCAAAATTATCCAAACTTTAAAACAATAAAAAAAGAACCAAACTCTCTGGTTGAGAAATACTGTACTTCTTCCCAGTATCCCCAAATTCATACATAATGTTGTTATTTCTCATGTATTTATTATCAAAAATATAATTTATTCAATAATCCTATACTAGAGACATTCACACAAATTATTAAATAACTAAGTGACTTTATGATTGATAAAATTGTTAACAGCGTAATACAAAGTAACAAAGGTAAAAACATAAAAATTCCATCCCTAGGAATCTTCTCTGTTTCCTCTAACTCTGTCAACAAAAGACGTTGAGACATAGAGAAAGGAATAAGGATCTGGATTACATACTAGATACTCATGGGCCAAGAGAAGGAGAGGAGCCAGCCTCCCACTTCCACCCATTGTCCTCTATTTTCTAAGATAGGCCAAGCCGAGTATGACCTAATGAAAGTCTCTTCTCGATATTCTGCATAAATTCAAAGTATCCAAAGTTTATGCTGAAATACTAAAAAAGCATAAGAAATGATAAATATGGAACCTTTGTCAAGTGAGAAGTAAAAGAATTATAAAAATAATCTGTATGCACCCACTGGTAAATGACACATCAAAAAAAAATTCAGTACTGCAGCCTCTGTGCATGTTCAAATCATGATTTAAACACAGAGAAAGAGAGTTAATAAAAAGTTTTATATTCAAGGACAGAATGACAGAATATGAATCATTTCTTCTTAATTCATTTTATGATTTCTTCAGCACTATGCTTAGGTGTCTATGTTGACATGTATCATTGAACAGTAACAAGAAAAATCCCTGTTTGGGAGGATATAGGGCATAAAAATAAACAACACACATGGAAAGTATATGGTACCTAAGAAGGTGACATTTGCTGTGAAAAATTAGAACAGGGTCAAAAGGCCTGAGAGTACACATGGTATTTGGGGGACTAATGCACAGATTGCATTTTTACTAGGGTTGCTAAGGCAGTCTTTATTAAGAAGCTGGTAACTAAGCAAGTACTTTAAAAAGGTGAAGTCGTCTGAGGAAAGAGAAGTACAAATTTGAGGCCAGCCTCAGCAACTTAGTGAGGCCCCTAAGCTACTAACAAGATCCTGTCTCAAAATTTTAAAATAAATATAAAAAGGGCTGGGGATGTGGCTCAGTGGTTGGGTGCATCTTGGGTTCAATCCTCAGTATAAAAGAAAAAAAAAAGTCATTAGCAATGGTCACTTTCAGCATAAAAAGAGGTATTTGGCACTTCATTCCTAAGTATATTTTCCTACCCCCCAGCCCAATATCTTGCACAACAAGCAAGGCATTAATATCTTATAAAATTGAGCAATGAGAATAGGGAACATGCATTTTTAAGGTTAGGCTAAAACCTACAAGAGAAAACATATGTAATTTTAATTTTCCTCCAAGAACATATGAATTTGAAAGTAATCTTTTTATGTAACAAAAGTTATTATTCACAAGAAGTCATCAATCTTTTAAATTCTTATCTCACTAGTGTTCTTTTTTGAAGATCTTATTATCCTAAATTGGTCTTTCATAGTGTTTCTTCCATCTCCCTAATTTTTTGCAGAAACATTTTCTTGTTATCTTGATTACCCTCGTACCATCAGCATTTGGATGTCAAAGACTTAGACCTCAGAATTCCTGGAGCTCACATATCATCTGTACACTGACACATGCTAGATTTCCATCCCTAGAATATACCTCTCCTTTAAACTTTTTAGTCTTATTCCAAAATACCTATGTGACATACTCACAGATATCAAAATGTTTAATAAGTTCATCAAACTTGTATTTAAAACTGAACTAATATTCCTTATGAGAATCAATGGCATCACAATTCTTACAATTACCTTGGAATCATCCCTGACTTCTCTGCCATGTTTCATCAGTATTAATCCTACCTAATCTCAACAAGCCATTATTATCTCATACCTAAATGACTCCAATAGATTCAACTATACACACGGCATTCCAATCTCTACCCCTCCACACACAAAATCTAATGTCAAAACAGTATCCAGAGTAACTTTTTTAAATAGAAAGTTTATTCTCATTGTCCTCCTGCTCAAAACCACTTAATAACTTTTCATATCATTCATGAAAAAAAATCAAACTTTATATTCAATGCCTTCGGATTCCTATATAATCTCACTCTTATCATCTCTCTGACCTACATCTGTCCCCTTGCTCATTTTGCTCCAGTATCACAGACCTTCTGGCTGTTTCCTGAAGCATGATAAACCCATTTCCCCTTGGGGGTCGGTATACCAGCTCATTTGCCTCCTTCAAGTCATTATACAAGTGAACTGTCTCATTAATGTTTTCTCTGACTACTTTATTTAAAATAGTGAAATCTCTTCTTCTCATACCCATACACAAACAAGTATTCTTTGCTATAGCAGGAATTAAGGGACTTCATAGCATTCCACAATATTTAATATATTCCAATATATTATATAACTTCCCTGCCCTATTGGGTCTATCATCACCCACCCAACCAATGTTACTGCTCCTGTACTTGAATGTAAGATCCAAAAGAACAAGATATGTTTGTATCTTCTATTAATCACTGTAACTTCCATACCTAAAATAGTGCATAGCACATAGTGGGCACTCAATAAAAACTGTATTCAAAAGACCATTCCCCTCATATTGTTCCCCATTGATACCTCTAAGAGTTTTTCTTATCAATTTCTACATGAGCTTTCTGGATAACAAATCTATGTTAACTTATTACAAGAAATAACTACCAGGAATTATGTCAAGTTGTGCAAAATAATGACATGAAAGATAGTATCATATTTAAAAAAGTTCAGATTAGTGGATGATTTACTTGGTAGTGTATTTTTTTCAATTATTAAGCGACACCACGTAAACAGCTACTAATATCACATACAGGGAGGAATTGTTTAGATACAACTTTTTTTCATCATCATATTTTCCCCTTTTTTCCAAACAGCCAACCCAACTAATATCAAAGAATACACAAAAGATAAACAAAGGCAAAATGTGTTTTACTGTGTTTAGGTGGACCCTCCATTAAGGGACCTGGAAGGACATCATGCCTTTTGTGTCTGATTATTTGAGACTTCAAGGTTTGCATTTGGTTGCCTGATAAGTGAGATCAAATGAAATTAAGGGCATTATCAAGTCCTGAAGTATTTTTCCATTGTTAGCTTATAATCTATGAGGCTGTTACTAAATAGAAAACTGAGTAACAGTATGAAATAAAAACTTACAGGATCCAAGAATGTTTTGAACCATCCTGCCACACCTGCTGACATTTAGCTTCCTTTTATATAATCCAATCCAATAACTGTGTTTCAATTGTGATCAAACACAGTGTTTTGAGGAAATTCAAACTTCTAATATTACTCACAATAGCAATAATAGAATTTTATTTACAGAGAACTCTCAAAATGTATTGAAAAATAGATTAATATGGCAGCACTAAATTTAAAACTGCTGTTCTTCAAAAGACATTTTAAAGAGCACATTAAAAAAAACAAGCCCCAGATTTGGAGATATAACCAGTAATTTAGTTGAAAAAGCAAATAAAGAGGTTTAATAAGTCAATAAGAAAATTATCCAATATGAAGAAATGGATAAAATCAAGAAGAGATATTTCACATAAATAAACATATGTGGTCAATAAATATGGAAACAGGATAGTGAACTAGGTAAATGAAAATCAAGACTCGAAGGAGATATTTTAAACCAATTGGCACACATTAAGAAGACTAGCAACAGAAGTTTTGAGGATAGCCAGCACCAAAAGAATATATTTAAACTTTTTGCTAAAATCATTGAAAAATAACTTGGAATTATTTTTTAAAGTTGAATTTTTACCTACCCTATTACCCAGTGTGTGACTGAGTGTGACTGTGTGTGGAAGTAGGTGTTAGTATATGAGAATGTGTGTTTGTGTATGTGATTTGTGATAATGAGAAGAAAGAACATAAAACAATCTTACACAGAAGACATGTTTAAGAATGTTTAATGAAAAACTATTCATATCAGCAAAAACTGGGAAAATTCCCATCATGTAGAGAATGGATAAACAAGATACATCCACATTATGGAATTTCATGTGGCAGTGAAAATTAAGAAACAATAGTTACAAACTTTAAACCAGATTGAGCCAATCATTCCCTATGTAACAAGTAAATTATCTTGCTTGAGCATTTCTGTAAAATGTGAATCTATCTGTAAAATGTGAATCTGTCGTGCTCCATGACTAAACACTCAAAGTTACTCCAGGTGAACTGACCTGCATGAAATAACCAGAAACAGAGAAATACCTTTTTATTTGGGTCCTGTGACAGTTCCTCTGACCTTAGGGGTCCATGGAAAGAGAGAGAGAGCATGCGCTGAACCCTTTTATTGGGGAGAAACCGTTCAAATGATGCAAGGGATCAGGTTTCAGGGGGGTTAAGTCTAGCTTCATGATATCTGCTGTCAGCAGGTTGACTGACATCTAGCAAGGCCACACCCAAAGGCAGAGCAAGAGAAGGGGACACACAAAGGGAGTTTCCATGGAACGTTCTATCTCAAACAGGGCAAAGGGGTAGGATTATAAAAGAAAAGGTGAGTGTAGCTCAACCCCAGGGGTATGCCTACTCAGAAGACTGGCCTTGCTATCCAAGTCGGGGGAAAGATGGAGTCACAATTCATGGTACTAGTGCACCAGGCTACAGTGATCTTTCAGATCCCCATGGTGCATCAGGACTAGAAGCCATGGTAACTCAATGTGGCTCCCCACAGGAATTATACTTTTTTGAAGATTTTGTGCACAAAAAGTATGCTTGCATAAGTCTGAAATATTGTAAACATTAAAATTTTGACAATGATTTGTAATCCTTATTCAAAGTGGCATATCATATTCATTTCAAATATGTTTGTATAGATTAAAATGTGAAGCAATGAATTAATTTCCTTCCCCAAAACAACATATTCATTTTTTCTTTCTCTCTCTCTCTCTCTCTCTCTCTCTCTCTCTCTCTCTCTCACACACACACACACACACACACACACACACACATAAATATTTTCCACTGAAGTTAAACTTTAGAAGAGAAACCCTGTAATACCTAGAAAAATGTATGAGTATTATAGAAGCATGTTAAAAAATATACGTTGTTGGGCTGGGAATGTGGCTTGCCTGGTATGAACAAGGTCCTGGGTTCAATTCTGAGCACCTCAAAAATAAAAAATGAACAGTAAATACTCTACAACATACTGTATAGATAAGTATGCAATCCAGTAGTTAGGTATGTTAATTGCATTTAAATGAGTATGTGTGTTTGAGTGTGTTAGTGTGGGTGTGCATGTGTGTAAGTGTGTGTGTGTATGTGTGTTAGTGTAGTGTGTACATGTGTGAGTGGATGTGTGTATGTATGTGAGTCAGTGGGGGGGTGTTTGTGTGTATAGGTGTATATGTTTGAATGTGTATATGTGTGTATGTTTTTTAGTGTATGTTTTTTAGAGTGTGTGTATGTGTGTAGTATTATGTGTGAGACTGTAGTATGTGTGTGTGAGTGAATATGTGTATATGTGTGTGAGTGTGTATGTGTGTATGTGTTTGAGTGTGTATATTTGTGTGAATGTACTATGTATGTGTGTGAGTGAATGTGTTTGTGTTTATGTGTCTGTTTTGTGTGTAAATGTGTTTCAGTATGTTTCAGTGTGTTTCAGTGTGACTGTGTGTATGTGTATGAGGGTGTGTTAGTGTATGTACATGTGTGTGTGCATGTGTATGAGTGTGTGTAGGTGTGCATGTTTAAGTGAGTGTATGTGTATGTCTGAGTGTGTCTGTGTGTGTATTTGTGTAAGGATGTGTGGGTATGTATGTGTGAATAAGTGTAGGTATGTGTGTCAGTGTGAGAGTGTGTTTGTGTGGTGTGTGTATGTGTGTATGTGACAAGTTCGAGTTTTGTGTTTATGTGTGTTTGGTGTATTATGTGTGTTTTATGTGTGTGAGTGTGTCTGTGTGTTGGGATGTGAGTGTGTATGAGTGTGTGTATGTGTGTGTAGATTTGCTTGTGTGTATGTGTATGTGTGTGTTAGTGTATATATGTGCGTGTGTGAGTGCATGTGAAAGTGTATTTGTGTTTGAGTGTGTTTGAGTGTGTTAGTTTATGCGTGTTTGGGTGTGAGTGTGTATGTGTGTAGGCATATGTATGTGTGTATGTGTGTGTTAGTGTATATATGTGCGTGTGTGAGTGCATGTGAAAGTGTATTTGTGTTTGAGTGTGTTTGAGTGTGTTAGTTTATGCGTGTTTGGGTGTGAGTGTGTATGTGTGTAGGCATATGTATGTGTGTATGTGTATGTGTGTGTGTATGTTAGTGTGTGTGAATGTATATGAGTAGAAGTGTATGCGTGTTTGTTCATGTGAGTGTTCATGTGAGTGGGTGTTAGTAGTGAGAGTGTATTTAAGTGTGTATGTGAGTGAGTGTGTGTGTGCGAGTGCATGTATGTGTGTAAGTGTGGTGGATGAGTTAGTGTGTGAGGGTGTGGGATAGTGTTTGTGCATTTGTGTGAAGGTGTGTGTGAGTGTGTGTGCATGGGTGTATATGTGTGTGTGAGTGTATATGTTTGTGTGCATGGGTGTGTATCTGTGTGTGAGTGTATATGTTTGTGTTATGTGAATGTGCCTGAGTGTACTTATGTATATGACTGTGTGTGAAAATGTGTTAGTGTATGTATGTGTGAATGTGTTTGTGTATGTGTGTGTTAGTGTATGTATGTGTGTTATTGTATGTGCTTGTGTGAATGGATATGTGTGAGTGCATGTGTGAATGTTAGAGTGTAAGTATATGAGTCAACATGTGACTGTGAATGAATGTGTATGAGTGTGTGTATGAAAGAGTGTTGGGTCTCAAATGCCCATTAATTCATTATTTAGATATTTTTGCTGGGTATTAGTAGTATACAATACTAATGTTTTGTAAACTAGCAAACATAAGGGTTTTTATACATCCTTCATAGTACGCTATTAGAAATAACATTATTAAGACTAAACTTATAAATGGAATTCAATGCCTAAATGGAATCATTGGAAATAAATCTACAGAATCAGTTGGATTGACTTTATATACCAAAACTTTATAAATGATGACAAATGTGATAGACCAAGAACAGAAAAACTTCTGTCATTCTGGGTTACAAGTAAACCAAAATTTATTTGTGAAGAACCATTCCACCCATATTTATTTTATTTCTTTAATTCTTTATTTTTCATCTGACATTTCCCCATGGCCAATGATACTAAGATATTCATCCTCCTTCCAAAAGTGTGATCTTTCCCAAACATGGATGGTGAAAGAATGGAACTCAGTAAGTCTCTGTTTTAGACTACTTATTTCATCAAAGACAGTTTTCCTTTTGTACATTTACATCAATACCGAGAAGCTAAATCCTGAGCAGTTTATGGCACACTAAAATGTGAAGATGCAACATATGTAATTTTAAAAAAAAGAAAGACTGTAAATCACTCCATGGCACCCATATCAAGGTTACTTTTCTTGGCTTAAAAAATGCTTCTTCCAGGTTTTTTTTATGCCTGTGTCTCCTCCTTTACAAATAAGCATGTAACATTATGTACAAATACCTCCACCAAATGGGGATAAGAGTAGAAAATAGTATAAATAATTATCCTAACTCAAGCCATCTGGACTTGAGTGCTTCTCATGAAGCACTTACTCTGATTTAACACAGTGAGCATACTACTCCTCCTTGTTCTCAGTCTTAATGAGAGGAGAACCCAGGTTTTGGCATAACTTGTCACTCTTGGCCCATGTCCTCTCTTTTTCTGAAAAATAGTAACTGTTCTCTCTGCAACAGGAGAGAACATTTTCCTTGACATGTACCAGGCTTATTTTTGAAAACAAAAAACACCTTTAGCCCCAGCCCCATTTTAAGTCATATAATTTTGATGTATTTCATTTATTTGTTCAGATTAAATGACCAGAGAAAAATTGTTTCCTTGTATCTGGAAAGTCTATATGTTGAGAAGAGCTCTTCTGCCAAATTCCTAGGAACAAATACATGGACATAGACTATCTCTGCTAGACCCAAGAGTATTGTTAAGACAGCAGTGGCAAATCTTATTGTCTCAAGTATAAACAAACTGCTCCAAGTTTAAGCAGTAGTATGTACTCACAAAAAGAAACCCATCAAAATGGATATGGGAAGCACATTAATCTCCAGGGTTCACTATTGAAGAAAATAAATCCACAAGCATATAATACTCCCATCAATATAACAATATTATAGAGGCTTCCTAAGTGAAACTCATGTGTTAACTATAATAAAGAAACGGTAACCATGAGGAGAAGTGGAAAAAAACTAAAAGCCCCGCCAAAGCTCAATGTAAAGTTTTAAAGTTACAATTGAAATGGGAGAGGAGATAAAGTCCATTTAAAAAAAATCAGTCCTATAAGTATTCACTGCATACCTATAGTAGCTGGTAAAACTGAATGATCTTCAACTCCTGATGAGGAGATATTATTTTCTTTTGAATCTTCCCCATATTGCCTTTAGCATTCAGAAGTACACCGATAAACTTTAGTTCATATTATAAAATTAATATCACAAACAGCTTTAATAGATAACTCTATCATGATCATTTATTGTAATTCTAAGTAATAAAGTAAGTGGTGCTAAATAAATGAAAGTACATAAGAGAAATACCAGGTTAAAATATTTTGAAGTGCTAGAACATAAAAGGGATTTTAAACACAAATGTTTGTAATTTGTAACATACTCTTTTAAAAGTACATAAAATAGCAATCCACATTTATAAAACAGAAAATATGAAATGAAAAGAAGAAAATATTCACTGGTTTTATACCTTCTAACCTCAAATAATGATTTCAAAGTTTGTGATTCCTGTAATGTTTCCCTTTAAAGAGATTTGCCTCTATATTTACTTCAAGGTTGTAATGAATTCATTGAATATGCACAGTAAAAGAGGTCATACAGCCACTTCTAATAAATTTGTGCAAAAAGAAAGCTAAAATTCCTTGCAAGAAATAGCAATCTATTCCAAAATCAAAGCATAAAATATGAAAACACCAAGTGTATAACTATTTTTAAATCCATCAAGAATTTATTATACAACAAAGTCTCTTTATTTCCAATTCTGCTCCTACTCACCATTATTCAAATTTATGGTCTACTTAATGAAAAATTAACATCAATTGCATAGTTACAATCTTTGCAATTACAATAAATGTAACCATTGCCAGGATTCATCAATCTACTCCCATGGCGATGTTCTGGTTCTGAATCATCAGTGACCTCTCATTTCCTAATAGTACCATTTTTTGTAACCAACTCCCTTCTCCTTTCCTAATTGCCTACCCAAATCCAAATACTGCAGCATATCAACCCTAATTTCAGAAGATCATCTAATAATCTTGTATCATACTCCATGCACTTAACTCTAAAATCAACCATCTCTGTAATATTTTATACTCATCACCCCATCTTTACCACCCAAGTTTCCAAAACCAAGATGACACTTTCAAAGCTGCACAGATGCTATCTAATGTTGCTGAAAATTTACAGCTGTCATTGTCAGTCAGATCCTTAGCACATACAGCATACTTCCTGGTTCATACTCTTTTCTTAATTCAACAGTTATTTCCAGTAACTAATGTTTAGAATTTCTAAGTTACTTTCTGCACCTCTCAGAAGATGGCCTCACCCACTACTTCACATTGAAATAGTGACCATGAGTCACTAAATCCTCTTGCTTTCTTGCTTGTCCTTCTAAAAATACACAGACACAGGATTTAACATGCAGATGACCCAGTTCTCAAAAGCCTTATCAGTTGGGATAGCAAAAATAATTAAAAACTGCAGATTATTAAATATATAGCATAGATGGAGTTTAAAATTATATCTGAAATAAAAAAAAAACAAAAGCAATTCATAGTATACCACTAAAAGTAACTAGGCTCCAATATCACACTCTAAAAAGTGACAATGTAAAAGTATTAAGTATTTATCTTTCCTTTCCTGTAGTGGCTATATTTCAAAGTAATCTAAATTGATCAGACACAAACCTGTAATCCCAGTGACTCAACTCGGGAGGCTGAGGCAGGAGGATCACAAATTTAAGGGCAACTTAGAGAAACCATGTATCAAAAAAAAAAAAATTTAAAGGGCTAGGAATGCAAATAAGTGGTAGAGTGCTTGCCTAATACGTGTGAGGTCCCAGGTTCAATCCCCAGTAACACACACACACATACACACACACACACACACACACACACACACACACACAAATACAGATAACCATAAAAAGAATGACTGGATTAGAGATTCATCAAAGAACTCATAATGAAATACTAATCAAAATCAAATTTATGATAAAAAGATTAAGTAGTGACCACCTGAAACCATTAGCCAATCTTAATATGACTAAAATTTGAAGAACAGATTTTCTATACTACTTAGTATAAAGCAATAGGAAATACATACTGTTATCTATAAAATTGCCATGCCAAAAAAAAAAAATTGAAATTGAGGAAGGTTAAAAGAGACACAAGACAAAGAACACAACAAAGTGATATCTCATTGTGACTTTATTGTATTTTCCTGATGTTTAGCAATGTGGGCTTCCTGATGGTTAGTAATCTGTTCATCATTTGTAAAGTCTTATTTTGAGAAATGTCTATTTGAGTCCTTTGACCATTTTTAATATATGTTATTGAGCATTTTTAATTTCTTGTATATTTGGGATATCATCCACTTAACAGATGCATAATTGACAAATATTTTCTCCCAGTTTGTGGGCTGTCTTTTCACTTTGTTAACTTATTTAGTTCTCTGTGCATAAGCTTTTGGGTTTGATGCAATCCCAGTTGTCTATCTTTGCTTTCATTGTCTGTCCTTTTGGGATCATATCCAAGAAATCACTGCCCAGACCAATATCATGGTCTCACTCATAGGCAGAATCTAAAAAAGCTAAACTCAGAAGCAAAACATAAAATAGTGATGACCAGAGGCTGGGAAAAAGAAGAAGCAAGGTGGGAGATAAGAAAGGGAAATGTGAGGCTGGGGATGTGGCTCAAGCGGTAGCACGCTCGCCTGGCATGCGTGCGGCCCGGGTTCGATCCTCAGCACCACATACAAACAAAGATGTTGTGTCCGCCAAAAACTAAAAAATAAATATTAAAAAATTCTCTCTCTTTCTCTCTCTCTCTCTCTCTCTCTCTCTCTCTCTCTCTCTCTCTAAAAAAAAGAAAGAAAGGGAAATGTAAGTAAAAGGCACAAAATTTCAGTAAGGAAAATAACTTCTACGGACCTACTACACAGCATGATGACAATAATTAATAGCAATACATTGCATATTTCAAATTCTGTAAGAGTAGGTTTTTTTCACTATAAAAAAGTGATAAACACATAAGGTGATGAACATATTGATTAGCCTGATTTAAACATCTCCAAATGTATTGTACTATCGCATCAACTCCATAAATATCTACAATTATTAAAAATAGTTAAATTTTTAACATGCATGCCTAGACCTGCATTGATATAATGTAGATGAGGAAATTAGGGAGACTGGAATATTAGAACCAGTTAGTCTTTTAAGACACACACACTCAATCTTTCTCATCCTAGACAGAGTTACTTGTCCTTGAGCACACAGCCACCATAGGATCAAAGTAATGCAGATTCGGGGAATGGCACCAGAAGATCTCAGAAATTACATTCTCCCAAATTAACAAATGTATTACAACTCCAACAGAGAACACGTGGAATGCAGCCTTTGAATTCCTCTTTAAAAGCCCCCTGTTCCTGCTGATGGGCAGAATCACAGCCTCTGGGACAGGAGTCCCCTGTGTTTCTCCTTTGCTAGCAAATAAATAAACCTTTTTCCCTTTTCTCAAAAAAATAAAATAAAATAATTTTAAAAAGACACACTCAACCACACTAGGAGGATCCAGGATCCAGGCTTTTACTGCTAATGTGAGAAATAAGTTTTTGAGTAGATCCCAATCATTTTTATAAAGCTCTCCCACTTACCTGTAGCCCAAACTTTGCAATTAGAACTGCTGGTACTGAATTGGGAACCCAAATGCAATGGGAAGAGGAGCCAAGTGCCACACGCTTGATCACCACAGGTAAGGTGGACATGGTACCAGAATGACAGCAGAGTCAAAGCAGCAATCATGATGGTCTGGCTTGTGCAGACCTGTGGCATGGGCTGATGGATCATGGTGTTTCCAAAATGGAAATGAGATAGATGAGAAGTTCACCAAACTCTCACTTGATCCGTAGAAGCTGAAATTTTCTAGGTCAAGTGAACAAAAGTCTAAGCTGATTCATAAAAACAGAATCACAGCTCATTAATAAATTTCCAGCATTAATTGAAAACACTTTAAGTGCAAGGAAGACTGAATCCCCTTGAAGCCCAGCACACTGCCAAAAATCTGTACTGTCATTACCATTGGGCTTCTGACTTTTACCAAAGTAGCTACATTGGAGATAAGGAATGATCCATCTCTTGGGGGAGCTAATGTATCCTTGCTCTGACCTGACACTAATCCCAGGGGATCAAAAACATCACTGTAGTCCATCAGTCAGAGTAGCACATTGTAGTAATCTGCAGAATTTTAAAGCTCGGTCTCACAGCCCTTTCCCATCCTGTGGTTATTTCTCTAGCTCCTTAATGGATAATTCAAAAAAATACACTCATGAGAATCATCACTTTGGTTTCCTGGCCTGTGTTATAAAGGAAAGGCCAAGCAGAAGCTTCTAGAACTGACCTTACCTAGGAACATACTAAAACAAA
Source organism: Urocitellus parryii (assembly GCF_045843805.1). Classification (NCBI taxonomy): domain Eukaryota; kingdom Metazoa; phylum Chordata; class Mammalia; order Rodentia; family Sciuridae; genus Urocitellus; species Urocitellus parryii. Next base: position 99,152,185 of record NC_135535.1, on the reverse strand, counting down.
AGCAATACGAGATTTCCGAAGGAATTGAAGAGACCATCCACCATCAAGGTAAAAATTTTGTTCAAACCACATTGCTCTCTCTATATTGCTTGAGAGCTAAGCAATAACCACCTCCCAAAATCCTTCAGTAAATAAAATTATATATATATATATATATGATAAAATAAGTTAATATATGGGTTTATGATTGCATTTGGATCTTTACATTCATCCATTTAATTTAATTTCTGGTAGCTAACATTTTCTGTCACATCATCATTTTTAGGCTGATCAGTAACTGTCTATTTCATTCAGGTTAATAATAATAAATACTAACTATGGACTAGACACTATTCCAAGTATTTATCTAAATTAGTTTGTTTAATTCTCACAACAACTCCTAATGATAGAAACTATAAAATTATGCATTCTCATTTCATAGAAAACTCAGGGGAGAAAAAGCATAGGAAAAAAGCATAGGAAATCTACCTAACTATATATTCTGATAAGGAATTGCAAATGCATATAATAAGAATATTGCACAAGATATACATTTGTGTGGTTTTAGTAGAAAATTTATGATTAATGAAAATAAAGGGGATTGTTTCAAAAACTTCCTGTTCATTGTTTGTCTCTAGCATGTGTGAGTGTATGCATATAAAAAAGTTTGTGGAACAAATTTCATTAAACTTCAAAAAGACAAATCCCAAACATTCCTCCATTACTATCAACTTCACCCTTGCCCCAGAAGTGCCTGTCCTTTACAGAACTCAAAATTTACTACCAGATACAATGAAGCAATTCTCAAGAATTAATAGAATAAATTAGTAGATTGTATTTATAGCCAGTTATCTTAAGATCTTCTCACCTCTGCATGGTTTATGTCTCATGGGTTGATATCAAGTCCTGGGGAAGAAGTCTGTCTCACCAACCAACAGCTAGCAAAGAAGCATAAAAACAGAGAAAGTAGAATCCAACTGCAGCTAACCCCTTACACAGGAAGTCTCTCAGACTCACAGTCAGGGTGCTCTCCTTCACACAATAGGTAAGATAATGGAAACCTATAAAGTCAGATAATACAATCCTGTGTTCAACCAGCACATTTGAATCTATGACCCATTGTTGCTGAGCTATGAAAGTAGGTATAACAAGTTAAGGTGGGAATTTTTACATTTTTCTCAGAATTTTGGCTAATTTTTAGAATGGAGATGTAGATTTTTAAGTGACTTGTAACATAAAATGAAAAATTCTAGCGGGTAGATTTTTTTTCTTTTTTAATGAACATAACATATTCATTCATTCACTTAATGTGTGTTTATGGATTGCATGACTTTATACCAACCTATGTTCTAGAAGCTAGGGATATAATAATCATTATATATAACAAGTAAATATTTCTATGCTTACGAAGATTATATTACAGGAGGATAGAAGACAATAAACAAGTCAGGCATGAACTATGTTAAATTGTAATAAAAGCTAAGAGGAGCTATATATTGGGAAAGAAAGATGATAGGGAGTATGCAAGTAGTAATAGAAGACCTTACCCGGGAAGGAAATATTTCAATAGTCTTAAAAGTTATGAGAGGAGATCACAAGTCCAAATAGGGATCCTAGCAGAAGCCATGTTTTACTATTCAATACATAAGTAACAACTGAATCGATACATTTAGACAATGTCAATGTGTTTAGGATTTAGACAGAAAATAAAACTTTGAGTCAGACATGGTGGTGCACACCTGTAATCCCAGTACTTGGAAGGCTGAAGCAGGAGGATGATGAATTCAAGGCCAGGCTGGACAATTTAGTGAGATCCTGTCTCAAAAGAAAGAAAAAGGATTGGAGATGTGGCTTAGTTAGTGGTAGAGCAGTTCCCTAGCATGTATGAGGGCTTGAATTCAATCCCTGGTAAACAATAGAATAAAATAAAACTGATACACAAGAGAAAAACAAATCAAAATCACAGAGAAATAGATCAAAATATACATGGATAGTCTGGTTTATAACAAAGCATTTCAAGTCTGTGGGTTAGATATCATTTTGTAAGTTATTTGTTAGGTCCCTATTTACAACTTTAGCTATCCTAGGCTCTTTTTTTCTAATTTAATACTCTAATTGCATTCATTTTTATCAAATCCACCATTGTGCAAGCTTTTGTCCTATTTACCACCCTTTATCTCTTCTTTCTTCTCTCTTCATAAACAACTGGTTCATTTTTTTTCAAGTTATAGCTAAAAAAAAAATTCAATTACTTATTTTTTTAAAAATTTTATTGGTTCTTAACCAGGTTGCACTCTTGAGATATATGTCCCTGTTATTCCACATATTTCCTAACATGAAAATATTATGCACCAGGGCTACTCTTAACTGTGCCTATTAAAATGTATGATCCATGAGATTTAAGAACTATCTGATTTGCTCATTACTTGATCCCTACCAGTCATAGTATCGGGCACATTTTAAACACTAAATAAATAGATGTTGAGCTGTCTAATAAATAAATAAGTAGTAAATCAATTTGGTTTTATAAAGACTGTGAAGTAGGTAAAGAATTTTTTATTTGAGCTCAGAGAAATTAAAAAGCTTACTCAACATCACAGCAAAATGTGGACAGGGCAACAAAGTATTTGGTTCTTCATACTGAAATAGATCTCTTATCAAACTTAGATTTTTGCTTATTTCAGATCAAAGTTATAAAGATTTTAAAGGCTGAAGGATATCCCTATGTGAAATCTTTAATTGATCTATAATTTGCATACAATAATTTTACCCATTTTGAGAGCAGTTTGATGAGTTTTAACAAATATACTCCATACTTACATGCATAATTAAGATACAGAATACTATCTCCCAGAAAGATATCTCATGCCCCTTTCTAGATGGTTTCCTTTCACCAACTTTGCCTCTAGAAACTACTGTCAACTACTTACCTTATTTTTTCTCTATAAATTTGCCTTCCCTATAAAGTCATATTTATAAATTCATATGGCATATAGGTTTCTGATTATGAATTCTTCTGCTTAATGCTATTGAAATTTATTGTGTGTCAGTAGTTCACTCCCTTAGAGCTGAGAATTATTCCATTGCATGAATCACTCACTATTCACTCACTGGTTAGAGAACTTTGGGTTGCTTATACCTTCTGGTGGTTATGAATAAAGAAGCCATAACATTCATTTTATAAGTCTTTGTGTGGATGTTTTTATTTCTCTTTCATGAATACATGTGATTTGTGTCATAAAGAAGGTATATGTTGGACTTCTTAAGAAATTTCCAGTGATTTCATAAAGTGGTTATACAATTTCACATTCACGTGAGGGTTTTCATATATTCCATCTTCCCACCAGCGCTTGGTACTGTTTGTTTGTTTTTTAATCTGAGCCATTCTACTGGGTGTATGCAAACTCATTGTGGTTCTAATTTGCATTTCCCTAATAATCCATAATGTTTTATGATCATTTTGCCATCTTTGTTAAGTGTCTCTTCAAATCATTTATTTTTAAGTGAGATTTATGTAAATATATGATCAACTTCTTCCTCCCACATGTGCCTCTTCCCAGGGACAGCTCACACATGGCATCTGGCTTTTCTCAGAGCAAGTTAAAATGAGTATCAAAAATGGAAGCCAGACTTTTTTTTGAAACCTAATCACAGAAGTGAAATACCATTACTTTGACTATATGCTATCCTTAGAGAAATTAACTCTAAATAATATTTAAGGTTGGAGAATTTACCCAGATAAGAACAAGAGGAAGCTGTTTCAAAGGCTGCCTACTGCACTCATAGAAATATCATTTTATTTGATGTGTGGTCTTTTAGATGTGTGAGGCCCTGAGTTCAATCCCCAGTGCAAAAAAAAAAAAATTACATTTCATCTTTTCTAAACTCTATGTGTTCTCCTATTTCTGATTAACTATACTGGCTCACACACTCAGTATAATTTTGAAAAAAATGGTATATTCTTGCCTTGTTCCAAGTTTTAGGGATAAAGCATCTGTCTTTCACCTTTAAGAAGATTTTTTTTAATATGCCCTTTAGTGGGCTCAGGAAATTATATTTTATTCTTAGATTTGAGGAGCTTTTATCAAGAGGGGATGTCAAATAATGCCACAAATTTTTCTGCATATTTTGCATTGAAGATAGGGATTTGTTATTGTGCTGAAATAGTGAATTAGTTTTCAAGTGTTAAAACAAATGAGGATTTCTAGGAAAAAGCTCAAATGGTCATGAAGCATTTAAGCTTATTTATATTGCAAAATTTGATTTGCTAAAGTTTTGTTAAAGATTGTATTTAGGGGCATATGGGTCTATAGTATTTATTTTTTTTAAAAAAAGTGTGTCTAATTTTGTATCAGAGTAATACTGGCCTCATAAAATGATTTGGGAAGTGTTTCTCAACTAATTTCTGATAGAACTGGTGTTATGTTTTCCTTAAATATTTGTCAGAATTTACCAGTGAAGTGTGGAGTTTTCTTTGTGGGAAGGTTAATTTATAATTACAAACTGAATCACTTTAATAGATATGGAGCTAATTAGGTTAACAGTGGTTCGTAAGGGGATTTAGAAAGTGAGTATTTCAAAAATTTGTATAGTTTTATGTTGTTGTGTTTATTAGCAGGAAGTTGTTAATAATGTTCACTTGTTCTTTAAATGTCTGTAGCACTCACATCACTACTTTCAATTCTGATTTTGATAATTTGTGTCTTCTCATTTCTTCTAGAATAATCAACTTTGTTGTTATATTAAAAGAACCAGCTTTTGTTACATTTACTGATTTTTCTGTTCATAATTTTTTGATTTCTGCTCTTGTCTCTATTATTTCTTTTCTTCTGCTGTCTTTGGGGTTAATTTGTTATTTTTCTAGTTCTAATGATAGATTCTCAGATCATTGATTTCTGACCTCTCTTCTAAGAAAAGCATTTTATAACTTCCCTCTAAACATGAGCTCAGCAAGTGCCCCTCTACCAGAATGGCACAAATTCTGTTATGTTGCTCTTCAACTTCCATTTAGCTTAAAATCTTTTTAGGTCTCCATTATGATTTATTCCCTAACCTATATGTCATTCATAAATATATTACTTAATTTCTGTGTATGGGAGGGTTTGGACATATTCTGCTGTTAATTGTTTTATTAATTCAATTATGGTCAGAGAATATGCATCTCTGATTTAAATTATTTTAAATTTGTGTGCTTTTTATTTGCCCTAATTTTTAGCCTAGTGAATATTCCATGTGCATTTGAACAGAATGTTTTATTTCATTGAGTGATATCCTCTATGTATGTCACTTATATCAATTTGATCTACATCCTTACTGATTCTTGTCTAAGCATTCTGGTAATGTTGAGAAAGGCATGTAGGAGTGTACTACCATAACTAAGGATTTGATTAGTTCTTCTTTCAATTCATCAGTTTGGGTTTTATATGTCATCAGGTTCTGTTATTAGGTATACAAACATTTGAAATGTCATGCTACTTAATTGCATTGATCCTTTCATTATGATATATTTTTCTTTGTTTATGTAGTAATAGTTGGTACAGTTTTCTTTTGGTACAGCAAAAAAATGTCACCTTATCATCTTCTGATTTGCAGAGTTAACAGATGAATATAATTCTTATTATTGCAAAGCTCCTCCATGGCCTATTGCTTTTCACTCTTTTTAAATTCATTGTGGTATAGTGGGCATAATTTTTGTTAATCTCTTTAAATTCACTGGGAGTTTTTCCCCCAGCCTTTGTCCAGTCTTCTAATAAATCCATAGAAAGAAATATTTATTTCTGATATCATAGTTTCAGCTCCACTATTTCCATTTGAGATATATATATATATATATATATGTATATATATATATCTGAAAATGTTCTCCTTATGTTCATGTCCATTTTTAGATTTTTTCCTGAGTTTTTTTTAAATATTAAAAAGCTATTTTTAAAAACTTTGACAATGGGTCATTTTCTTGCTTTTTGTGTTTCTAATAACATTTTATTGAACGGCAAACATTGTATGTCAAGTCAGAGTTCAGACACCTCTTCTGTAAGTCTGCACTTACTCAGTGGAGGCCTGAGCTGGTCTATGCTTTCTTGTTTCTGTGGTCACCATCAGTACACGGCAGACTTCAAATTCTTCCAGTGATGTGCTGATGCTCCCTTGCACTCAGTACAGGGTCTGGAGAGCTGGAGGTTCTTCTGCAGTGCTCTTCTTCTTCTCTCCGACTTTAATAGGTCCTGTACACCTGCACTCTGAATGGATTCTCTCCCTAAACTCTTGCCCCTCTACCAGTAGTACACTTCTGTGCCTTGCCACATGAAGTATGATAGTGTTGGAGAAACAAGAAATTCTGAGTTGCCTTGGTCTCTCCTTAATCCTGGGCAGCCCTGTGTGACTTGGCTATCTCCACACTCCTCCCCAGAAGCTGAGCTCATCTTTGGACCTGTGGAAAGTCTTCTGCAGGAATGAATCTCTCTTCTGTAGGCATAGTGGATCTCTACCTTGTATCAGTGTGGGATCTTTGATCCCAGAGGGTTTCTTTCCCTTTTCATTGGAGGGCATATTTTTCATTTCCTTTTCACTCAGTAGCAGAAAGTTCTTGTCAAGGTGTCATGAGTGAGCTATTCCATTAACATAGACAAACACCTCAGTCTCTTTCTACAATGTTGGAATGTATTGAATACCAATAAATTCACAGGTTGCACCACTTTCATCATTGATGATTCACCAAATACTTATGGGTCACCTAATAATCATAAGTTGGGAAATCACAAGTTATTTTATTCCAATTTCTAATATCTGTAGCACTAAAGTCACACAACATGCTTCACACAATTATAGAGATAGAAAGATGAAAGAGAGAGATACCTACACACATGCACATAGTTAGGTCACAGAAAGACTAAGAAAGGTGAAGGTAGCCACAGGGTTACAGGATACTGTGCCAAGAGCACAGGTAGAGAGAGATGAACTCGAAGAGTCAAGGAGTCACTGTAAGTGGTCAGATAATGGTTTTAATGAACCAGTCCCATAAAGCTGTCAAAGCAGAGGTTCTGGACAGTCGGCAGTTTTGGTTTCACAGTGTCAGTTTGAAGTATCAGCTTGGAGTGGGCTGCATTGTCGTCATGGGCAACAGAAACCACACTGTGCTAAAGTCCAAAAAAGACAGGAAACTTGAGGTTCATCGCTGTGGTGACTCTTTCCTGGACAAGGCTTGAGATGAGTGACCAGGTGATGGGGTCAGTGTGCTGCCATGTCCAAGCTAGGGGGACTCTTCCTTTTATGAGTCTTAGATGAGAGAGTTGTGTCAGGTGAAGCTTAAGCTCCTTTGTTGGGTGTTCCTGATGTGATCTGGAATGTCCACATGAGCAGGTACTCCTTGGTTTAGTTTGGTAAGTTGTCGTGTTTAACAATTATTTACCAACCATGCCTAATGTTTGGGCCAAGCATCATGGTGGTTATTTCTTGTACAAACAAGATGCTCAGTCATCCCACCATGGCACTTGTGCTTAAAATGGAGCAACCTATGGCAAACTGATGCTTTACAAAATGGAATAACTCAAAGTCAGGCACATCCTGAAAACTACTGTCCTATATATCATGAAGCAAACTCAGAGCAGGGCACAGCCTGCTCTCCACACTAGGGCCAGTGGTGAGAGTTTGCTGACCCTCTTCGGGAAGTAGACTGTTGGTAACTAGTGCAAGGCAAAGCAACAGTGGTTTCCTCTTCTTTTCGCAGAGACTTTATTTCCAGCTCGCTCTCTCAGCATCATCTTATTTTCTCTAAGACCAAGAAAGAGAGAGGATTATCCTACCTCATCCAAACTAGGGGGAGGGGGAAAAAAAAAAGCTTTTGCTTCTACCTTTTTCCCAAAGCAGTCAAACTTTCAAACTTGGTCTGGTTCCTGGGAGCAGGAGGCTATCTTGACCCTCCCTCAGCATCTTAAAGCATTTGCTTCCTGTAAGAAAAGGATCTGGGAAAGAGATGCTTGAAGCTTCTGTGAGCTCTGTCCTGCCTTGCCCTGTCTCATGAGCTTTCCTGGAGGCCTATCAAAGAGACCCTGAGAGTGAACATGGACTTATGCTGCAGCCAGGACTCTCAGTGACTCCTGAAAACCTACAATTAGCCTTTAAGAGTTTGTTAAAATTTTAGCAGTTTTATCTTACTTTTATGACAGCCTCCTATGCTGTGAAACACTTTGTGAAACCCTTCTCTCCTCAAAGGTGTACATTTGTATCATGAATCCATATGCTATCATCTGTGGTTAGAGAATAAAAACAAAGCCTAAAAGACATAGATGCTAAATATACTTAGTACCTATGTATTAAAATAATCTGTTATGGTTTAGATATTAAGTGTCCCCCAAAACCTCATGTGTAAGACAATGTAAGAAGGTTTAGTAAAATGATTAGGTTATAAGAGGTTTAACCTATCACTACATTAATCCCCTGATAGGGATTAACTGGAAGGTAACTGTAGGTAGGTAGGGTGGAGCTGGAAGAAGTGGGTCCCTGGGGATAGGCCTTTGGGGTATATAGTTTGTCCTTGAACAGAAGACTCTGCTTTCTGGTGTGACGTCTTGAGCCTCGTTCCTCCACCACACTCTGTTCTGCCTCACCTCAAGCCCTGAGGAATGGAGCCAGCTGTCTATCAACTGAGACCTTCGAAACTGTGAGCCCCCAAGTAAACTTTGCCTCCTTTAAAATTGTTGCTGTCAGCTCTTTTGTTCACAGCAGTGAAAAATTTGACTAAAACACTAATCCACATTTAAATATATGTTTAATATGAACATACACATTTCATATGTATGTATCTTTTAATGTATACCATTTCAATTTAATTAGAAAATACTACAAGGAGCGGAGAGCTAATCTTTTTTTAAAAAGTGATCATTAATCAGGCATGGTGGCACACAACTGTAATCTCAATGATTCGGGAGGCTGAGGCAGGAGAATCACAAGTTCGTTCAAAGCCACACTTGGCAATTTAGCAAGGCCCTAAGCAACTTGGTAAGATCCTGTCTCAAAAAAATAAATAAATAAATTTAAAAGGCTGGGGAAGTGACTCAGTGGTTAAGCACCCCTGAGTTCAATCCCTAGTACAAATAACAGAACAGTGGTGGTTAAGTGCAGGCCTAGCATATCCAAAGCCCTGAGTTCAATCCCCAGCACCCCCCACCCAAAAAAAAAGAGGAAGATACGGTGGTTAGCAGAAGACTTGCAGGGCTCAAAAAGAATTGTGATTAAACTAATACACATGTTAGACCAGGACGCAAGAAAAGACCACTGACTCCAATTAAAATCAAATTAAAGCAAGCTTATTATTTCAACCGGCAGGGCTGCCTTTCCCTCCCAAAAGGGCAGGAACAAGACAGCACCCCAGCTTTCCCGAAGCCCAGCTTTATAGCCCAGAAAGTTACACAAAGGGGGGTTACAGATAACAGAACTCTGACAAGCATCACACTAATGGTAGTTTACATTTTTTGCTGGCCCCAGCATCAGAATTTATGAGGACCATTAGAGCCTCAGAGAGGGTCGTTGTCTGGCCAGGGAAGGCCAATATTTATGAGGTGTCACTAAAGTTTCAGAGAGGGCTGCTATCTGGTCAGAGAGCCAGGCAGGGGTGAGTTCAAGGCACGGGCAGACATTCCAAGCAGGTTCAGAATTTGCAGTAATTTATAGTAAAGCTGAAATTAGCTTCTCATGGCTTTGTGGCGAGATTGATCCCAATTTTAAGAAAAGATCAGGTTGGGTCTATCACACACATATATATATATGAATTTTTATATAAATCGAGAGTTATAGAGCTATCACTCTGATTGCTTTCTTTCTCAGGGCTTTCCCTTCCTCCCACTCATACCCCAGAAAGGCCCTCTTTGTCTCACCAAGTTGGAACTAATTTGCACTCTTCTACTTGTAGAGTCTGAAGTAGATGCTCACTTGCTGATCCAGACATTTCTCCCAGACACTCCAGAAGGGAAGGCAGAGAAGCAGAGTGTGAGATGAAGTAGGAGTACAGACTAACAGAGACACTTTGAACATAGTAGAACTTCTAGAGAGCAGGAAAGAGCCCAGTTGTCCTGGTCATGCACTTCCTACCATCTGTCTGTCACCTGTGGACAATGTGCCAGTTAACAGTACTGCACACTTTTAAGTTCCACTCAAGAAAAGGTAGGAAACTTGGATACCCAGGTGGGTTTAGGAATCACAAAGAGGCACTCTTGCCCTAACCTGGATGAAACTCCTTGTTCATGTGTGGAATTCCTGTATAAACAGACAAAGCTCCTCTGTCACTACTACAGAAGAAAGGGGGAAACCTAATGAGGGATGAGAGGTGATTCTACTAAAAAAAAAAAATTGGCCAGAAATTATGGTTTTGAAAAGAAAAAGCCAACTGGGACTTTAAGGAAATGAACAGCGCTTTCTCCTGCCAGAGAAAACAATTCCGACAGGGAATTCTCAGATTGACCAAAGGGTTGGTAAGCTTAGTTGTATTCCCATTGTAAAATTATGGAAAATAACATAGACCAGAGGTTCTTCAAGTGTGGTCCCATAACCTACAGCATAAACATCATCTGGGCATTATTAAAAATGCAAATTGCTGAATCAGAAACTAAGATGGGGCCCAACAATCTGTAGTTTAACAAGCTCTACTCGTGTTTCTAATGCAAACTAAAATTGGAAATCCACTGGTATGAGTGCTGGAAGAAATGAATTACAACTATGAAGAACCCCAACATTAAACTCTGTTGTGGAACAAATGAAAAAATTGAGAAACTAGCAATCTAAATATCAGAGGCTGACCACAGTTCAGAAGTAAGGATGTAACCGGATGTAAAATTCTTTCTTTACCTAAATACAAAATGGGAATATGTTGACTCATTTACATGATAGCTCATTGCTTTTATACAGCTTATTAAGATATGATTGACAAAAAACCCATATATTTACAGTGTACAAATTTTGAGTTACATATGTTATGAATATATGTATTCATAACAATCAAGCTAACATATCTATGACTTCAGCTAGCTACCACTTAGGTGTATGAGTGGTGAGAACCCATGAATCTACTCTCTTACAAATTTCAAGCATATAATTTCTCCTACTGAGTTGCTTAGAACCTCACTAACTTGCTACAGCTGGCTCTGAATTCACATCCTCCTGCCCAGGCAACATGCTAACCATTAGGTCTCCAGAGCCTATTCATCTTGTAACTAAAAGTTTCTAGCCATTGACCAATAGCTCCCATTTTCCCCAACCCCTAATAGCCCACTCTTCCACTCCCTGTTACCATGAGTTCACCTTTCTTAAATTCCACATATAAGAGAGATGATGCAATATCTTTCTGTGCCTGTCTTAATTTAAGTAGCATAATGTCCTTCAGGTTCATCCATGTTGTGACAAGTAACAGGATTTCATTAGAGAATGAAAACCAGACTGATGTATATGTTTCTTTCTTCTCATATATATCGTATCAGGGATTGAACCCAGGGGCGCTTAACCACTGGGTTTTTTTATGTTTTATTTAGAGACAGGGTCTTGCTGACTTGCTTAGGACTTTACTAACTTACTACAGCTGGCTCTGAATTCATATCCTCCTGCCTGAGCCTCCAGACCCACTGGGATTACAGGCAAAAGCCACAGTGCCCAGCTTTCATCCCAATTTTTGATACCTGAAAAAGATAATCTTCAGGTCTAGGCTAGTAGAGCATCACCCCTCACCTGAAGGTAATAATACCACAAATAGGCACAGTGACCAGAGGGGGTCAACTCATATCCCAGAAAGAGGTATGGCTCTGAACTCCTTCTCAGTGATACATTTCAATGACTTAGTGAATTTACATAGCATTTTTTTCACGCCTAACTAGCTTCCTTCCTATTGGCACCTCACCATTCTTATACTACTTTTACTGGACATTCATTGGTTAAAACTCAGCAAATGCCATCAATTGATATTGTTTTGTCAAAGCATATTCAAATCAATACTAAAATATAAAATATAATTAAATAACACTTGAGCAAGTTCTAGACCACCTGTGACTTGCCTATGCCAACCCAACCCTCCACCATCATGAGAAGCAGAAGTCCATTATAAAACATTCTACACAATTCTCTATAAAAAATAAAACATAAAAATAGACCCAGACACTTCCTGAGAGGTTAACAACACATCTAGCCCAGCAGAGGAAGAGAAGTGGCTGGAGCTCCCTGGGGTATCTTAACTAAAACCACACAGGAAGTCTCACTGAGTGTTCACTTACTGTAAACCACCAGAGACCAGCAGAGACTTTGACAAGGACCTTCCCTTTTTCTTCCCTTGCATCCAACAGCTGGAACTAGGAGAAATTTAATTTAAAAAAGAAATAACATTGATTCAAGATTTACCCTTAACTCCTTGGTTGACTTTAAGTTTGGCCTCCTGAATATGGATTGTCTAGTATGTTTACTCTAACAAACGTTCACATGAGAACGTGATATTGTATTAAACAGTATGATGATTCAAAATACAGTGCTTGGCTCCAGAACTTGTTTTGTTTTGTTTTGTTTTGTTGAGGGCAGTGGGAGTTTATTTTGGTTTTTTGGTTGATTTTGTTTTGGATTTTTGTATTTTTTTACACTTTATCACAGTCATGGAAACTTTAGGTTCTATGTTTTTGTAATATATTTACTTTGGTGGTTTTATTTACGAAAGTAAGATCATAACTGACTCCTTTAATCTTTACTGACTCTCTTCACAAGTGAATTCAGGCCAAGGAATGAAACTGACCAAATTATGTTGTGTACATGCATGAAAATGTAATAATAAATTTAACTAATATGTGCAATTATAATTCAACAATAAACAGAATTGTACATAAAATAAAAATGAATGCAGGCTGTTGGTGCTGTTATCCAAATTCCATGGTTTACTGAGGCAAACCAGTATGTAAGGAATTCATATGCCAAGTATTATTTATGAGGACTGGGGGGGGGTCATTGCTGTTGTTACTGTTTGACATAAATTACTTCATCTAATCCTCAACAAACTGAACCTAGGGCTATATCCTTCCTCATTTTTCAGATTAAAAAAAAAACTGATTTAGGAATATTAGGTGATTCCCAAAGGGGCACTCAATTGATAAATGCACATCTATGCATTTATACAGTATATTTTGGTACTCTATTATGCATCTATAGGTGAAGAATAACATTCTTGTCCTACTTTTCTGTAATTAATATCAGAAGATATTAATTTTGTTTCTTACATTCAAGATACAGCATGCACAAAATTTCCTTATAAGAAACAGGGACAATCCTGGAGGAAGCCACATTTTTTACTCCAGATGACCAATATGAGCCCACAATGATAATAGGAGAGTGAGGAGAGTGGAAGTAGCTCAAAATTAGGCAGACTGGGAGTTTTCTGGTAGAAAACCTGTGAGCAACAGGGCGAGAGCCATTAACCTCCAGCACCATTTTGCTGCCAAAATAAGGAAACATGTTCACATTGGAGTGTTCACATGTTCACATGTTCACATGTCGCATTGGAGTGTTTCCACTCGCCTTTCAGCTTCAGAAGGATTGCTCAGTGTCCCTCTTGTCAGCACTGCTTTTTTTACGGTGAGCCCACTGAGAGCCCTGGACCAGACCCGCATCATAAACTCAGTGTTTAAAAGGAGATCTTAAAGTAAGATCTCATTTTCTCCAAAACCTCCCTTAAGTCCAAAGCCCAGAGCTTCTCAAATTTAACAGATTTTCCACTTACTAATTCAATCATCTGCTTCTAAAATGGGAAAACCATCCCAAAAGGCAGCTTACTAAACTCCTTCCTCTGCTCATAAATAGCTGCCTACAAATGCTCCTCTCCCTCTTCACATATGCTCTTTATTGTGCTAAAAGGTTGAGTTCTGGTGGAAAGAATCTTGAGGAAATCCATGTTATTAAAAATCATCTTGGTTTCACAATCCAAATGTTGGCAAAAAAAATCAAGATACTTTAGTAACAGTATTTTATATCATGATATTCCTTAAATAACAGCATCAATATTTTCTTTTTTCTTTCTTCTTCTGTTTCTTCTTCTTTTCTTCTTCTTCTTCTTCTTCTTCTTCTTCTTCTTCTTCTTCTTCTTCTTCTTCTTCTTCTTCTTCTTCTTCTTTTCTCTCTCTCTCTCTCTCTCTCTCTCTCTCTCTCTCTCTCTCTCTCTCTCTGTACTGGAGATTGAACCCAGAAGCATTCTACCACTGAACTGCATCCCTGCCCTTTTTATTTTGAGACAGGTTTTTCTAAGTTGCCCAGGAAGGCCTCAAACTTGCAATCCTTCTGTCTCAGTGTCCTCCCTGGGATTACAGGCATGCATTGCCACACCATGTTCAGTAGCCTCTTCCTTCTTTTTTTTTCCCCCAGTAGCCCCTTTCTAACACATAGGTAACATCCTTTCCCACAAAAACAATTGTAACTGATGCACCAATAATAGTTGTAACTGATGCACAGATAACTCGTCTACCTTGTTTGCTCTTGTAAATCTCAAAACAATGAAAACTAAGCACAAAGTTCAGCATGTCACAGCCATAATCAAATATTAGAGAAGAGTTCAAATTAGGAAAGTTGAGACTATTAAATGAGATAAAGAAAATGTATTACATCATATTGAGTCTTAACATTGCATTTGTTATACTTTTTTTCTAAACATCTACTTAAATCTGTCTCTTCAAGTGGACCATATGTTTAGTAAAGGCAAAAAATGTGTCTTAGTTTTGAATCATCAACACCCAGAGCAATGTCCACCTACCTGTACTGTAATCCCAGTGACTGAAGAGGCTTAGGCAGGAGAATTGCAAGTCTCAGGCCAGCCTGGACAACTTGCAAAACGCTGTCTCAAAATAAAAAGGGTTGGGGATGTAGCTCAGCAGTAGGGCACCACTGGGTTCAATCCCCAGTACTGCAAAAAACAAAACCCCATGAGATAAATATTACATGAATATATTTTTAATTGTTTAATATAATACAAGACAAAGAATTTTAAATTATAATAGGTACTAAAAACCTTCTATTCTTTTGTTATGTTGTTGTCAACCTGGTTTCATCTTATTAATAACATGTTGTCATTTTCAGTGAATCATTGTTGAAAATTGGAGTAACAAGGAAAAAATATGAAGAAAAAAATCCTAATGTCTCTTATAAAATTACATCAATATGTTTCATTTATATATTTTCTATGATATACAGTAGCAGTGTCACATTATTTTATGACTCCATTTTTCAATTAGCATCATGTCAGAAGCATTTCTCATATCATTGAATGCTTACTAAAGTCATTTTAAATTTTTGGTATTTATATATATATATGATCATATCATATATACTTAACCCTTATGTTATTGTTGGACATAAGATTTAACCTGGAATTTAGTAATTCAAATAATATATTAGTCAAACATGTAACATATGTGGCATCTGTCCACATATATTATTTTCTGAAGATAGAAAACTAGAAGTAAAATAATAGTCTCAAAAAGTACTACCATTTTTAAAGATACCAATATATTTTGCTAAATTTATGTGCAATGAATGGTCTTCTAATATTTCCAATAATAGATTATGAGAATATATTTATTAATTTATTCTGACCAACAAGACTTCAAGAGTTGATTTTAGAGTTTGGTTTATGTGGTGATGCCATCTGGTGGCCACAGTTCAAAATGACAAAATCAGAAGTGGAAAAGACGTTTCGGAAATATGATTTAAAGTTAAAGCAAATAGCTCAGGTCTTAAAAGTTTTCAAAAAAGCATTTCTCATATTTGAACTTTTTAAAATTCCTGGAAGCCATATGAAATAAAGTTTACAAACAGTCTCACATGATACTCTAAAATTCATCTATACCACTGAATTTCTGGAGCACCTCCCACATTCACATGGCAAATAATCATATCTAGGGTTGAAGTCAGAGAGGAAGTTTCAGTGTGTGGCCTTAAGGACTTTAAAGCTTAATGAGGATACATGAAAGCAAACCTATCATTACAAACTTGACCAAAAGCTTTTGCAAATACAAAATAATATTTACTAATCCTCTTCCCAGAAGTCTTATCCTGTAAGCCTCTGTGTGTGTGTGTGTGTGTGTGTGTGTGTGTGTGTGTGTGTGTCTTTCTCTCTCTCTTCGCCACTCCCACAGGAAACAATCAACCGTGAATAAATCCCAGCAAGAGGTTTATGTGGCAAAGGAAGTGATGTCTCCCATAAGTAGCCTGGGAAGACCTGAGAAAAGCCAATATAGCAAGCCAGTAAGGCTGGAAGCCGGATCCTCCCTAGTGGAACCTTCAAATGGATGTAGCCCTCATCCGTATTCCACGATGGCCTTGTGAAAAATCCTAATTCAGAATCAGTCCTGCATAGGTACCTGACTCACAAAAGATGTGAGATTAAATTTGGGGATAATTTGCTACAAAGAAATAGCTAACACATTCATTATTTAAAAGAATTTGAAACATATTCAAATATTTGAACATTAATTTCAACAACTCAAATGAAGTCTTTTACAAAATTTAAACTGCAATCAAGGTTTAGTTTAGCTAACTCTTTTGAATAGTTCACACATGTTAATTTACAAATACATCCAAGTATGCTGGGTGTGGTGGTGCCCAGCCTATAATCCCAGTGACTAGGAAATCTGAGGCAGGAGGATGGCAATTTCAAGGCCAGCCACCAATTTTGAGAGGACCTAAGCAGCTAGGCAAAAGGCCCACCCCTATAATCCCAGATGCTCAGGAGGTTGAGACCGGAGAATCTCAAATTGGAGGCCAGCCTCAGCAATTTAGCAAGCCCCCAAGCAATTTAGTGAGAACATCTCAAAACAAAAGTATATAGGACTGTGTGGATGTGGATAAGTGTAAAGCACCTCTGGGTTCAATCTCTGGTCCCCACCCCTACCTCCCCCCCCCAAAAAAAAATATATATATATATACACACACACACACAAATACAGAAAAAATCATTACAATATTATTAAACACCTCTTACTTTTATACCTAATCCTAAACATGATAGTTTCTAAACTTCATTTTTTTTATTCTTTTAACTTTTTATCCTTTGTAAGACTACTTGTGCCAATATGTCTTTTTTAATCTGACAGAAGCACCCTTTGTCTTAAGTGTTACCTTATTTACCGATAACAGTAAAATGTATTACTGGTCCAACCTTAATTTTTCCCTTCTCAATATATGAAATTGGCTGAATTTCAGAGACTTCTGGTTCTCTTAAGAGGCTAACAACATTAGTGTCCAAAGGCTTGGAACTAGGGCTCATCAATGTGAAGTAAGCAAAATGCATATTATTTTGCCATTTTTTTAAGTGAGCACCATGGGAGATGAAGTTGTTTTATACTCATAGATTTTTTTTACTTCAGTCCATTTTATTTTATTTTTATTTAACATATGAGTTTGCCACTGCCTACTTTTCCTACACTATGAGATTCATCAACTTTACACAACATTGAAATTTCAGATTGTTCCTACTCACCCTCATCTAATATATCCTTCACATAGCAGCCAGACTATCCTCTTAAAATTCTAATTGTACTCTTTCTCCCCTCAATATAAAAGCTTTTAATGACTTCCTTTGAATGTAAGAGAAACATCCATAATTGCCTGATTATCTGGTCTTTCCTTCTTTAGCTTCCTTTTCTGTGACTCTTCCTACTCCCATAATCTCTTCCCATACTGACCTCCTTTTGGCTCTCATATGTACCAAAACAGGTATTTGGGTATAATTTCTGATCCTGAGAATGTTTTAGTCTAACTGAAGAAAGCATTGCAGTAAACATCAACAAAAAATAAAATACAGTATCTTCTTTAGAATCACCGACACCTAGCACAGTGTCTAGAATAGGGTTGACCTGCAAGAAAGTGATTTGTAATTATATTAAAGCAAGAGCATATTAGGATGATAAACCAGATAAAAGAAACTGGACTATATTTTTTAAACTATTATTACAACAATGTTTCCAACAAAACATTTTAATGATGTAGGTCAAAGTACAATTACAGAAGCATAAAATTTTCAGAGATGGTATAGCACATACTGGAACACAGCCCAATAAAAGACAATGAAAAAGGTGAGTTTAAGAAAATCTTTTCATTGGGCCGGTCATGGTGGCCCACACCTATAATCCTGTGGCTCAGGAGGCCAAGGCAGGAGGATGGTAAATTCAAAGCCAGTCTCAGTAATTTAGTGAGGCCCAAAGCAACTTAGTGACACCCTGTCTCAAAATAAAAAAGGCCAGAGATGTGGCTAAGTGGTTAAGTGTCCCTGGGTGCAATCCCCAGTATAAATTTAAAAAAGAAAAAGAAAAAAGAAAGAAAGAAAATATCTTTTCACTGAAACATGCTATCAAATTGTTTAATGCATCTACACATGTGTGCAGACATATACACTTTACACATACAAGTAATGACTCCTTACATTATCTAGGAATAAATGATGGCTAATATGCAGAATTTTAATATTTATTAAAACATTAATTGGAATGATAAGATTTGCACCATCCTAAATCCAAATTCCCAGTGTCACTCACTACAAAATATATCGTGAATTTATTTTCTTCAATTCTTTTTGCAACTGCTATAACTACAAAGGTAAAAAAAATTATAAATCAGACTTTTATATGTAAAGTGTTTGCTAAAGCTTTTAAAAGCCATAAATGACAATATTGTTTCTTTCAGTTTTACTGGCCATCTTTTGAGAGAAGAAACAAGTCTTAGCATGAAGTATCCACTTGTATTATTGAATAGGATAATCAAAAGAGATTAAAGAATGGTTATGAACCCTAACATTATTGTATAATGCATTTACACAATAGCCCAACATTAGTATTATTTCCTCAAATAACAAGGGTCTTATCTTACTCTATTGGATTCCATATCAAATAAAACATCTTCACTGTACTGCAGTGCACTTTCTGCACAGTACTGTAGTGATTTGCAGATGCAAGAAGATTTGGTGACTTGTTGCCCTGAGATGTTAAACTCAGCCTCAGAGGTCACTAGGTATCTTAGGACATCCTCACTACTTAAAGGTGTATAAATAGGTTACATGTGTATCAGGTACAGGAAGAAGTATTTTAATAAAGAAAAATATCCAATAAGAAGTTAAAGTTCATGATTAATTTCCTTAAGGGGAAAATGAGTTATATTTCCCTGGAGCTTTTCCAATATGGTAGATAAGGCAGGGAAGTTATAGAGAGAAAAACACAAGTTCATTGCTGGACATATAAGATCCTATTCAAAGCTTATGATTCTGTGAGAATAGATACTTACCATAATCATATTTTTCAGAAGTTCTGCATCATATTTTCTTATTTTTGTCATGAAATTTCACCACTGTGTAAATATTCTCTTCAGTCATTTCTGGAGAGCAGAGAAACATAATAAGATATGGGAAAGTGGAACTTCCTCCACAATGACTCAAGAAAAAAGTCATGATAATTTATACATCCCACACAACATGTTGTTGGTAACAAAAAGCATATTGGAGTAGATTTTCTTTTTCACTTACAGGAATTCCTTTGAAAGCCCTTTCTAAGTCAAGTTGGCATTTCCCACCATCTGTGGTCTTCTATAGGCCTGAGCAATGCTGTTGTGTTAGTGATGAATAGAAAAATAGTTTGATCTCATGGGGACAAAACCATAAGATATTATCATTTCAAAGAAACTCTCCTACTATGATCAGGAAAAAAAAAAAACAATTGAAATAACAGCTTGCAATACCTTCCTGAGAGCTCTCAGGAAGAGAACAGACCAAAACTGCTTTGATTACCTGAGAGATTTAAGACTGTTAATTCCTCAATCACAAATCACAATGGTTTCCTGTTTTTTTTTTTTTTTTTTGCTTTGCTTTGTGTTTGTTTTTAGTATTAAACCATCTTGCTTTTTAGCACAGTACACTCTATACTGTGATGCCATAAAGTAAGAACAAAACTTAGAGCTACTGTGATAATAAATCCAAAATTGTTCTGATGTCCCCATTCTACTTTTCCTATAAGTCTGTTCCTCCCTGTCAGACAATCTGCTTGTAATTTAATTCAGTGTGAGTCTTCTCTTCTGCATGATAAGGGACACATTGAAACTGATAACAGCTATGGATAGGTCACTAATGTGTCCAACTAGAAAAATGCATTCTCTTTTTCCAAACTCAACTGAATGGATGTCTTTAAAAAGTCATCCCTAGTAACATTCTGTACCTCAGAATGTCAACTCCAAGAGTTATATGGTCAACTTGTATGGTCAACTCCAAGAGAACATCTTAGTAGTAAAATTACTGATGTCTTCACCACGTTGCATTTCAATTATTTATAGGTATATCTGCCTTCTTTGAACTCGCTCAGGGAAATGTCTGTGAATCTCTTAACTTTATAATGTCAGTACCAAGTATAATGCCTCTCTCATAGCAATAGCTAAATACTGTTGAACAAAGGAATAAAGGAGTAAATGAAATGCGCTATTAAAGGAGACGATTACGGACAAGGAAAACTAAAAGAAGCAATTAATTCTGTTTTAAGGTATTGATGAAAGAATTATTTGATTTCCATGAATGATTTTGTTCCTAAACTAAAATACAAAGTATTTATCTTTTAAAAGTTTTTAACTTATAAAGAAAAAAATCTCATACCATAGATTATTTGAATGCCCCCAGAAAATAAAAAACAACTCTATCTAGTTTACTTTAAACTAAGAACAAAGGCTAAATTGAAAACATAACACAAAATATTCAACTAAATAATATTATTTCTATTGAAAGGAAAAGGTAAACATACTTGCTTCACTTTTCTCATTGTGTAATTTGTTTTATTCAGTTGCAAAAGTAAGAAATATTGAATAGTCCAGAATTATTCTCTAACCAGACCTTTCAAAATTTAACTTGGTTCTACTGAAAATTTTCTAACCAAAGGGATTCAGTTCTCTCCCCTAAAGTTCTAGTGTTCTGAGTTTACTCTATTGCTCCTGGACTTCAAATCAATACCCACCAGATACAATTAAGGATGTTCATTCACTCTCCAGAATCAGTAGCCTAGGATTCCTTTGTCCTCACCTGAAAGATCCACAAATAATTTGTTCAGAAACAGAGTTGAGGTTGGCTTGCTTTTCCTGATCAATGTTGAACAGGAAGAAAGTATATGATACCCAGAACAGCAGCAATATTCTCCAGTATCTAAAATATTTTAGGAGATCCTGATATTTTACAGGTATTCTGAGAGTTGCTAGTCTGGTCAGAATTCTTACAAATATTTACTTATTATTTTAAGAACATTTTTCCTCTATTTTGCCTAGAGAATGGAGCCAAACAAGTACTTCTGAACTAAATATATTTGATAAATGGTGGGAAAGTTGCTATAAATGAGTAGATAAAGAAAAGAAGGAGATTCTGCTCTCAAGGTTTTGTGGTATATAAAACAGAGAGAAAAGTGAAAAAAAAAAGGTAAGAAGAAAAGAGAAAGAGGGAAGTGAGAAATAACTGTAGTATAGAAGTATGTATAAACGTGGATGTATAACCAATGTGATCTCGCAATCTGTACACGTGGTAAAAATAAGAATTCATAACCCACTTGAATGAAATGTATGAAATATGATATGTCAAGATCATTGTAATCTTTTGAGCAACCAATAAAAAATAAAAATTAATCTGAAAAAAAAACTGTAAATGAGTTAGCTCAGAATCTCTGCAATCACTTTACATGTAGTTTCCATATTGTAAAGGTAAAATTTCTAAGCTGATTCTAAGCTGCAAAAGTCTGAGTTAAAGTGCAAAAGACCGGGCATTGTAAGGTTTCTAAATTACAAGGCTTGGGCTAAAAAATAATAGACCAGGTATTGTTAAAATTCCTCTGCTACCCCTGGAACCTGTAATCTCTGTAGCTGTTAGGACAATACCTGAACTGCCCAGTAAATACTTCCATTGATTCCCCGGTTGTTTATTAGCTAAGGGCTCCAAGTAGCTCGCAGGTAAGCATCCAGGCCCCAAAACCAATCAGTTTAAATGTGTACCCCGCTTGGGAGTGACCAATCACCCCTGCCCAGACTGTTCCCGCCAATGAATGTACTAATCATGTCTCAAAGTTGTTGTTCAATTTCCCCGCACTTCATGATGATTTGTTCTGATGTATGCAAAGCCCCCCCCCCGCCCTCTCCAAAAAGTGTACTTAAGCTCTGCTTGACCTCTGCTCTGGGCTGCTCTCCTTTCTCGAGTGGGCTCGGAGCCCTAGCATGCTGGTTCAATAAATCCCCTTTTGCCAATTGCATGGAGCTAGTCTCTTGTGGTCTCTTCCTCCGACGTTTTGCCGGTCCCTTACAATATAAAGATCTTATCTTTCCTGGATTTTGCATGAGGACAGGAAATCCCAGCCCCACCCAGAACTCAAAGGAGATCAGAGTATCATGGCAGCACCTCCCACTCCGTGGCAGACAAGAGTTAAAGGAGAAAATGCAAAAGAGAAAACTCTGCTTCAGAAACATTACAAATTTGAACTATGGGGAGTGTTGGGAAAACATATAACGGCAGCAGCACCCCAGAGAAAAACCCCAACATGGCGCCTAACGACCCTCTTTCTCCTCTTTTTTTTCTTTCACTGGCGCGAAACATTCCTGCCTGCGCCAATGTTCAAATCCTGCTGGTGGGAAGCCTTAGACCCAATAAGAATTAACTTCTTGGGCTCCAGAACTGACATATGGAAGAGCTTGCCAATAAACGGGTGACCTGTTATCTGCCTCAGCCCTGTGACCTCTCCTTAGACCTATATAAACACACAGCCTTTGGTAAGAAAGCGGAACCTCTTCGGTGATCTGTGTCGTGTGGTGTCTCCCATTTGTAGGGTGGTGCGGCGTCTTCCAGTCTTACAGGGAGAAAGAAAAATTATATCTTCATTAGCCCCCAAAAAATTATAAATACTAAAAATTAACTTGGTAAGTAGCACTGTTCTTAGGTTTTACTTTGCTAAATTATCCAAAAGAAAATAGCACAACTTTCTTCTCTTTCACTGAAAGAAAAAAAAGATAATGGCCAAAATATGTAAATTATATAGGATGTGTTACATTATATGTACAACTTGACCAACAAGTTTGGAAACATAAAGTTATACAATAACATTTGTCTAACACCATGGTGTTGCATGATCTATTCAAAGTATTAACCCTCATTAACAATGTGTTATGCACAATAGGAATAGCTACTGCAAATGAATGCAACATTTCTATCAATCTCTGCACATGCTTTTGTCTCCAAAAATTTTTACAGTATAAACCTGCACATTCCAGAAGTAATTAATCCCTAAAAAGTAAAAGAAAAACATTACCTGTACTTCCCAATTTGTATTTGTATATTCTGTATAATCTCAGCCTCTCCCTAATTAGAGTATTCATTCCTCATTAAGAAGTAATTTGCTGTCATAGATTCTTGTTTTTTAATTAATGTTTTTGTCTTTGCCAAGTTCCCTGATTTTAGGCTGTGACTATGTCATACTCATTTTTAATTTCCAGTGTTTACCATAGCTTCCTATACACAGCAACTGCTAAATAAATATTTCTTGAATAAAAATAAACTTTTAAGTATGTCTTTATAATTTATCTTTGAAGTCCATTTTGAATATATGACACCCAGGGCTTTATTTTCTCCAACAGTTTTTTTTTTTTTTATAATAATTACCTTGAAAGATTCCTCAAATGAAATCTCACAGCAATCCTCTGCTTATATTTTTCACCACTGTTCTTCTGGGTTGTCTGATAAAAGTCACTAATGAGTTTTGTTTCATATTACTTTACTTACAAAAGACAAACTACAAATACTAATTATGTTTGAAATTTATAAAAATTATGAAATTGTGTGAAGAAATACTTTTCAGTGCAGTTCAAATGACAAACATTTATGCAATGTAATCCAAATTACCATGATAAGAGACAAAGTTCTACAGAGCAGGAAAATGAGGTGTTTATTTCCACTGGGCTGAAATATAAGCAACTATACGAGGATGTGCCATTTAAGTTGATTTCTTGAGAGAAAAACCATTTTAGCTGTACAAATGGGAAAAGGAAAACCATTTTTTTAGCTGATAGGAAGGAACTTTTAGGGGAATACCTATGCTTTCAGAAAACCAGGGAGAGGGGTGTCTTGCCCCTTTAAAAGACTTCGAACTCTCCCTCAAGTTGTTCTTTTGTTTCACATAAGGCCCTCCACAGAATGCACAAGCAACTTGCCAAACATCACTGAGTCACTCTGATGAGTTTTGTTTTTTTTTATTCTATTGGTTCTTCTTAGTTATACATGACGGTAGAATCCATTTTGACAAAATTATACAAGCAGAAGATATGTTCTATCCTAATTAGGAACCTATTCTTGTGGGTAGGCACAATGGTGGGGTTCACTTAGGTAATTTCATATGTGTACATAGGAAAAGTTATATTCAATTTATTCTACTGTCTTTCTTATCCCTATCCCCTCCCATTTTTTTGTTCCCCTTTGCCTAATCTACTGAACTTTTCTTCTTTCCCTCCCTTCCCCACTTTATTGTGGTTTAGCTTCCACATATCAGAAAAAAAAAAATTTGACTTTTGGTTTTTTGGGATTGGCTTATTTCACTTACCATTTACTGGTAAGTGTCATAAAGTCATCCTCTTTATGGCTGTGTATTACTCCATTGTGTATACATACCAGAATTTCTTTTAACTCTGATGAATTCATTTAGGTGATCTAATGTAAATTTTGCTCAATTTAATACTAAATTCTCTACCCAGGAGGTATTCCTGGCTGCCATTTTTGAACATGTGATGAATGAAGCAGCATGGAATGTACCTGCCTCTACATGTGATAGTCTTTCCAATACTAACATACATAGTTTCTGCAATAAAAGCCCCTTGTTCTCCTTATTTGGAGAGATATACTGCTTTGGGAATTATCCCCAGTGCTTTCCTTACTTGTATTAATAATAAACTTCACTCTTCTATCTCCTGGTTATGGTGAATGACTTTGCACTCACAAAATGGCTAAGTTAGTCAGTTTTTCATCACTGTGGTCAAAAATACCCTACAAGAATAACCTAGAGATAAAAACATTTATTTTGGGCTCACAATTTCCGAGGTCTCAGTTCATATTAGGTTGACTCTCTTTCTTTGGTCCTAAGGTGGGGCAGAACATCATGGCAGAAAGACACAGCAGAGGAAAGCTGCTCAGCTCATGGCTGCAGGGAAGCAGTGAAAGAGGAGGAGGCCAGGGACAAGATGAACCCTTCCAGGTCACAGCCCCTGTGCCCTACTTCCTCCAGCTAGATTCCACCTACCAGAAATGCATACAGCTTTTAAATGGATTAGTCGACTGACCAGATGGATTAATCCACTGATAAACTCAGAACCCTTATGATCCAATCATTGCCTAAAAGCCCCACCTCTGAACATTGCTGCTTTGACACTACACATTGCTGCTACACATGAGCTCTTGAGAGACATCCTGCATTTAAATCATAACATACATAATCTTACTAACTCTCAGCTTTCTCATGTATAAAATGGGGATAGTGATACTCTCTCATAGCAATGTTGTAATTATATGATGAGGAAATATATCCATATTTGTCCAGATTAGAAAAGGAAACAGAAATCTCTCTATTCCCTGTAATCAGAGGGAATTTAATTCAAGGAATTGATGAAGCAGGTGACAAAGATGCTAAGAAACAATCTAGTAATCAATAAGAAAACTCAGTTTAGGAATGTCAGGGAGACTATCACCCCTAAATCAGAAGCAAGGAAGGAAGATAGTGGTGTTTCCAGCACCGGGATCATCTGCTGGAGCTAGAGCCACACAGACTCATCCAATGCAAGGTAAGACAAGAGGCTGTAGCTAGAGGTGTCACTAGCAGTTAGGTGGAAAAGGAATAGGAGGAGAAAATATTGAAGTTTATATCTTCTATACTTCATCTTAACCAAAAGATCAAGAAACAATATTTTATATCTTCTAGACACTTGATAGCTATTCGTAACAATAGCTTTCCATGTGTATATGATGGTCACATATTACTAGCATTTTTACATTCAAAGACTGTTTTCAGTAATAATTTTTAATCACATATGATTAAATTTAAACCCCCTGAATGATTGGACAACACAATAGTAGTGGTACAAGTAATTGCATATTTTGTGGGGGAGAGATTTGAGTTCTCATTTCCAAAGCAGGCTTACGATAGCCTGGGGCCAGCTATTCCTATACTTCCTCTCCAGATGTGGTTTGGATCCCGATGAAAGGACTGAAAGTAACAGAGACTTCTCCCTCCTGTTATATTATAAATATAATTTTTCCTCACTGGCTACTGGTGACTATGCTTATATTGAGAGGCATTATAGGATGCATACTAACCTTCATCACAACTTCCCCTGGATGCTTTAAGACTGCTTTCATTAGACAGCACCATCTTAGCCCAGATTTCCTTGGAGAACAATGTCTGAAGCAACTAATGAGGGAGGAGTGAGATCCAAAGAAAGCAACAGTGGGAGGGTAAAGGAAAGGGAAATGAAGGGAAAGAAGAAAAGTGAGTATGAGTGGATATTTTCAGGCTGGCCACAGGTTCAAAAGAAATTTTTTTTTTGTTTACTTTGAACATCTGACAAACACTGCATCTTTAGATAGTCGTATTGCAATTCACTGGCAGCCACTTCCTTGTCTCTTGTTTTTCACAGGTGAAAGTCTGCCGTATGGCAAATTGCTGCATACTTTTCTGCATTTCCAGATTGTGTTACCTGAACACTTCAGGCAACCTCTGGAAAGTCAAACTGTGAGAGATCTGTTCAACCTGAGCACTGGGTCTGCAATGGTTCCTGCCAAGGTGAACAAACTGGAGGCCATGCAGAGCTTAGCCTTCATACAGGTTGTAAGAACCTAGTTTTATAACCCTGGGCACAGAATGGGCATTGCTGGAGCTACTCTGGCCAGAAAGCTGGGCAAGTATCCAAATAAGTGAGGAAGACAGGGCTGAGCAGATCAGAGAAATCATGTAAATTAGACCTGATATACTTTCCAGTGATAAAGGGATACCTGCTGTCTAGTTTTTTTTTTTTGTTATCCTGAGTCCCTGATGTTTGCTAAGCACCAAAAAAATAAATAAAATAACCCAATCAACAAATGGGCCAACGACCTGAAGAGACACTTTTCAGGAGTGGATATATAATCAATAAACAAATATATGAAAAAATGTTCATCATCTCTAGCACGTAGAGAAATGCAAATCAAAACTACTCTAAGATATCATCTCATTCCAGTCAGAATGGTAGCTATTATGAAGACAAACAACAATAAGTGTTGGCAAGGCTGAGGGGGAAAAGGTACACTCATACACTGCTGGTGGGACTGCAAATTGGTGCAGCCAATAAGGAAAGCAGTATGGAGATCTTGGAAATCTGGGAATGGAACCATGATTTGACCCAGGTATCCCTCTCCTTGGACTATACCCAAAGGACTTAAAAACAGCATACAACAGGGTCACAGCCACATCAATGTTTATAGCAGCACAATTCACAATAGCTAAACTGTGGAGCCAACCTAGATGCCCTTCAGTGGATGAATGGATAAAAAAAAATGTGGCATATATATACACAATGAAATTTTACTCAGCAATAAAAGAGAATAAAATCATGGCATTTGCAGGGAAATGGATGGCATTGGAGAAGATAATGTTAAGTGAAGTTAGCCAATCCCAAAAAACAAATGCTGAATGTCTTCTCTGATATAAAGAGGCTGACTCATAGTAGGGTAGGAAGGGGGAGCATGGGAGGAATAGATGAGTTATAAATAGGGAGGAAGGGTGGGAAGGAAATGGAAGGGGCAGGGGAATAGCAAGGATGGTGGAATGTGATAGACATCATTATATAAAGTACATGTATGAAAACACAAATTGGGTGTCAAAATACTTTATATACAGAGATATGAAAAATTGTGGTATATATGTGTAATAAGAATTTTAATGCATTCTGCTTCATTTTTTAAAATCAATAAAAAAAATAAAATTTAGAATAGAAAATTTAAAAAATAATAATTCAAAGAAAATCACTACATACCTATCAAAAGAGATAACATAAAATAAAAATGACAACCCAAAATGATCACCAGTATTTAGAGAAGATGGGTCATTCACATGTTATTGTTGTATGCAAAATATTACAGCCTCTTTGGAAAATAGTTTGGTGTTTTCCTATAAATAAAAAATTTGTATCTTCCATAGAACCCAGCAATTGAGGTCACATATTGTATAATTCCCTTTGTATAAAAAACTATTGGAACAACCAAAATGTCCTTCTATAGGTGAATGTTTAATCAAATAAACTTTCGGACATTTATTTCAAGGAAATGAAATGTAATATATGCACACAAAATTTGTTATAGCCGTTTAAAGCAGCTTTATTTGTAATCACAAAGAGAAAAAATGAAAAAAAATCTATTGGAAACAGCATACTACAGGGACACAGCCATATCAATGTTTATAGCAGCACAATTCACATAACAAAATTGTGAAACCAACCCAGATCCCTTTCAGTAGATGAATGAATAGGGTAACTTTGGTATATATACAATGCAATGGAACTTTACTCAGCATTAAAAGAGAATCAAATCATGGCAATTGCAGGTAAATGCGTGGAGTTGGAGAATATAATGATAAGTGAAGTAAGCCAATCCCAAATAACCAAAAGCTGAATGTTTTCTTTGATAGAAGGATTCGGATTCATAATGGCAATGATGGGGGCGGGGGAGCATGGGAGGAATGGAGGAACTTTAAATAGGGCAAAAGGGAGGGAGGGGAAGAGAGGGAAGAAGGGGATAGGAATTGATGATGCAATGAGTTAGACATCATTACCCTAAGTACATGTATGAAGACGCAAATGGTGTGAAAATAATTTGTGTACAATCAATGACTTGAAAAATTGTGCTCTATATGTGTAATATGAAATGAATTGCATTTGTGACATGGTATATAACAAATTAGAATAAATAAATGATTTAGTAAAAAAGAAAAGTGGAATTTAAAGCCAAATGATAAAAATTATTGTATTTATTGAAATATTTTAAATTAAAAATCAATTGTAATTCAAATTATAAAAGTAATACAAACTTGGTATAAAAAATAAAAATGTATAAAATAGAAAAAAAACTATTGGAACAACCAAAATGTCCTTCTATAGGTGAATGGTTAATTAAACTGTGTGGTGCATCCATTTCATGGAATACTACTCAGCAGTAAAAAAGAACAAAATGTTGATACCTCCAGAGAATTATGGTGAGGTCACATATTGTATAATTTCCTTTGCATAACAGTCTTGATGAAATTATAGAAGCAGAGCATGAGTGAGGAATCATTGAACTTAGGGCCTGTCATAATTGAACATGATCTCAAAACCATTACTTTAATTACATATCCAGATATCCTTTGCCAAGTAAGGTCACATCCACAGGTACTAGAGGTGAGAAATTGGACATATCTTTTGAGGGATGTGATTCAACCCACTGATCTACTGAATTTAAACTCTGGGATGAGATCATAAAGCTGTGTTTTACAAGTCCCCCAGGTGATTCTGATGTTCACTACGGTCTGAGACCCACTAACATTGATCATTATGTATTCTTGGGCTATTCTCTGCATTCCCTTGTTGCATGACCATAACCAGCTTCAGCAACCAAACCACTATTCCAGTTTTTCTCTTTCATATTTTTAAGCCAATTATGTTGTTTCAATTTTTCCTGTTTCATGCTGAGATGAGAGATTATCATCACATCCTATCTTTTTATCCAAATAAAAAAATCAAACACTGAATTACAAATTTGTAAATATCTGTATTAATTATAGACACTAAAAAGAAACTATTCCCTATTATTATAGACTGAGTGCTAATGTTACTCCCAAATTTATTATGAAATATAATTCCCCATGTGATACTATTGGAGATGGAGACTTTGGGAGGTAATCAGCTCATGAGGGCAAATCCCTTGTGAATGGAATTTGTATCCTAGAGACTCCAGAGATTTCCCTCACTCCTTCCTCCATGAAAGAACTCATCAAGAACAGCCAAATATAAATCAGACTCTCACCAAACACTGAATTTGTTGGTGCTTTGACCTTGAACTATCCTCTAGACTGTGAAAAACAAATTCCTGCATTTAAAAAATGCCCAGTTTAGGATATTTTGTTATAATAGCCCAAACAGGCTTAGCTCTCGCTTTCCGGCCAATACTGAGGTGCTTGAAGGCTGGTTGGGGTGGTGAGGCCTGAGGCAGGTTGTTTCCAGGCTGATTGTTACTTGCAAAATTGCAACCATAAAACTACTGAAGACTTGGGAACATGGCGGCGGGCGCGGAGAGATCAAGTCTCTGACCTCTTCAGCTGTGCAGGCATAGGGAGTCGTAAACAGCCTAAATCTGTTTACTCAGGATCACTAAGCAATGCTGAGCTGACGTGGATCTGGGGTGATCAATCTAGACCTCTCAGAACACACACTGAGCCCAGATCGGCTGAATTCAAGCTCCCGTTCGCCTGATTCCCGCAGACAAACAGCTGTGACTCAGCACTAATCCATCCGGCTGAAACAACTGGTCAGCCCTTCTGATCCTACGGAGGTAATGGCAACCGAGCCTTCATAGGTAGTGGCCACAGGTTTCAAACGGGGCTTGGGAGAGACAGTAAGGACCCACCCATTGCATTGGTCACCCGGCAAAGGGAAACGAACTGTCGCCATTTGCAAGAGATACCACCATGGCAGAGAACTGATGTCATCAGACTGCGGCGGAGGAGATAACTTCATTGAATCCTGCGGCTACAGCATCAAATAA
Organism: Urocitellus parryii; assembly: GCF_045843805.1. Lineage (NCBI taxonomy): Eukaryota > Metazoa > Chordata > Mammalia > Rodentia > Sciuridae > Urocitellus > Urocitellus parryii. The sequence goes on along the minus strand of NC_135535.1, from coordinate 99,121,398 downwards.
ATTTATAGGAGTAAACAGTAACTCAGCAGTCAAACAGAACAAGAAGTAACATGAGCAGCTTCAAAAAGCAAGGAAGAAAAGGAGTACAAACAATGCAGGACAGCCTAAATATTCAGGAGGACCTAGAGTCATCGGAAAAATGTTCATATAAAGAACTCAAGGAACACCTTAGACAGATGGAATGGAACCTTAAAGAGGATACGAGACAGCAAATTCAAGCAGCAAAAGAACACATTGAGAATGAGTTACATAAACAGATAAAAGAAGAAGTTAAGCATCTTTATCAGGAGATAGAGATTATAAAAAATAATCAAAAAATAATTCTAGAAATGAAGGAAATGATAAACCAAATTAAAAACTCAATTGAGAGTATCACTAACAGAGTGGAGCAAGTAGAAGCCAGAACGTCAGATACTGAAGACAAAATATATCATCTTGAAAAGAGTCTAACCAACTCAGAAAGGCTGTTAAAAAATCACGAGAAAAACATCCAAGAGTTATGGGATAACATAAAAAAAACAAATTTACGAGTCATCGGGATAGAAGAAGGCACAGAGATTCAAACCAAGGGAATGAGTAACCTGCTGAATGAAATAATTACAGAAAACTTTCCAGAAATAAAAAAGGAAACAGATATACAAATTGAAGATGCATTCAGGACACCGAGCACACAAAATCACAGTAGACCAACTCCAAGACACATTGTTATGAAGATATCCAATTTACAGAACAAAGAGAAAATATTAAAAGCTACAAGAGAAAAGAGACAGATTACATTCAGGGGTAAACCAATAAGATTAACAACAGATTTTTCATCACAGACACTGAAAGCAAGAAGGTCATGGAACAATGTATTTCAAACACTGAAAGACAATGGATGCCAACCAAGAATTCTGTATCCAGCAAAATTAAGCTTCAGGTATGACAACGAAATAAAAATCTTTCATGATAAACAAAAGTTAAAAGAATTTGCAGCCAGAAAACCAGCATTACAAAGCATTTTGAGCAAAACACTACACGAGGAAGTAATGAAAAACAATAACCAAAACCATCAGAAGGAAGTGCCTCTGTAAGACAGAGGGCGAGGGGAAAGATAATCATGGAGAAACAAACTAAATTTTTTAAAAAAAGGATAAATAATCAAACATGGATGGAAGTACAAACCATATATCAATAGTAACTCTGAATGTTAATGGCTTAAACTCTCCAATAAAGCGACATAGGCTGGTATCATGGATTAAAAAATCAAATCCAACAATATGCTGCCTCCAGGAGACACATCTGATTGGAAAAGACATACACAGGCTGAAGGTGAAAGGATGGGAAAAAATATACCACGCACACAGTCCTCGTAAGCAAGCAGGGGTGGCCATCCTCATATCGAATAAAATCGACATCAAAACTAAGTTAATCAAAAGGGATAAAGAAGGACACTATATACTGTTAAAAGGAACCATTCACCAACAAGACATAACAATTATCAATATTTATGCACCAAATAATGGCGCTGCGATATTCATAAAACAAATTCTCCTCAAGTTCAGGAATCAAATAGACCACAACACAATAATTATGGGTGACTTCAACACACCTCTCTCACCATTGGACAGATCCTCCAAACAAAAGTTGAATAAAGAAACTATAGAACTCAATACCACAATCAATAACCTAGACTCAACTGACATATATAGAATATATCAACCATCATCAAATGGATATACTTTTTTCTCAGCAGCACATGGATCCTTCTCAAAAATAGACCATATATTATGCCATAGGGCAACCCTCAGTAAATATAAAGGGGTGGAGATAATACCATGCATTTTATCTGATCATAATGGAATGAAACTGGAAATCAATGATAAAAGAAGGAAGGAAAAATCCTGCATCACATGGAAAATGAACAATATGTTACTGAATGATCAATGGGTTACAGAAGACATAAAGGAGGAAATCAAAAAATTCTTAGAGATAAATGAAAATACAGACACAACATATCGGAATCTATGGGACACAATGAAAGCAGTTTTAAGAGGAAAATTCATCGCCTGGTGGTCATTCCTCAAAAAAAGAAAAAACCAACAAATAAATGAGCTCACACTTCATCTCAAAGCCCTAGAAAAGGAAGAGCAAAACAACAGCAAATGTAGCAGAAGGCAAGAAATAATTAAAATCAGAGCGGAAATCAATGAAATTGAAACAAAAGAAACTATTGAAAAAATTAACAAAACTAAAAGTTGGTTCTTCGAAAAAATAAATAAGATCGACAGACCTTTAGCCATGCTAACGAAGAGAAGAAGACAGAGTACTCAAATTACTAACATACGGGATGAAAAAGGCAATATCACAACAGATGCTACAGAAATACAGAAGACAATTAGAAATTATTTTGAAAACCTATATTCCAATAAAATAGAAGATAGTGAAGACATCGATAAATTTCTTAAGTCATATGATTTGCCCAGACTGAGTCAGGAGGATACACACAATTTGAACAGACCAATATCAATGGATGAAATTGAAGAAGCCATCAAAAGACTACCAACCAAGAAAAGCCCAGGACCAGATGGGTATACAGCGGAGTTTTACAAAACCTTTAAAGAAGAATTACTACCAATACTTTTCAAGTTATTTCAGGAAATAGAAAAAGAGGGAGCTCTTCCAAATTCATTCTATGAGGCCAACATCACCCTGATTCCGAAACCAGACAAAGACACCTCAAAGAAAGAAAACTACAGACCAATATCTCTAATGAACCTAGATGCAAAAATCCTCAATAAAATTCTGGCAAATCGAATACAAAAACACATCAAAAAAATTGTGCACCATGATCAAGTAGGATTCATCCCTGGGATGCAAGGATGGTTCAATATACGTAAATCAATAAATATTATTCACCACATCAATAGACTTAAAGATAAGAACCATATGATCGTCTCGATAGACGCAGAGAAAGCATTCGACAAAGTACAGCACCCCTTTATGTTCAAAACATTAGAAAAACTAGGGATAACAGGAACTTACCTTGACATTGTAAAAGCTATCTATGCTAAGCCTCAGGCTAGCATCATTCTGAATGGACAAAAGTTAAAGGCATTCCCTCTAAAATCTGGAACAAGACAGGGATGCCCTCTATCACCACTTCTATTCAATATAGTTCTTGAAACACTGGCCAGAGCAATTAGACAGACAAAGGAAATTAAAGGCATAACAATAGGAAAAGAAGAACTTAAATTATCACTATTTGCAGATGACATGATTCTATACCTAGAAGACCCAAAAGGATCTACAAAGAAACTATTAGAACTAATAAATGAATTCAGCAAAGTGGCAGGATATAAAATCAACACGCACAAATCAAAGGCATTTCTGTATATCAGCGACAAAACTTCTGAAATGGAAATGAGGAAAAACACTCCATTCACAATATCCTCAAAAAAAATAAAATACTTGGGAATCAACCTAACAAAAGAGGTGAAAGATTTATACAATGAAAACTACAGAACCCTAAAGAGAGAAGTAGAAGAAGACCTTAGAAGATGGAAAAATATACCCTGTTCATGGATAGGCCGAACTAACATTATCAAAATGGCGATATTACCAAAAGTTCTCTATAGGTTTAATGCAATGCCAATCAAAATCCCAAAGGCATTTCTTGAAGAAATAGATAAAGCAATCATGAAATTCATATGGAAAAATAAAAGACCCAGAATAGCAAAAGCAATTCTAAGCAGGAAGTGTGAATCAGGCGGTATAGCGATACCAGATTTCAAACTATATTACAGAGCAATAGTGACCAAAACAGCATGGTACTGGTACCAAAACAGGCGGGTGGACCAATGGTATAGAATAGAGGACACAGAGACTAATCCACAAAGTTACAACTATCTTATATTTGATAAAGGGGCTAAAAGCATGCAATGGAGGAAGGATAGCATCTTCAACAAATGGTGTTGGGAAAACTGGAAATCCATATGCAACAAAATGAAACTGAATCCCTTTCTCTCGCCATGCACAAAAGTTAACTCAAAATGGATCAAGGAGCTTGATATCAAATCAGAGACTCTTTGCCTGATAGAAGAAAAAGTTGGCTATGATTTACATATTGTGGGGTCGGGCTCCAAATTCCTTAATAGGACACCCATAGCACAAGAGTTAATAACAAGAATCAACAAATGGGACTTACTTAAACTAAAAAGTTTTTTCTCAGCAAGAGAAACAATAAGAGAGGTAAATAGGGAGCCTACATCCTGGGAACAAATTTTTACTCCTCACACTTCAGATAGAGCCCTAATATCCAGAGTATACAAAGAACTCAAAAAATTAGACAATAAGATAACAAATAACCCAGTCAACAAATGGGCCAAGGACCTGAACAGACACTTCTCAGAGGAGGATATACAATCAATCAACAAGTACATGAAAAAATGCTCACCATCTCTAGCAGTCAGAGAAATGCAAATCAAAACCACCCTAAGATACCATCTCACTCCAGTAAGATTGGCAGCCACTATGAAGTCAAACAACAACAAGTGCTGGCGAGGATGTGGGGAAAAGGGTACTCTTGTACATTGCTGGTGGGACTGCAAATTGGTGCGGCCAATTTGGAAAGCAGTTTGGAGATTCCTGGGAAAGCTGGGAATGGAACCACCATTTGACCCTGCTATTGCCCTTCTCGGACTATTCCCTGAAGACCTTAAAAGAGCATGCTACAGGGATGCTGCCACATCGATGTTCATAGCAGCACAATTCACAATAGCTAGACTGTGGAACCAACCCAGATGCCCTTCAATAGATGAATGGATAAAAAAAATGTGGCATCTATACACAATGGAGTACTATGCAGCAATAAAAAATGACAAAATCATAGAATTTGCAGGGAAATGGATGGCACTAGAGAAGATTATGCTTAGTGAAGCTAGTCAATCCCTAAAAAACAAATACCAAATGTCTTCTTTGATATAATGAGAGCAACTAGGAACAGAGAGGGAGGAAGAGCAGGAAGAAAAGATTAACATTAAACAGAGACATGAGATGGGAGGGAAAGGGAGAGAAAAGGGAAATTGCATGGAAATGAAGGGAGACCCTCATTGCTATACAAAATTACATATAAGAGGTTGTGAGGGGAATGGGAAAATAAACAAGGAGAGAAATGAATTACAGTAGATGGGGTAGAGAGAGAAGATGGGAGGGGAGGGGAGGGGGGATAGTAGAGGATAGGAAAGGTAGCAGAATACAACAATTACTAATAGGGCATTATGTAAAATTGTGGATGTGTAACCGACGTGATTCTGCAATCTGCATTTGGGGTAAAATTGGGAGTTCATAACCCACTTCAATCTAATGTATGAAATATGATATGTCAAGAGCTGTGTAATGTTGTGAACAACCAATAAAAAAAAGAAAAAGAATGAAACAAAAAGCTGTTCATCAATAAAATTTATACAAATAGCTAGACTGATAAAGAAAAAAAATACAACTACATCAATATAAGAAAAAATGTAACAGGCAGTGTACTGTCCTATAGACAGTCAATGCATATATACTGAAGGAATATTACTGTTGAGTTGACACACAAAAAAGAGATATTTGACTCCAAACATCCATACCTATGAATGCAACTTTCTTTGAAAATATGGTCTTTGCAGATGTAATCAAGTAAAGATGAACCCATTAGGGTAGGCCCTAATCCAGTATGATAGCCTTTATAAGAAAAAGAAACCACATGTGAACACAGAGAAACATAGGGAGAATTCCACATGGTGACAGAGGAAGAAACTGATACAGCTGCAAGACAACACCACCAGTGACTGATGGTCAACACCAGAATCTAGGAAGTGGCAAGGAAAGATTCTCCCAAGTGTCAGAAGAATGGTACCCAACTGACATCATAATTGTGGACATTGGATCTGCAGAACAGTGACAGAATAAGTATTGTTTTAAACTACAAGTTTGTGATCTGTTAGAGCAACCCAGAAAACTAACATAATTATTTGAAAAACAATATGACAATAAATTTGACAATTTAGACAAAAAATTTTCAAAAGACTAAACTTACCATAATTGACAGAAATACAATGTCCAAAAAGCCTTTAGTCTATTAAATACTGGTATTTCTAATTAAATATCTTCTCCCAAGGGAAACTCAGGCCCAGATTATTTCATTGGTAAGTTAGATCAAACATTTAAGAAAACACGAATTTTGTCCAACTTTTTTTCAAAAGAACAGGCTATTCAAAAATATTCCAAATGAATATATAAGGCTAGTGTTTCACCTATATCATAAACAAAAAAAATGCTTAAAAAAATCTCTTATGAGAATGAACAAAAAGCAATCCTTTCAAAAATATTACCCAAGCCAGGTACATGCCAATGATCCCAGCAACTCAAAGGCTGAGGCAGGATGATTGCAAGCTAGAGGCCAGCTTCAGCAAGTAAGCAAGGCTCTCAGCAACATACATATTTTATATATATATATATATATATTTAGAGATATATGTATGTATATATATAAATTCTAAGCAAGTCTAGCAATATGGAAAAAGGTTAGATTTTATTACAACCAAGAGGGATTTATCAAAGTACAAGTTTTATTTAACGTTCAAAAAATAAAAATTTATCAATGCAAATCATCAGATCGTGACTATATCTGTCAGTTTTTGCTGCTGTAACAAATTACTGAGCCTGGATAATTTATAAAAGATTATTTAGCTCAAAGATTTGGAGGTTGGAAGTCCAAGATTAGGCAGCTTTGTCTGTTGGGCCTCTAGTGAAGGCCCCTTGGCCATCTAATGTGGTGGATGAAAACATGGAGAAGCATGTGCAAAAGGGAGAGAACACATGATGAGACAGCAAGCCAGAGCATACAGAAGACAGTCTTGTTCTCTCTAACAAACCATTCTCTGGAGAACTAATTCATTCTTCAGACTGGAATTAATCCCTTCCAAGGGCACCATCCCCAATGACACAATAAAAGAAGAATCTATCACTAGGCTCTTCCTCTAAAAGCTTTTACCACCCAAACACTGCCACCCTTAGGACCAATAACTTGCCAGCATACGAACTTTTGGGGGACAAACTACTTCCAAACCATAGCAGTGACTTAAAGAGAAAAGATATGTAATTGTTCCAGTAAATGCAGAAAAAAAAAAAGAGTATTAAAAATTCAACTCCTATGTTACAGTATCTCACTAAATGAATAAGTGTTTAAATAAAACAGATTTCATATGTGAATTTTTAGAGTTTTATCTTACTTTTAATTTTATTTATTGTGGAGGAGGAAAGGGGAGTAAACCAAGGGGCACTTAACAACCACTTAACCAAATCCCCAATCTGTTTTGTTTTTTGTATTTGTTTTGTTTTCTGACAGATTCAATGTTGTTCTTAGGGCCTCACTAAGTTGCTGAGGCTGGCTTTGAACTTTTCAATCCTCCTGCCTCAGCCTCCCCTCTATTTATCTTGACACCTTAATTTTGTTGTAATTTACATTAAATAAATTATGTATTTTAAAAATATAAAAAAGTTCAACTCCCATTCATAAGAAAACTATAAAACAAGAATGGAAAGCAATTTCCTCAACCTATTCAAGGAGGATCTCTGACCAAAAAACTACAGTTGACTTAACACATAATAATCAAAGACTAAATGGTTTTCTCTGTAATACTGGGAACAAGACAAGGAGGACAGTCTACTATCATCAATTCTCTAACATTGTGCTGGATGTCCTCACTAGTAAGATAAAACGACAGAAAGAGAAGAAGGAAAGGAAAAAGAAAAATATTCTATGTTCTCAGGTGACAAGATTTGAACATAGAAAAGAAAAAGTCTGGGGCTGGGGATGTGGCTCAAGCGGTAGCACGCTCGCCTGGCATGTGTGCGGCCAGGTTTCGATCCTCAGCACCATATACAAAGATGTTGTGTCCGCCAAAAACTAAAAAATATATTAAAAATTTAAAAAAAAAGAAAAAGTCTGAAGGAATACATAAACGTGCACATAAACTACTAGAATAAGTAAATGTAGCAAGATGATAGGATATGAGATAAATTTATAACAAAAAAAAAATTTCTACAAACTAATAACATAATTTTTTTAAGAGAGAGAGAGAGAGAGAGAGAGAGAATTTTTTAATATTTATTTTTTATTTCTAGGCAGACACAACATCTTTGTTGGTATGTGGTGCTGAGGATCGAACCCGGGCTGCACGCATGCCAGGCGAGCGTGCTACCGCTTGAGCCACATCCCCAGCCCCTAATAACATAATTTGAAAAAATAAATACCATTTAAAGTAGCATAAAAACACAAATTTAACAAAATACATGTAAGATCTGTATTTCAAAATGTAGCACATTGTTGAGAGAGAGCAAGAAAACCTAATTAAATGAAGAGATAAATCACAGTCATGAGGTAGAGGAAGAAGAGGAAAGTTTGGTTCAGAAGGACCTGGGTGAGGGAATCATAGGAATCTCTGTGCATGGTAAAGGGAAGAATCACCACTGTTTGAAACATGGGTTTATTTTTTTTCCAGGTCTGAGTAAAGAACAAGGTGCATATTAATGGAATACAAGTCTTGGAGAACATCAGTAAAGGAATTTTCAGTTCCTTCCTTGTACAAGTTAGCTATTCAACTTAGCATATAATCATTTTCATTTTCCTAATAAAGCTGCTTTTCTTTAAAAAAATCATGTTCATGAATTTTAACATTTAATATTGTTAAGATATCAGATCTATCTAATAAATCTATATTCAATGCAATCACAATCAAAATCCTATCCTTTTTGAGAAAATCCAAAAACCCGAAATAGGTGATACACTTTTGCCTCAGTCCGGCTGCAGCAAAATAACTGGGGGGTGAGGAGCAACTTGTGTAGATTGATACAGCAGGAGTGGGAGCCGTTTATTGTAGGACAGGAGGGGTATATATACATTCCACACAGCTTATCTTAATTAACATAAACTAGATACAGCAGTCAACCAATAAGGAATCTCCACACTTAATGGCTTGCTGGCGCCACCTCACAAACCAGTCCCCCTGGCAAAATGCCAGGTACCATCCTGACTTGTTTACAGACTCTAATATTTCCCCCTTTTGTTTAATTTAAATAATGACCATAGTGGTTTTTACACAAACACCATAAATAATCTGCTACAAGCAGAAGGGGAGGATACAAAATGTCACAATACCAAGCCAATTGATGGCTCCATGCAAGAAGCCCTTGGAAAAATTATACCAGCAATGACACCGTTAGCAAAGATACCTAGTTACAATCTGTTGTAGATTACAGTTTGTTGTCTCAGTCCAGGTAAAGCAGTGTCTCAATAGATTAACTCACAGTCCAGGTAAATCACAGTCCAGGTAAGTTCTGCAGGCAGCTAGCTTAAATCACAGTCCAGGTAAGTTCTGCAGGCAGCTAGCTTGATCCGAAGTCTCGTTGGGTTCCCAGTAACACTGGAAATTCTTCAACCCTCCTTTTCACCGGCACTGGGACGAAGGCAGGAACTCCGGATGGCTAAAGAAAATCCTGTAGTATTCCAGCAGGTGCTAAGAAAACAACCTTCTGAACAATTTAGTACATTATCTCAAGGTTTTCTACATTTGAAATAAGCCTTAATAGTGCTCATTACTCATTAGCTTCCAGGTGTGGGAGAACCACTGTAGTTACTGGCCTTGGAAATGATCAAACTTCAGGGACGCGGGCCGTCTTCCGCCTGCAGCATCCTGGGAAGCCCCAGAGTGTCCCAGACTCAAACTGCCACTGGGCACAGGGAGCAAGAGCCTGTGAGACCGTGCCGCCGGGTCAGGTTTGGATTTGGGCTCTCGCAGTGGCATCCCGCTCCCCAGGCGGGGGGCGGGGAAGAGCCGGCTGCCATTGCTTGGAAACTCCTTGCTGTGCCCTGACCGGCTCACGCATGTGGCAGCCGCAGCGCCAATTCCCGCACCCTCCGGTAACAAAAAGTATTCAGTAATAGCCTTTCGCTGCAACTTTTTTCCTGATAATCCTTCCTCCTCTGAACTTTCTTCTTTCTGACTAGACTTCCTGGGCTTCCATCAACACATGCCCTAACTTCTCTTGGTTCCACTGGGGTGCCTCCTTCCCTTAGTAATTTACTTCTCACCCCTTCCATATTTTCGTCACAAAGACAATACAACATTTCAAGACTAAACAAGACACAAACATACTGTATCAATCTTCTCCATTTTATCAAAATGGCCATTTTTCCTCTCGCCTATCTGTCTAGGGACGAGCAGATTTGCTCCCGTCCTATCTGTGGACGGGCAGCTTTTTTTTCGTCACTTACCCCCGAGGGTCCCGGGGCTCCCTGTATGGGCCACCCTCTGCCGCAGTCCGGCTGCAGCAAAATAACGGGGGTGGGGGTGGGGGGGTGGGGGGGGTGACGAGCAACTTGTGTACATTGATACAGCAGGAGTAGGAGCCGTTTATTGTAGGACAACAGAGCTATTTATTACATTCCACATAGCTTATCTAATTAACATACAGCAGTCAACCAATAAGGAATCTCCACACTTAATGGCTCCCTGGCGCCACCTCACAAACCAGTCCCCCTGGCAAAATGCCAGGTGCCATCCTGACTTGTTTACAGACTCTAACACACTTTTGCAAAAGAATAAATTTGGAGGTTTAGTGCACTTGATTCCAAAGGTTAATATAATGGTGTGGTAACTGAGGCATTATTGTGCTACTGCGGGAATAGGAGTATGGATTTCTAAAATGGAATATAAAATCTAGAAACTGACCCACACGGATGGGTCAATTAATTTTCTACAAAGACATTCAAGTATCTCCATGTAGGAAAGTCTTTTCAACAGTGCAACAACTAGATATCCATATGAAATAACTGTGAATCTCAACTCTTATCTCTCATATACAAATATTAATTTGAAATGAGGATAGGTTAAGAATATAAGTTAATATTTTAAAAGAATATGTTAAACCTATACACCTTCTGGAAACAATTATAGGACAAAATTTCTGTGATTTTTATGTAGAAAGATTTTCAAATATAAAAAAGCATGAAAAATGATAAATTAGGCTGCATTAAAAATTTTAAACTTCTCTTTCTTGAAAGATACCCTTAGGAAAATGAAGAAACAAGGTACAAAAAATATTCATATTACATGTTTTAGTCGGCTTTTTTACTGCTGCAACTGAAAGACCCAACCAGCACAACTGTAGAGGAGGAAAAGTTTATTTGAGGGCTCACAATTTTAGAGGTCTCAGTCCATAGAAGTCCAGCACCATTCAGGGGTGCAGGTAAGGCTGAACATCATCAGGAAGAGTGTGATGGAGAGAAGCAGCTTACATGATGATCAGAAAGCAGAGAGAGAGAGAGATCTTCACTTGCCAGAGACAAATATATACCCCCAAAGCCATGCCCCCAATTCCCACCTCTCCAGCCATACCCTACCAGCCTTCAGTTATCACTCACTTAATCCTTATCATGGAATTAATTCATTGATTGGGTTAAGACTCTCACAACCTAATCATTTCTCCTCTAAACTTTCTTGCATTGTCTAACACATGAGCTTTTGGGAGACACCTCATATCCAAATCATAACAACATACATCTAAGAAAAGACTTATTTGGATAATCTGAATATTTATATAAAGAACTTTAAAACTCCATAATTCATAGAGGCAAACCCAATTTTTAAAAAGTAAACAAAACACAAAGAGATACTTTACACAAGAAAATACACATTTTTAACAAACAAAAAAGATGCTCAATATCATCAGTCATTTGAGAAATACAAATTAAAACATTACAGTGAAACATCATTACACACTCCCCATAATAACTAAAATTAAGAAGACTAACAATATTGTATCATCAATGATGAAGAGCAACAGGAATATTCATTTGTTGCTCCTGGGAAAATAAAATCATATAACCACAGAAAATAACCTAGAAGTTCCTTATAAAATTAAACATGCCCAATAATCAGACCCCCCCCCCAGATATTTCTAGAAACAAAATAAAAACACATGTCCAATGGAAGGAGACCCTCATTGTTATACAAAATTACATATAAGAGGAAGTGAGGGGAAAGGGAAAAAAACAAGAGAGAGAAATGAATTACAGTAGATGGGGTAGAGAGAGAAGATGGGAGGGGAGGGAAAGGAGGGGGGATAGTAGAGGATAGGAAAGGCAGCAGAATACAACAGACACTAGTATGGCAGTATGTAAACATGTGGATGTGTAACCGATGTGATTCTGCAATCTGTATACAGGGTAAAAATGGGAGTTCATAATCCACTTGAATCAAATGTATGAAATATGATATGTCAAGAGCTTTGTAATGTTTTGAACAACTAATAAAAAAAATTAGAAATGATCAAAAAAAAAAAACACGTCCACACAGAGATTTGCACACAAATGTACATAGCATAGCAACTTTATTCATAGAAGCCAAAAAGTGGAAATACATCAAATGTTTATCAATGAATGAATAAAAAAATGTGGTTTATCAGTACAATAGACAAACAAAAAGAATGAATAATACATGAAAAAGTATAGATTGTTTCAAAAACATGCTGAGCAAAAAGTCAATTACAAAGAGAACATGAGTGATAAAATGCTGGAATGGCAAAATTAATGTACAGTGGAAGAAAGCATATCACCACTTGCATGGGGCCAGGTGGGTGGTGACAGACAGAAACTTTTTATAGGTGATGGATATGTCCTACATCTTGGCTGGATAGTGTATTAGAGGTACATATTTATTAAAACCCATATTCTTCTTAACTTACAGTGGGTGCATTTTATGATATTCACAGTACAAATTAAAAAAAGTTGATTTTTAAAATGGCAAGGTCAAGAAAGAAAAAGACTAAAGAACAGTTCACTGCATGATCCTGAACATGGAGGAAAAAACTTATAAATGACATTACTGGGACAACTGATAAAATATGAACATGGATTATAGATCATAGTACTGTATCAATACTAAATCTCCTGATTTTGATCATTGTAGTATTACTATATAAGACAAGTTTTTGTGCTTAAAAAATATTTAAACAAAAGAAGAAGATGGCATTTATTATCAAATGGATCAGCAAGGAGAGAGAGAGACAGAAAGGTGGATGGGGGGGAGAATATAAACCATAAAGCAAAATATAAACAACTGCAACTGATAATTTGGGTGAATGTTATGTGGGAATTCCTTGAACTATCCTTGCAATTATTCAGTATGTTAAAAATTGTATTTTATAACAAAATAAAAAATATTTTAAAGATGAGGTAAGCTTTAGATGTGAACAAAACACAACTATATTCTAGTTCTTAAATGTATTATAAAAGCCAGAAGACATTGAAATGATTGATCCTATTTATCAGGGTTCTTTAATTGGTTCTAAGGATGTCTCAGAAAAAAAGAAAGGAAGAATAAATCCTCAGTGCCATTACAGAAAAGGGAAACTGCTCTCCACAGACAGGCTCTTCTTCCTCTCCTTCTACAAAGAAACATGGCATCTGATTTCCTAGTCATGTAATGAAAAAAACATTTTCTTCCTCTTGCAGCTCATCTCTCTCTGCTTCTATAGCAGAAGTCAAAAACATGTATTTGTAAGTAATCACAAATTATGACTGTAAACAAACAAAAACTACAATATTCCATGTTTACCTTTTATTCTCATCACACATTAAAGCAGATGAAATACTTTACAGTCTTTTTTCACAAATACAATTGTAGCTATTATTGCATTCAATAGCGTCTTCTCTTGTTGCAGATAAAAAAACACAATGTCCTCTTGCAGGAGACATCATTACGAGAAGATGACTACAGAGAAGAAAACAGTGGGGGGCAACTCTTTAATTCTGAAGTGTATAATAATATAAATCATGATATAAAATTCTATTGCTTAAATATTCAGAATATAGAAATATTAATCATAACAATTATGAGATTTTCTTTTGCTGTAGGCCCATTAAATAGAATCATGTCTCTTTATCACACTCATAATCCCCCATGTTTTTTTACACTGGCAATTTTTGGATCATTAGACAACATTTAATTTACAATATTACCATGGGATTACAATATACCAAGCATGGTTTCTTTTTTTAAATTTTTTTATTTGTAGATGGACATAATATCTTTATTTCATTTGTTTATTATTTTTTTATGTGGTTCTGGGGATTGAACCCAGTGCCTCACACATGCTAGGCAAGCGCTCTACCACTGAGCCACAACCTCGGCCCAAACATGCTTTCTTATGTCAATCTTTTCAATAAAGTAAAAGACTAAAAAGAATTTCTGTAACACAAAACCAGGTCTCATATGTCTATATTTTAAAGGAAAATTAGAATATAGTTAGAGATAAGATTTCTTGATTGAAGTTTTTGTTTGTTTTTTTTCTTTTCCTCTTCCACCCCATATCTGGCAGTTATTGCTAAAACATGATAATTCATTAACTGTCCTGTCTATAGCAGGACATCAGTTTCAGCAAAATGGTGTACTAAGTACCAGAACTACCTTCCAGTGGAAAATAATTCTAAATGTTGAATAAAAAAAACTGAAAACTTTTTGCATAAATGCATGCACTGGTAAGAAGCAAATTTCTATACAGGCTGAGGCTTAAGTAAAGGTGGAACTGAAAAGGATAAGTGAAGCACTGAGGAAAGATTATCCCTTAATAGATACAGTAGGCTAAATGATAAATTCTACATCATGGGTATTCTAAATAATGAATGCCACACAAGCTACCAAGTGCTGAGAACTCAAAGGGATATATCTTCAGTAAAAGTCCCTAGGAACTATCTTGAACCTTAGATTTAAGCAGAAGGAAAAAAAAAATAACCTCACCTAAGAATTCAAAATCACAAAGCATCCCTCATGTAATACATATTTGATACATTATTTAAAATATTCAAATCTGCTATAGGATAAGAAACAAATAAGAAAGATAAATGAAACCAAGTAACTTGTGAGGCATAGGTAGAGCACATAAGATGTTTTGAAGAGATAGGTAAATTAGTAACCTATGAGAAATGTTACGTATAGATACAGTAAGTAAATCTTGTGTGATGAACATAAACAAAAAAGAAGACTAAGCAGACACTAACTATGTACAAAATATACATGAAGCATATCCTCAACATTCACAAGGCCATTCCATCTCCCATTGGTGACACCCATTCTAGCCCCTGCCCAATTAACACAAATTAAATTCATAAAACTGCTCATAAGGTTAATTGGAGAAGTGAAGTTGTAGCCAGGCTTATATGATACTGTGACTCCCCAGTAGAGAAAATATGTGTGCTGATCACAATAGTTTTTCTCTTTGTAGCCCTCATAACTCAAACCTCAAATCTGGCCCTATAACCCACACTATCATCAAGGAAGGATTCTGCTGCAGAGAGCATCAGGGCATAAAAAGAATGCTTGACGCAGGTTTCAGATGGCCCTCTCCCCATCTTGTGCCTTACTGTATCTATGACAGCCTACCTATATCTTTCCCTTTGCATTGTGCTACGGGTTCTAGGTGGATTTGATTTACCATCTTATCTGAGCATCTTAATTTGGCCTGTGAGTCTTTCTGTTTTATGACCTCCAAAGTAGGTTATCTAACAATGTCCTTGGAAAATACAACTATGTCAAGGTGATTTCAGGTCATTTTTTTGCAGGTTTACAACTCAGAGCTCCCAATACTTGCCCACCCCAAGTGAAAAGTGGACCAGATTCAGTGCTGCCAAACATCCAACTAAAGCATTTTTTTTTCTTGAGGAAGCCACCATCTTCATCTCAGACCTCAAATAGTTTCTACTGCAGCTTAAAGAGGGAAAAAAAATTCCTAAACACAGAAAATTGTATCATGGCCAGACATGGTGGTGAATGTCTATAATCCCAGTGACTCAGGAAGCTGAGGCAGGAGGATCAAAAGCTCAAGGCCAACTTTAGTGACTTAGTGAGGCCCTAAGCAACTTCCTTGTCTCAGAATAAAAAAATATAAAGGGTTGGGGATATGCCTCAATGGTAAAGTGCCTCTGGGTTCAATCCTCAGTACCAAAAAAAAAAAAAAAAAAAAAAAAGAAGAAGAAGAAGAAGAAATAGAAAAGGAAAGAAAATTACATCATGAAAAAAGCCACATTTGATATCTGATAATTCTAGAAAAATACTAGAATTATCAGATATCAAATGTGAAATGTTTCACTCTGTTTTAAGAAATAAAAGGCAGCTTGAAAATATGAGTGTCTAGCAAGATTATTTGAAAACACAAAAGAGAATTCCTAGAAATAAAAATACAATACTTAATATTTCTAAATAATGAACAATTTTATGGCAGATTAGAACTAAATGTAAACCTAATTGTTTATATACTGCTGCAATTCAAAATGGAAGGTATGTATATGCATATGAATGATTGTATCTATATGCAAATTCTTATATTTATGTCAATAAATAACATAAACAAACATACTATAAACTAATTATATAAAGAAGTTTCAAATGAATGTTTGGGATATTCAGAATATTCATTATAGCTAAGTCAGATGGTCCAATCACGTCACCTTAAAATTTATGATTCATGATTTGTGATTTTGAAGCAGGTGTAGTGGTGCACACCTATAATCTCTCAAGCACACTGTAATCCTAGCTTATGAGAAGAGGATCACAAGTTCAAGGCAAACCTGGGCAACTTAGTAAGACCCTGTCTCAAAATAAATTTTGTGATGAAGGTCAGGGGGTAGGGATGGAATTCTGTGGTAAAGTGCTGCTATCAAAAAAGTTATGATTGCTTCATTTTCTTTTTTTTAAAAAAAACTTGCTTTATTTTTTTAAAGGAGAGAGAGAGAGAGAATTTTAATATTTAGTTTTTAGTTTTTGGTGGACACAACATCTTTGTTTGTATGTGGTGTTGAGGATCGAACCTGGGCCACACGCAAGCCAGGCAAGCGCTCTACTGCTTGAGCCACATCCCCAGCCCGATTGCTTCATTTTCTGCATCTCATAACACATACTTCTGAGATCATACTACTATTATTATTAATAACTCTGTATGACACCTCTCTTCCTTTTTTAACTATACTTTCTAAAACACTTTATAACCCATTCTTCTTACACCAGTGACTTCCATTTGAAACTGTGTTAAATTGTGTGAAATGAGAGAATATTCATTCCAGACATAATCCAACTCCCACACTAATGGTAGAGTTAAATGTATTCCAGAAACTCACATTCCAGAAGATGTGTCATTGTCAACCCATTTCCATTTCCCTTCACATTCATCATATGATAATCCAATCCAGTAATTATTTTTACAAGTCTGTTTTTTAAGGAAGGCCTATACAGGAAACAAAAAACATTATGTCACAAAATTCTCATCTATTAGATAAACAAAGAGAATGACAGGTCATAAGGCCAGGTGTTCCTGTGACCAGTAATCTGCTAATTCTCCTCTACCTCTCTCTCTTCAATCCTTGCATTTTCATTTTCCAAAGTAATTTTCCACTAGTAGATTATTTATTTTAAAAGTATAACTTTTGTAAATTATTAAAAACATGCAAAATGTAAAAATCTAGCAATAATAAATTGTTAAATAATTTTTGACACTTTACAAAACTATTCAAATTCCTACTCCAAAAGAATAATGAAGAATATGAAAAAATGATCACCACACAACCTTAAGTAAAAGGAATCTTCAAAACAAATTTACTAAAGTAAAAAGTATTACGTGAAAAGGGTGCACATTACAGCTTCAGTATCCTAAGAGAAAGCCTTTCTGTAGTTCAACACTGAAAGAAGTAAAAGGGAAAAATATTTGGAAGAATATACTATCTAAAATGTAATATATCAGAGTGATATAGTACTTAATGTTAGATTAAATGACTAAGTGGATTTTAAAATATACGTTTAATTATATTTTACCATATCAAACAAAATTATTTCATGACTTCATAGCAGGAATTCTTTTATGCTGAGATTTTAAATGATATACACCTTTATATATTCTTATATAAGAACATTAACCAAGTAAATGTTGCCTATGTATGCAATGAGACTAATTGGTAAAACTGTTATCACTTTTATGGTCCTTCAACTCATCTAAACTCATCTCCATTTTGTGGGGCTGGGGTTGTGGCTCAGCGGTAGAGTGCTTGCCTACCACATTCGAGGCACTGGGTTCAATCCTCAGCACCCATAAAAATAAATAAATAAATATATTGTGTCCAACTAAACAATAAATATTTTTTAAAAATCATCTCCAGTTTTCAAGGCGGCCAGAGAGGTTAAGTCATTTACCTGAAGTCACTCAGCTAGTAAGTGGTAGAGATAAATTTGATTCCAGGCAGTTCTAAGTTTTTATTTATTAAACACTCTACCAACCAAGCTATATCCCCAGCCCAAAGTTGCCATTTTATAGGGATAAATAACTGTTGGTTCAGGCTGTAATTTATCAAAGGGTTAAATATTATTCAGGGAAGGGAATATTTTTCTGTTACTCTTACAGACTCCTTTGAAAGAAAGGGAAATGACTGCAAAGAACCAAACTGCATCCTTAATAATAATGGTTATCATAATAGATTATACAGATAGAATACTTATAGATTATACAGATAGATAGCAGGTTTATATACTTCTTAGCAGGTAGGAATCTCCCAGGAAACTTTCAATTATATAATTTTTGCCCACATAACAGACAGAACACAAAGAATAGGTGAAGGTCCCTCCTTCTGAACCCCTTCCTGTCCTCAGTATCTTAGATCCAAGGGTAAGTGACAGCATCCAAGAGAAAAAAAAAAGTGGATGTGAGTTCATAATACCTGTTCATCTTCATCATTTATCTTCAAAAGGGATAATCCATTGTCTTGGCAAGTTTTCTTACATCCCTCCCATTTTTCTTTGTTCTTGGTAAAATAATAACATTTTACTCCATAACAGGACCATTGGCCTTCACAGATCAAACCTACAACACATAATATGAAACTTTAAATTTATTATCTGGTAGTCTGTCAACTAGAGAAATACATTTATCAGTCCTCTATATCTAAATAATATCTCATTGCTATCAGTAATGACAATACGAGGATCACCAAAATTCTGGAATACCAAGAGATATCCACACTCTCATGTTCAATGCAGTACTATTTACAATAGCCAAGATGAAAACAACCCAAAATAATATGTTTACATATGAAAATATATTGTTCAACCTCTAAAAAGAAGTAAATTCTTTCTATGTGACAACATGACGATACTTGAGGATGTTATGCTGAGTGAAATCAGCCAATCACAGAAGAAAAATAATATTTCATGATTCTACTTATACGATATATCTAACAGATAAGAATGCTGTATTCTGGAATGACATCTAAATATGAGAAACATTTTTTGTAACTTTTTCTTTTTCTCTTATTTATGTCATAATGTATGGAATTTGTAAATAGTATTCATCCTTTAATAAGAGACAGTAAATCCCACAATACCAAAGTGAGATTACACATGAAAAAGGTCTTTATAAACTCTAAATCCTAAGTAAACATTTAGTACTTGTTGATTAATCAACTCAATTCAAGATAATCAGGTCATTATGCAAGGTAACAATTTACTGCATGATATTTAACATTTGTATCTCTTGGGTGTTTTGATGGCATTATCATAGAATTGCACAAACATCAACCATATGGAAAATCTTGCCGATATACTGCAGGTAACAAGTATTTACACTGGTCATAAATCTATCTACCAAATATATGAAGCCATAGCAAAATGAAAACACATATATACACAAAAATTATTTTTAAAATAGCATCCAAATAAAAGTCCTTGAGCCCATTTTTGCCTAAATATACTTTTAATGACAGCCTCCATGTCCAATGTTAGCAACAGAGTAGGAGTCTGATTTTCCTGCAGGAACAAAATGCTCTAAATTTTCAGGGTAACTGACATATTTTCACCTTCTGAAAGGAGAAGGAATTTAAGAATAGCAATTGAATTGGGGACACTATATAGGGTCCTACTAATCCAAGTATGGCTTCTGGGGGCCCCAACCCTATACTTGAAATAAGCACACCCAAATACCTACATCATATCTAAGAGGGACAAATCAAATTTTTTTCCAGTAGGCCCAGAGATCACTAGTATTATAACCCAGTTTATTAGACTGAAGGAAAAGAAATAGTGCAATTATTTAAATAATATTATTTAAATAATAATTTAAATCAAGATTTCCTCCATACCTTTATTTTGCAAAAATTCTGAATAGATCTTAATTTTCTTACGACATTTGTTCTCATGATTTGATTCCAAATGAAGGGTTTTATTTTTGAGACTATCATATTCTAAAGACTTATTTATCCAAACTTGTTCCTTTAAGTAGTAGTCATTTTTCATAATGTCGTACTCTTTGCTGATGTTTCTTAGAATTTCCTGCTGGTGATGTTTTTCTTGAACACACTGAATAACTAAAATTAACAGCATAGATGTAATACAAAAAAGTATTCATAATGAATAAACATTGAAATTTAAGCCAAAAGAAAAAGCTTCATTTTGACAACCAACTCATATTAGTAATTTGACATTTAGAAAGTAACACCTCAGTGAACTTATCATAGAAATGGAATCATCAAATTTCTCAGTATTAGCAACTTTAATGTAAAATAAGAAATAAGCTATGTGAATAAAATTTTGATGATAACACCTTACCTTTCAGTTTAGTTCATTTTTAATAAATAAGTACCAAAGTAAAAATCAATCAGTCAATATTTAATACATCTTTTGAGTATGAAAATCTGAACTAAGAAACATGAGGAGGTGGCATAACTATTATTGAAGCAGATGGAATGCCCATAGGACCAAGAAAATAATATTGGGATATGTAATTTTATCTAATAATAATATATCAATAATTTTCTCTAAAGATAAGACAGAATTTTTTAAAAAGATAAAGTTTAAATTCAAGATCATTTAACATCTACATACATATTTTTTAATAAGCTATTTCCTAATTATATTATTAGAAGAAAAAGCTATAATTTCTTTTGAACAGTTACTTCTCAAAAATGTTTAATTCAGGTTCATGATAACCTGAATACCATGGCAGAATTTCACTCAATCCTCTACCAGAAGAAATATGACCATGTATCAGATTAAGTGTACAGCTCACCACAGCCTCAGAGTCCATGGAATAGGTAAGTCATATTAAAATGACACTGCAATATGTCCAGGAAAAAAAGCCTCACTCAAAGTTCAGAGCCACCTAAGTCTTTCCCTGATTACAGACAGGAACTAATGGATGAAGCATGTTAAAGTCTGTACAATTAGTGTCTAAAGCTCAGTACTCAGATTAAGAAAAAATGGATTTCAGTTACTCACTCTTGATCACCAACACTATGACTGTCGTCAACAAAAGTAAACAGAAAATTCCAAGAGTCACTGCAATAAAGTTCCAGGGCACAGAAAACTCTTTAAATGAAAAAAGAAGAAAATAAGCATCACAGAAAAAGCTATGGCCCACTACTAACCTTAATGTGGGAGACCATATGAAAAAAGGAACTAAAAATTTTTTCAAAAACATATTATACAAGTTGATTTAAATTGTAATCTAGGAATTACAACTTTCAAGTTTTAGGTTTCTAGTTGACATGCCAATTGTATAAATCCTGCATGTAGGAACAGTTATATAGGATTTTAAAAGCACATCCCTTACAAAAACACCAAAGGCAATAGACACAATTCATATAGAAGACCCCAAGTTGATGTGTACTCCCAGTCCTTGTGATCATAAACAATCATGTAGAGGACAGAAAGATAAGTGAGTAGTTTTTTAAATTTTTTTTTAATATTTATTTTTTAGTTTTCATCTTTGTTTGTATGTGGTGCTAAGGATCGAACCCGGGCTGCACGCATGCCAGGCGAGTGCGCTACCGCTTGAGCCACATCCCCAGCCCCAAGTCAGTAGTTTTGATAAATTAATAGCCAAAAGTGAATACTCTGAAGCTCAAATTGGATAGAGGGCCATACTTAAAGGAATTTCTAGAAATCAACTTTCTGTTTTCTTTCATCATTTATCTTTTTCTCTAGGCAATACTATATTTACTCTTATGCTTTTGAAGTCCTTGGTATCTGAAGCCTGTATCTCTGATAATCACTAAATCAGAGAAGTTCAGTTTTCAACTTAGAGTTTAATTTTGACAATATTTAAAAGGAGAATAGAAATACAGAATCAAAAAATTAGAACTCCTCCCTGATTTGAAAATTTTTGCTGCTTCATTACCATTAAAGTTTGGTAACTATTTAAGATACCTAAAATATCTTTTGTCTGAGTGAAAATATCACTCTTAACATAAGCTTTTCATTTCTCTAAGAATTTTATTTCTCTAGAAAATTCAATGTTTCTTCAGACTTCAGTATGTCCTTTACTTTTAAAGCCCTCATAAATTTTTTTGGTCCAATTTGAATCAAAACATCCTATTGGTTTCTCAAATTCAAAAATATTTACTCATTTTCCCATTGTCACAAAATTTTTTAAAGACTTCATTCTACAACTCTATCCTATTTATGGTTCATATTACCAGCAGACAACCAGAAGTGCAAATAGAATTTTTATTCAAATTGCAAAATTTGGGCAATTCACAATAAACATTAATTTAGATGCTTAAATATATACCTTTATCAACAGCTTTTCTAGGACTCTGAGTAGAATCACTCCTTGATCTACTTGGTGATTCTGAAGGAGACTGAAGAAATCTCAGGGTTGAATAAGTCACTTCCTGATTGCTCATCTTTAAAATTAGAAGAGAAGTGTTTCACATTAAAAACCTTGCCATATGATGACTTCTATATAAAGAAGAAATGAAAATGTGAGCCTATATAAACAAACCAGGATTTGATGCTGAGAGGTATGTGTACATGTATCTGTGGGTGTGTGTTTATTAACTCCTTTAAGTGCATAAAGCTTGTAGACTGAACCTTATTTATGAAAGAAATGAAATGTCTTTCAAATTTCTGATTAAAGATACTTTACAGAAGAAGAAATACAATAGATCAACAAACATATGAAAAATTGTTCAACATCTCTGGCAATTAGAGAAATGCAAATCAAAACTACTCTCACATTTTATCTCATTCCAGTCAGAATGGCAATTATCAAAAATATAAGCAATAATAAGTGTTGGCAAGGATGTGGGGGAAAAGGTACACTCATACATTGTTGGTGGGACTGCAAATTAATGCAATCACTATGGAAAGCAGTATGAAGATTTCTCAGAAAACTTGGAATGGATCCACCATTTGACCCAGCTATCCCACTCTTCCGTTTATACCCAAAGGACTTAAAATCAGCATACCACAGTGACACAGCCACATTTACAGCAGCTCAATTCACAATAGCTAAACTAGGGAACAAACCTAGATGTCCTTCAACAGATGAATGGATAAAGAAAATGTGTTACATATACACAATGGAATATTAGTTAAAGAAGAATGAAATTATGGCATTTGCAGGTAAATGGATGGAACTAGAGAATATCATGCTAAGTGAAATAAGCCAATACCAAAAAAACAAAAGCCGAATGTTTTCTCTGATAAGTTTATGTTGATCCAGAGTGGGGTGGGGGGATAGGGAAGAATGAAGGAACTTTGGTTTATGTAGAAGGAAGTGAGGGGAGGGGTGAGGTGGTGGGGATGGAAAGGACAGTAGAAAGAGACATTATTACCCTATTACATAAGTATATAGGGTATATATGTCCTATATACCCTATACACATAGTGTAATAATCTATGTATGATTACATTACTGGAGTGACTCTGAACCATGTACAGCCAGAAGAATGAGAAGTTGTGCTCCATTTGTGTACTATGTGTCAAAATGCATTCTACTGTAAAATAAATAAATAAATAAATTTAAAATAAAAATTCTGTTTAAGTCATTTATGCACCTAGTTAATCACTGTCAGGGTTATTAAAAAATATAAAGAGAAAAATCCATGAATAGATTATGCTCCTATTGGCCCAGCCAATTTTGCTTAAAATGTTCAATATATATATGCAAATGTTAGGCCAAATTGTTTCTACCTCAAACCACCAAAACACTTATAAATTGTCAATTAAAATAAAACTGTCAAATCACAGTATTCTGAAAGCACTTTTAAACTGTCAATTCAAAGCATTCTGAAAAATAAAAATACCTTTGCTTTTTAAAAACTTCCATGTTCTTGTAAGAAGACAAGAATGGTATGAATATGCCTTGTATACAATCAGAAATATGAAAAAATGTCCTCTATGTGTAATATGAAATGTAATACATTCTGCAGCCATAGGTAACAAATTAGAATAAAAATAAAATTTATCTAGCTTTAAGACCTGCTTAATATACATAAAAAACTTACACATGATCTGGCATACATATAAAAAATACTTATATTGCATGACTATACCAGTGTTTCTCCAAGTATATTGCAGACACTATCAGCAAAATAATTATTCAAGGATTAATATTGCAAACTGTTTTAGATTCCAGTGCCCTGTACAAAATGTAATAAATAAAAATCTCTTGGGTTGAAGCCCAAACACCTGCATTTTCAATCCCAAATAATTTCATGTACATGAAGATTTTCTGAATAATTTTCCAGTGTGTGACGATGACAGAAACGAGTCTATGTAAAAATAAAATTTGTCAATAGGCATTCATCAGTTAACATGAGTAAAAGATTCAATCTAGTAATGGATATCAATATAGAAATAAGTAGTAAATATTTAAAATTTACTTTGCATCTTAATCAGTTCAATAAGATTACATCCATGAAATAGCAAATACAAAAAAATTGCACATGTAACTGTATTCTTTTCTAAGTTTTTTAATGTACAAATTTTTCTAAATTGAATTATTCATGTTTTCTCTAGTTTCCTAAGAAAAAGATCTTTCTTTAAATTCTTCAAGATGGATAATATTTAAATCATTAGACCCAAATTAAAATTAAAAAACTTCCCAAATCCCTCTTCCTTTATTTTGATAGCAAAGAGCAAAACTCATAGCATATTGAGAAAGAGAAAATGGTAAACTTCAGTTTTCATATCTTTCAGAGTTAATGCAATTCTAATGCAATCAATAAATACTTGCCTACCAATCTCAATCTCATGTCCAGCCATTTGTAATTAAATACCATATCTCTAGAATAAGTGGGATAAAGTACAAAGCTCTGAGGAAATAAAGGCAGATGTTACCTGTATTTGTGCCATGTAGTGATGCAGATGAAGGCAACTGAACCAAAAATGAGGAATAAGTAGGCCTTTTCAGTCCTGGATCCCTTAGAGACAGTAAGACAAAAAGCAGAAATGAATTACTTCTAAATGACACTCCAACTCAAAAAGTTCCACCCCTCCTCTTGACCAAAGTGATAAAAGGAAATCATATGGTAAACGCTGATGTTAACGGAAAAGAAAGATGGTCATGAGTTATATATTCCTCCACTTGAATTAACCAACAACTTGGTACTCTGAAAAATATTCAAAACATTCAAAATCAGCATTTGGGGACTGAAAAGACAGAGGAATACATCTTTGGGAAAAACAAGAAAATATATTTTTAAAAATCCAACTACTAGTAAAAAGTTATGACTAAAAAATCTACATATAAATATATACGTATTTGTGAGAAACGTTATATCTAAATTCTTTAGCTCTTAATTTAAACATTAGTCTTTCTGTTAAAAACTTCCTCTTGTTATTATTTCTCTTACTACTTGGGAATTTTTTTTTCTTTTTTCATTTATATTTATTGTAGATAAACACATTTTAGAAATTACTTCAAAACATTTACATTCCCATCATAAAAAATTTTGGTGTGTATTCTTATAACTTTTATCCATGTTATATTCACTATTAAATTTGATATCTTTCCACACACAGCATTTTTTATCAATTTCTAATAAACAATAAGTATTTCCTTATTTAGAAATACTTATCTAAAACATGATTTTTAAAACCATATATAATTATTATCAACATGGATATAAAAAATATTTCAGTAATACATTACTATTGGATATTTAGGTTACCTCCAATTTTTTTTTGTTTTGGGTTTTGTTTTTTTCTTTTTTGCTGGTATCAAAAAAATATATTGAGGTCAAAGAGTATTACTATCATTTATATATATATATATATATATATATATATATATATATATATAACATATATATACATATATATATAATACCATATTATAATGAATCTTATTCTTACTTGAAAAAATTTACCTCTACAAATTTTCAGCAAGGCCTCCCTTTTTCACATATGCAGAACACTTAAAAACAATCCATTAAGGCTGCAATGTAGCTGTCATAGAGCACTTGCCTAACAACCATAGAGCCCTGAGTTCAATCCCCAGAAACTTGAGAAGAGAACCAAAAAAAAGGAGAAAAGAAATTCATTTCTATAACTATTATTAAGAGCCAGATGAAGTTCATTTCCATTTGATCCGGCTTTTAAAATCTTCTGACTTTGGTTCTATGAAACCAATTTAAATTGTTTTTCACTGTCACTCAGCTTTGCTTCTGACACCTCCATTTCCCCTTCTCCTTTCTCCTTGTATGTGTGTTTACCTGAACTATATGCCATAAACCTAAAAAAATAAAATAAAATAAAATAAATTGTTTTTCAAATCAAATGATGGTTGCTAATAGAGTGTGGGGATGTGGAGTGAGGGGGAGAATAGAAGGCAAAATGGATTATGCGGAGACAAACCCCATCCATACTTTGTTTAGTTCTAACCAAATCCCTTGCTTATTCTTTTCTTCCTTCACCAACCTCTAGTCAGCACTGAACCATTATTCTTCAGAGGGTCTCCATATTCTTCACTTTGGTCATTCCTCCCATCTTTCCTCCAAACTACTTCAGACAGTATACTACGTGTTCTAACCCCTTGGATATAGTCTAAGTTGTGCTACCTGTCTTGTGTGTGTGTGTGTGTGTGTGTGTGTGTGTGTGTGTGTTTGTTTGTTTGTTTCCACCTTCCCTACTTGTGTCCTGAGACAATCCTTGGTCTCTGAATTACTACTGAAGTCTGCCACTTGTCATCATGCCCCAGAAGTTGGATAAAATATCTACTAGAGACTCATTTAATTCAACAATGTAAGCAGAGTTTTAAGGTAAACCAGAATATTGCTGCTTGGCATTTTCTTCTCCATTGCTAATCCTTGGTTTTCTCAACCAGATAAAGAAGATTCCTAGCCTTCTATCTCGAAGTCAAAAAAGTAAAGAAGGAAAACTCTGCTGAGAAAAGCTAGAGAGTGAGGGTAGAGGAAGTTATAGTGGTAACTGAGAAAGTGGCAGAGACACTGTGCATAGCCATATTGAAACCTCCCAACACTGGCAGTTGTATATTATTATTATCCCCGCTTTACAAATAAAGAAACTATTATTAAAAGGTTACTTGACCTAAGAACACATTATTGCCAATTCTTTTTTTTTTTTAATAACAACATTGACTTTTTTTTTTTAAGGGGGGAGAGAGAGAGAGAGAGAAAGAGAGAGAGAGAATTTTTTAATATTTATTTTTCAGTTTTCGGTGGACACAACATCTTTATTTTATGTGATGCTGAGAATTGAACCCAGTGACCCATGCATGCCAGGTGAGCACGTTATGGCTTGAGACACATCCCCAGCCCAATTGTCAATTCTTGACCTATGTTTAAAATAAGTCTTGACAATATAGGACATCGATAGACTATGAATTCAGAATGGACTGCAACAAAGCATGAATTTAGGAATCAGGAAAATGTGTTTGAATACCAGTTCTAGCTCTCATGTTCTCTAATTCTCTTAGTTCAAGTCTCTTAGCTCTCTAGGCCTCAGATTCAACACAGTAAAATGGTAGTAATTATTTGCCCTCCAAGGTTGCTGTCAGAATTAAGGCATATAAGTAAAGTGCTTGACTATAACCTAGTATATATAGAGGAGGTGCTCACTGAATTCTAAATATTATTATTACTTGGATTCCAAGATTCAAATTCTTCCTAGTCATAAAAATTTGAATAAATCACTGAATCTGCAAAACTCAGTTTGTTCATGTTTTATATGAGTTTTGCCATTTCATAGCCTTGGAAGAATAAAATGAAATTAGTACTGCAGATGGGATCTCTTGGACTTCAAAAAAAGATGGGATTTTTTGTTTGGTTGGTTGGTTTCCTCTCCTAATTTCTATAAAGTGGAAATACCAGCACTGCAACCCAGAAATGCTAATAGGCTGCTGTGGTTCAAATATGGTTTGTCCCCACGAAAACTCATGTTGAAACTTGGACCCCAACACACTAGTATTGGGATGTAGAAAGCAGTGGGAGGTGTTTGGGTTATGGGATGGAGCCTCATGAATAATTCATGCCTCTCTCATTGGCAAGACTAGTTACTGTCACAGCAGGTTGTTTGAAAACAAGTTCACTCCTGGTGTTCTGTCTTCCATGCACTCCAATTGTCCTCACTTTCTGCCATGAGTTGAAACATCATGAGGCCCTTACCAGAAGTTTTCCAGCCTCCAAATCCGTGAGCCAGAATAAAATTCTTACCCACTCCCAGGTGTTCTGCTATAGTAACATAAAATAAACCAATGCACACTCTTTATCCAACCACATCAAACCTGGAATGCAAGTATTTGGAAGAACAAGGTAAGGACAGCACATAATTTAGGAACTGTAAAACATACAGCAGTATATCACTACTGCTTTAGAAAAACCATTCTATGGCTTCAGATCAGGAAATTTACATTATATTGCCCCATGAAGATATTGGTGACATTAAGGTTTTTTTGCCCATTTTAATTTACATCCACATAGCCAGTGATGGGTGGAGAGTCCTCAGGATGGAGGCTAAAGAAGTCAGAGCACTTTCTTATACTTCTAACATTAAGTTCACAAAGGTGAGTAACATATCTGTCTTATTCACTATTGTAACAGCAGCACAAATAAGAGGCATGATGCCTACCAGTGTGCTTGATGAGCAATGAGATAAATGTTGAGTAAATGACCATAAAATCTAGATTTTTTTCAGTTTTAGAACAGAATGATACAAGTGATTAGAAAGCTACATTGTGTAACGCTCCTCTAAACTCTTTTTCTTACTAAGCTCTAAATTTCTAAAAAAGGCATTTTTTTTTAATGAGAAGACAATTAACTTTTGAAGTAACTTCAGAGAGAACTGATTAAAACTCCTAACATGACTCTTTGATCAAAGCAGCACAAAACTGGAAGTACTAAGCTGTATTATAACAAAATTAATAAAACAAAGATGAAAAATTGGAAGAATGTTTTGAAAGCTCTAGAACTTTGTCTTTCAAATTCACTTTTGCATAAAACATATACATATAAACATGAATATGTATTCATTTATTTTCTGGCTGCTTTGCTGCAAAAGCTTTTGGTTTTTGTTGTTTTGGTTTTTTTTTAATTTGGGAAGCCACATATTTTACTCATTCCTTTCTGGTGATACAGTTAGCCAGAAGCTTTGCACACAGCTTATGATCACACCTTCAGACTTTCCGGTCACACCCTCAAACCTCAATGGTTTTTATCATTTCACAGCTCTATGTAGTTTTTCCTGTCCCAGGCTGAGGTGAAAGATGTCTACCAGCTCACAGGGAATGATGGTCTGAACTACTTTATTGAGAGGAATAACCACTCCTGACCAAGCTTCCCATTTTGTATACTCATCCTCATGACTAATATACCACTGAAAAATACTGTTTCTG
The DNA here is from genome assembly GCF_045843805.1 of Urocitellus parryii. Lineage (NCBI taxonomy): Eukaryota > Metazoa > Chordata > Mammalia > Rodentia > Sciuridae > Urocitellus > Urocitellus parryii. The sequence continues at coordinate 99,091,704 of NC_135535.1, read as the reverse complement.
AGCTCTTAGAGTAAAAAAACAAGGGCCTCTATTTTGAGATTTCCTGTTACTCTAACCACCTGTCTTTTTTCTATGAAAAAAAAAAAAGATTTCACTGTTCTAGATTTAAATACTCCATATTATCCTAATGGGACCACGAGACCTCAATCAGTAAAAGTAACCAAATAAAGACACCTTCAGAACTAAGGAATAATAATCAAAGAATGGCAAATAAGGATTTCAGATAGCTACTTGGGCTCTGTGCCACTAGTGAATAAAGTCAGTGCACAGATTGACAGAGAAAATAGTTAAGTACCAATCCATAATTAAGATTTTTGATTATTAAATCAGTGTTCAGTAAACTATATCACACAGTTCAGAGAAATGAGACAAGGCAGATACTAAAGACATTGAGCAGTTCTTCAACTTTACTGTTCTTCACTTGGGGAGTTTTCCAAGGCAAACTCTGAGCTCACCTTCAAATCCTCTTACTTTTGGCATTTTACTATTTGGGGGGATTCTTTTATTCTAGCTCTTTATTCATTAAAGCTAGGAATCCAATTATTAAAATAATCATTAGGTATCAGTGGTTGGATTTACAACACACACACCACGTTCACAAGTCTCACCCATCTTAAACCAAGATAAGGTAGTCAAACAATAGGATATCTAAAATGATCTCAGCTAACATTTGTATTCATATTAAAAATGTCCACCTGAATTAACCTAGATTGATCTGTTAGCCAGCTTTGCATAGCTGTGAGCAAAATATCTGACAAGAACAACTTAGGACTTAAGATTATTTCGGCTCACCATTTCAGAGGTCTCAGTCCACAGTCAACTCCATTGCTCTGAGCCCTACGTGAGGCAGAACATCATGATGGAAGGGCATGCAAAGAAAAGTTGCTCGGCTGTGACAGCCAGGAAGCAGAGAAATCAAGAGGAAGAGGCCAGCTACAGAGATGACAAACCTTTCCAGGGCATGCCCCCAGTGACTTACTTCCTCCATAAAGGTCTTACCTCCCAGTAGTCCAAGGATTAATCCACTGATGAGGTCAGAGCCCTCATGATCCAATCATTTTCCTAAAACCACACCTCTGAACATTGCTGCATTGGGGACTATGCAGATTGTGACATGAGACTTTGGAGGGAATTTCCAGATTTAAACACTAACATTATTCATAAAATGCCTGTCTTGCACTCTGTTAGAAGCAGAGGCATAGAACATGGAAAGGCAATCAATCAATCAATCAATCAATCAATCAATCAATAAATATGAGCATAATAAAGCGTGTGAGATCATAAATATTCCCATATTCTCTTGTTTTGTATATGCTGCTTTGGTTGAGCAAAGTTAAAGAGCTCTACTCAAGACTATACATGAGAAATTAGAATCACAGTTACACCACATCCAAAAGACACATCCGTATCTTATGTTCAAATTTGAGATTCTGTGGTATTGAGTATGTACATACGCAAAGATTTGTGGTAATGAAAAAGGTTTCCACAGCAACAAAAATGAATATCACCTGCCTTAAGAGTAAATTACAAAGGCAAATAATCTGAAGGCAGTAAGACTACCAGGTGCTGGCTACTCTAAGGCCTTGAATGCCAAACCATCAATTGGGAAAAAGTTTGATAATTTTGAGAAGTATCTGTATTAAGGGAGGAGGTAAGGGGGAACATGTGTTGGCTGACCTAAGTGCAGAATGTAAATCTAATTTCAAATAAAACTAGTGATATACAAAATTTAACTTTTAAATGAGCATTGACTATCAGCAGCTTACAATCAAGTAAAAGCCAGTTCAAACACACAAGGTATAAGAAAACCACAGATAAAAATACAAGCTATTAATCCTAGTCACCTATTCTCTGATTTTGATCTGAGTATGAGAAATCTTCATAGAGTGGGGATAGAGCAAAATAAGTAAATAAATACTAGAGAGAAGTTAGAGAATGGTTCAGAGTTCATATGTTAACTTTTTTTTCTCCCTAACCATGCTCAATCTTGAGTGGATTGGCTTATTCAACAAAAGCCTCAGACTGCCATTTTGAGAAATAACCAATAACTGTGAGTACCCTAGAAGTTCAGAGCATTTGTTCCTTTCTCTTTGTGTGGACATGTAAGTGAAAGAGAGTTATAACATGTTCTACACTGTACATTCATTAAGGCCTACAATTTGAACAGGAATATTTATTTCCATACAGTAAAACTGAAGATGATGAGTCTTATCTTGCACAATATAGATAAACTGGCTTTCCACAACAAACCTGAAGAGCCATGCATTTTACTTTATTTGTAGAATATATTTTGACATATTAGACATGGAGTATCACTTCCCATTTTTGTGAATGTACATGATGTAGAGTTACACTGGTTGTGTATTCATACATGAACATAGGAAAGTTATGTCCAATTCATTCAAGCCATGCAATTTTGAGCAATGAAATCAGCTGGTGCGCCACTGCCAAAAGTGTAGCCACTAAACATGTATTTACTTACTACTTCATCAAAATTAAACACATATCCCACACACAAACACACACACAGACCTAGCCACTTGATACCACAATTATAAAATTTATAAAACACCAGATTATAAAATCTATAAGATTTATTATAATCTAGAATGACACGTCAGTGTTTACAACATTCTAACTATTTTGTATATTTGAAATTTATTATAATAAAATGTAAAAACAAATTCATTAAATCACTCTATAAATTTAGTTATACTAGGCACATCTCAAGTAATCAGTAGCCACACGTGGCCAGTGGCTACCGTATGGATTGCACATAAACAGAACATTCCCATTACTGCAAATTTTCTTAGAATTGCTGTGCTCCAAGCAAGTTAGAAGCCTGGCAAGCCTTCAGAAGCTCTGCCACTATAAAGTCAATATTACCAGTCCCTGGAGCAAGTGAATAAAAACAACTATCTTGACAGCACAAATTTTAGATTGAGGTTCAGAGGGAGGAGAAACAGAACACCAGGGACCCAGTTACTAAGAGAAATAATGAAAGATGAAGTCTAACAGAAAGAGGTTGAAGGGAAGCGGGAAGCATGATTGGAACCTGTGTTCATTAGGAGTTAAATAAGTATTTATAGATAAACACAAATTTAATACAATTTGTAAAGCTAAAAACTCATTCAGTTCTTAGACACAAACATATGAATAAGAAATAAGGGCATAATCATATGCAGGTGCTAACACACAATGAGGCAAGGAAGGGAAGAATAGAAGTTCACTGGGTTAGACAAAGGGAGATGAAGTGACAGGAGCGGGGATGGAAATAGAAAAAGACAGTAGAATGAATTGGACATAACTTTCCGATATTCATATATGAATACACGACCAGTGTAAATTCACATCATGTATAACCACAAGAATGGGAACTTATGCTCCATGTGTGATATGTCAAAATACACTCTACTATCGTGTATATTTAAAGGGAACAAATTTGAAAAATGAGAAAAAAAAAAATAAGGACATAATCAAAGATGAGTCTGACTACACTTTTTTTTTAACTTTAGAAAATCATTGTTTACATCAAAAAGGTTTAAATGTGAATTATCTTGAGGGATTTGTGATTAATGTATAAAATCCAGAAATTTCTGTAAAAAGTTCTATAAGCACCAAAAAATTAAATCCCACCAGGTATGGAAGAAATAAGAGATCTGTAATTGCCTTTAATATATGGAAATTTGGCCACATATTTCTACCCTAAGAATTTCTGCCATAAGATACATCAACTAGAACAATTTCTTATTATTTTTAAAGTGAATCAGAGATATAGTCTCCTGAAAACAAATAGAACAAAATAAAACCACTATCCAGGCTTTGATGTTTTATTAAAACAAAATTTCAACAAAAGTGACTTTTACTTACAGAATTTAATGTGTATGGGATGTCTAACCCACTTGGTCCCAAGTGAGAAAAATCATTAAGCCTATTCATTTATTTTCAATATTCAGTTTATGTACAAGAAAAACATTTTGTTTCACATTCATAAAAATCCCAGTATTAGAAATGGCAAATAAACCCTCCCTTACCTATCCCTTAGTTAAATATACAAAGAGCTTCAAAAACACAATTTAAATTGGTTTAATCTTGAAGTGTAATCCAATAAGACTGAAAACTAAACATTTCAAGTCCTGTACCAAATAGTAAAATACTCGAAGGCCTTCAGGATCCCTAGAATATAAAAAGGTAAAAGTTACTTTTTAGTCCTAATGAAACATAATTTTATAAATTTCTTAAACAATATAAAAAATCTGTAACAATTCAGTTAATGGAAAGGATAAAGAAAGAATCTTTCTGACAACTAAAATGACAAACTGAATGACAACTAAGAGGAACAAACAATTCCATTTTTTCTGTAAGGAAACATGTAAAGTTTTTTTATTAGTATCATTTATATATATATTTTTTAATATTTATTTTTCAGTTTTCAGTGGACACAACATCTTTTTTTTTTAATATATTTATTCTTTAGTTTTCGGCGGACATAACATCTTTGTTTGTATGTGGTGCTGAGGATCGAACCCGGGCCGCATGCATGCCAGGCGAGTGCACTACCGCTTGAGCCACATCCCCAGCACGACACAATATCTTTATTTTATTTTTATGTGGTGCTGAGGATCGAACCCAGCGCCCTGCGCATGCCAGGCGAGCACGTTACCACTTGAGCCACATCCCCAGCCCTCATTTTTATATTTAAAGTGTTACCTCCTTATGGAAAGTAATAGCTATGTATCATAAAAACATGTAAAGCAAAAAAACATAATACTTATAATACTATAATGCTACCACTCTCATCCAATAATGATAAATATTTTGGTGTTTCTATGTATTTTTTCCCATAACTCTAATCATTCTCTGTCCTTTTGTTTTTTTTTTTTTTGGTATTGTTTCCACAGCATTAAAAAATAAAACACTTCACTTATAATTCTCATTAATTTAAACATTTTCTCCTTGATAAACATTCAGATTATCCCAATTATAAATGTTTCAATGAGCATCTTGATGTGTAATATAGCTTTTCCAGTATTTGAGAATACTTCCAAAAATAGACACTCAGAAATGAAATTATTAGAGCAAAGATGAATGAAAAATACTAATAGTTTCTGCAGCATATTACCAAAATGCAATGCCACATCCTCACCAACTACAGGAAAATATATTTTAAAAGTATCTGTTCGTTCTTTGTGAACACAGTTGTTTGTGTCCAGTGGTTATTATGCATTCATTCTTTTTCCTTTCCTCAAATAAATTTTTATGTAAAGCACAGATTATGTGTCAAGCCCTATAATAACTGAAGATACAAGATTCTCATGGAGCTTATACTCAAATCAGTAAAGCAGACAAACAAGTTATTAAGGTAAGAGGGAAAACAGTAAAAGCACTTTGGGAACATTTTGAGGGAAAGAGGCAAGAAGAAATGGCCTAGATCAGCCAAAGGCAGGAGACACAAAACTTAGGAAGGATAGGTAGCTAAAAGCATTCTTAAGCTATACTGGAAAATATATTTTCAAGTATTAAACCCATGAAACAGAGTAATAATATATGAGTTAACGAGGCTGATATAATCCAATAAGGATTTTCCTTTAAATTTTGTTAACATTATATGCAGATTTTTCTATAAATAGTTAATAAAATCTGGGCATTACTATATAATGTTGGATTAAGGTAATATTTGACACTGAAATACCTTAACTTCTTTGATAGATAAGATACCAAGTCTTTAATGACATAAAAATCAGAATTATCTCTGCATAATAAATTGATAGGATACTACTGAAATAATCTTGGCTCAAAAATGGACTATAGTTGTAAAATGAGCTTTTTAAATAATTTATTAGATAAATTTAATAATTTATGTTAATTTAGCCAAAATGTTTTAACATACTCACTTTGACTGATTTACATCAATAAGAGAACCTATTTTTGATGTGGTAAAAGAAATGTGTTCATCTCCAATTACAATTTCAAGTTCCTAAAAAAAAAAAAAAGAGAGAGAACTATAATTAATATAAAATCTATCCCAGAGATATCTGAATTCTTGCTACAAAAAGATCCCATTTTTAGCTACAAGTTTTCTAGCATTCAACAGAACAGAGGGGAAAAAAAGAAAATCTGTCAGGCATCACTGTCCTTAAAACTAACAGCCTCACTGACTAACTGACTAGTTACAAGCACTATCTCCAATTTTAGAACAAACCAAGAATTGCTTATAGAAGATACTATAAAATAAATCAACACAGAAATGTTTATTATAATGCTAGTAAACACTAGAGATATAACTGGGCATATTTAGTAAAAATAATTATATAGTCTTAAATACATTTTTATTTTTCTCATTTATTTTTTCTCTTTTTTTATTTTTATTAGTGCATTATAGTTGCACATAATGGTGGGATTTGCTACTACATATTCACAGATACAACATAACAATATAATTTGGCCAATTGTCATTTGCCGCAGTCTGGCTGGGCTGTGGCCCTCAACAGTCATTCCCTAGGTTTCCTTTCCCTTTCTTCTTCCATCCCGCTGGTCCCTTTCCTCTACTCTACTGATCTCTCTTCTATATTCATGAGACACAAACCCCAACAAACCTTTCTTTTCTCTTTTCCTTTCTAGTTTCTAAAAATGAGAAAACATGCAAACTTTGACCTTCTGAGTTTCTTATTTTGCTTAACATAATGGTCTCAAGTTCTATCCATTGTCCTGCAACATATTTTCTTTTTTCTTTATGACTAAATACAGCTTCTTTGTGTATACATACCACATTTTCTCTCCATTCATCCACTGACAGACACTTAAGCTAGTTCCATAATTTAGCTATTGTGAATTGTGCTACTATAAACAGGCATGCATGTATCTCTGTAGTATGCCAATCTTTATTCTTTAGGATAAATACTGAGGAGTGGTATAGCTGGGTCATATGGTGGTTTCATTCCTAGTCTTTTGAGGAACTTTCATACTGTTTTTCATACTGGTTATACTAATTTAGAGTCCCAGCAACAGTGTAAAAGTTCGTTTTTCTCCATACCCACTCCAGCATTTATTATTGCATAAGCCCATTTTTAACATTATAAATATATTTTCCCTTTCTACAAGGTTCTACAAATAAAATACATGACATTAATAATAGCTACCACTTTGGTACCTAATATGTTTCAGGCCCTGCTGCTTGAACTTTACATTTTTTGTAATCCCTAAAATAATCTTATAAGTAGGTCTTATTAGCCTTATTTTGTAAATATATAATTTATATATATAAAATTCATAAAACATACAAAAGATTTATAACCACTAATAAGTGATACTACTGACTATAAGACTTAAAGACTAATACACTTTTCTGAATTCACCAATTAAAATTAAGAACTTGTAAAACAAATACAATATAATATAGTTAGTGGTTCCTAGTGTGTATAAATTTTTCTCTATATTGCTTATCAGAAAATCTAAAACTCATAATTAAGGGGCTTCTCTGTAACTAGTTTTTAAGTTAAATTAACAAACAGATGTCACTAAAGAAATTCTAGTTATATACGTAATTACAAAACCTAATTATGCAGAATTTATGGCACATTCCAAATGGAGAATGAAGATTTATCACAAAATTTTTGACCTAAGGATCCAACAGGTAGTTTCTGGAGTATGTCTACTCCTCCCCACTAACCAAAACCCATGAATACATGCTCAAGTGGGTAGATGAAAAACTAGGTTCTCTCCCTGAATCTAAAAGATAAAAAATGTTAGTTGCTAATGTTGCTGTTTTGTAGTACACATGTATAAATGCATAAAACAAACTAAAGTCTAAATTTACTCTTTAAAAGTGATAAAAATGGATAAAATAAACTGTTGACTATTACCTTTACTTTCCTAAACAATGCTCCTTTAAATAGAAGAGTTAAGTTACTGAGTGTCATCATGTTTGATTTCTCCACACTGTTCCTCTAGTCAAAGAAGGTGACATAAAGTACAACTTTAGGAATACACAAAAATGAAATAGAATGTTTCTTCCTTTCATGGGTAGTATCCAATTTTCCAAAAGTTGAAAAGACTTAATCCAGAAAGCAAATCCTTTTACAGAGTGAAATAACACCTTTAAGAGTTCTTCAGACGCCCTTGACAAACATCAATTATTCTGAAGGGAATATGAGAGGCAAATACAATGGTCCGTTTGAACAAAGAAATCCATCAAATCTTTTTCTAGAGCATAAAGGTACAAATAACAACTCTTAAAGTTATAAATCTGAAGAAAGTGAATTTTATATAGTCGTGAGAATCCTAGGTCTCAAATTCCACAAATACAACTTGTACTTATTTCTAATAAGTAAATAAAATATAGTAGAAACCATTAACAACAGAATGAAAGCATCATAACTGTGGTTGGAGTGGCTATGGAAAATACTATTCAGAAAGTTATCTAAATTTAGAACTATGTGCTGACTCCTTTACCACAAGGAAATAACAGAGAAAATGAAGCTAAGTGAAATAAAAGTAGACTATTTACCAGATGCCTACTTAAGTGGAAAACCAAAGAATCAACAAGTAACCCTTATAAAAATAAGAGAAAACAATCATTAACAAAACTTAACATTTATGTATGTGAAGAATCACTAAATACAAACCTGTCGTCCAACCCTGTCAGGGGGAGGCCACAGGGCATCATCTTCTTTTGTAATTTCACTGTCATCAATAATTCTCTTCAGTTCTTCCATTACACTCTTATGTACATATGCCTGAAAATAAATTATAATAAAATTTCACAATGTCCAACTATATCTTTCCATAATTCAACAGGAAATTTAAAAAAGAGTTACAAATTCTGAATTTTCAATTAGAACACCACAGAAAAATTTAATTGTGATTCCAAAAGAACAGGATGACAAACATTTACTCTTCTCAAGAATATTATTTTTTTCTTTACTCTTTTGTCCTTTCCTTTAATATTTACGTCTTCCTATCACAGGCCCCTTTAAAATCCTATATTCTTCCTTTGTAACACGGGGTCAAGTATCTCTGAATAGTTAATGGTGACAACACAGTATCTAAGAGATAAAAAGACAAATCCAATTCCACATCACTGTTAGTATTCTGAACTCTTTTCAGACTATGTTTACATCATGACTATTTATTTTAAATAATGAACAGAGTAAAAAGACAAAGTTAACTGTAAAATGACTTAAATGATAGATTCAAATATCTCATTATTGAGATTACTTTTGTTTACAATCATATCTAATTGAAATGGAAATTTTTCAAACTATAAATTGCCTTTTTCCTTAAAACATAGTCTTAGATTAACTTTTGTAAATTCAACAAAGAGGAAAATGGACCAAAAGTAAAAAAAAAAATTAAGACATTTGAAAATCTTACCTCTTTCCTGATCATGACATCATTTTTGTAATTGCTATTGTTGGCATATCTAAGCTTTCCTGTGAGGAATAGGAAAAAATTCAATGTATAATAGCAAACAATACTAAAAAATAGAAAATTAAAAAATGACACTGTGATTTTGAAGGTAAAGACCATTTTATACTATCAATTTGACTACTATTTGCTCCCTCATAGTGTTAAGATCCATGCTAGTCATAATAATAAATACTTACGGGTAGCCAAATTTTAAAATATTCTGTGCCTTTAATATATGATAGGTCACTTTTAAGGACTATTTAAAGCCATATCATGAACTAGAAAAAGAATCTGAAAAAGGAACATTTCCTTTAAAGTTTTTAATGTATCTGTTTTGGTTCTAAGTACTTTGACCAGAAAATTTAATGCATAAAACAATAAAGTTGGTTTTATTCTCTCACCTATTCACAGTTGAGCAAAGTAAGTTGACCAGGGTCACGCAAGATCTAAATCTACTTTCCTTAATGCTTTTTCTTATCCACTAAAGTGTTCTCTTTTAATTATTTTCCTTCCAATTAATGTATACATATTTATAGTAATTATTTTAGAATATGAATAGGGGTTGGGTGTGCTAGCTCTCTCCTATAATCCCAGAGGCTTAGGAGACTGAGAAAGGAGGATCCAAGTTCAAAGCCACCTCAGCAACTTGGACCTTATCTTAAAATAAAAAATAAAGAGGGCAATGGCTCAGTGGTTAAGCACCCCCTGGTAACAACAACAACAACAAAAAAAATTGTAAATAAGATGCACATAAACTATGTGCTGTTCCTCAATAAAACTGATCAGTTTATCAGCTGGTGTATATTTAACTGTAATCCATCACAACTTTTTTACTGGCTACTGCACACAATCCCACAAGGCGAGTCAGTTGCCCAAGCACAGCTATGATGTGATCCTGATCCTCTACAATGACAGGTTAACCTAAAGAGATGTACTATTTGGGAACTGCAATTTTCATGACTCATTATCATAACTAATGTTAAGTAAGTGAAGCGATGTGGTGGCAGACTAAATACATGAGAATCACTGTTTTAACACGAAATTTCCCTGATAATACTAGGGTGATTAACTTATGTACCTAGCTAAAAGTGATTTGGACAAGCTATCTGGTGTCAATAAAAATCCACGCAGCTGAACTGTCCTATTGCAGGTAGACAGAGTTCAATATACAGTAACATTCTTTAAATATCAAAGACAGTACTGCTGTACACTACAGGCTAATGATACTCTCCCAGTCGGATTTTTTTTCCTTCCCTCAGAAGCCAAGAAAATCTCTTATTCCAAAACTCATCTCACGTTGTCTATCATTTAAAGCTTTTTCTCACTCCCTCCGGTAGGCCTAACTTCTCCCTATCCCACCCTTCTCTACATTTTTGGTATTCTTAATGCATCTGCATGGTGAAAAACTGTATTTAAGTACTTAAAACACGTCCATTTGTTTATATGATGGGCTCCTCTATAAAGACCTTAATACACCACCTGAATGAATAAGTAGTCCCATTTTATGCAACTTTGGAACAACACTTGAGGCCGGTTTTCTTAACAATGTTAAAACTTTTAAGTTGATAACGATATGGCTTTTGAAGTCCCTTTTAGTGCGCGGACTGTAGGATTAGAACTAATGTAGGTTCAACTTTTTAATACGTGGCATCGTCTGCTTTTATGAATTAATTTACAGCAATTAATTCTCTTTTATTCACAAAACAACTTAGGCCTTCTATAGCCTTAAGCGACACACACACACACACTTTATTATTTTTTCTTCGCCAGGAGTAGTGGCCATTGTTATCCCATTCATGCCCGAGGTTCGCTCACTCTACCCGCCTCGCCTCCTCGTCCGTCTCTCATCCAGATTCCCCTTTCCCATCATTGACCCCGTCCACTGCTCACCGTCCGGCCGAAACTCGAACTCTAGAAACTCGTGTCCAAACTTGCCCTTGTGCCCTACGTAGTAGCGCAGGTAGAAATCACTAGCCATAGACATTTTGGTCTCCCGGAAGCCCACCGAAAGCTTGGCCAGCGTGCCGCCTAGCGCTTGTCAGTGACGTCAGTCGCACAGATAAGTGCGTCACTGCAGCCGCGTCTCTTCCGCCTCCGGAACTCCGGGAGAAAAGCTTGAAAGAAACCCCTAGCGTGAGAGGCTCTCGAGTGCCTGAGGGAATTTAGCAGCTGCTAGACCTTCGTTTTACCGAGATCGACACGCGTTCTTTTCTAAACGAAGTAGAGTACATTACATTAACAAAGAACAGAAGTGTTAAAATGTAATAGCTTTTTGTATGGACTTAGAAGCAAGGTTTATGGAATCGATTTTTCTTTTCGGCCCTCCTAATTCTTAAGGCTTCCTCCGTTATGGGTGTGGCTTCTGTGATCTTAAAATAAGCTTTCCAAGAGCCTTTTACTTTTGGGGTCTCACGACCTTTGTGGCATCCTGTGAAGTGAGTGAGACTTTATTTTCCTATAATTGGTGAGATGAGTGAAAATACATTCCAGAAGTAAAGTGACAGAACCAGTCTTTAATAGAACTTCTCAGATATTTAATTCTTTCAATAAGGTTTCATTTGTGGTGGCCTGTGAAATTTTGGCAGTTTGATCTAAGGTCAAATAATGGTTTTGTCCACATTTCTTACCAGGTATAGTTAAATTGGGGAAGTGAAAGAATGCTCCAGTGTGGGTTGGTTTTCAGGAATAGGAAAAGACAGTGAACATTTACACTTAATCTTCTCTTCAAATATTATTGATCATCCCTCTGTTACCAACAGAGAGTAATCCTATCTGGTGTCTGACAATCTTCAGTGGAATTTGGTAGAAAATTGTTGTCAGAAGATGTAGAATTCAGTCCCAACACTGTCACTACCTAACCTTGTACAATTCACTACTATCTCTAAGCTTGTTTGATCATCAACCAAATGAATAGCAATCAGCTTTGCCAAGCTCATAAAACTGTTGAGGAGATCAAATGAGATACTTGACAAAGTAAGCTTTGAACTTTGTGTAGTTTTAGCAAGTATTCTTTATGTACCAGAAATGAACACTAGTAATAAAAAGGTAGAGGCATTTACACCCGCAAGAAAGCAAACATGTAAAGCAAACAGTACAAAGGGGCAATTGCTGTTATGAAGAATATGTTTAAAACATGCTGGTATGTTACACAGAAAGAAGGTGCCTTTTATTATAGAGTTTGAAGTTTATAAAATAGGAAGTTATCAAAGAAGGCTTATGTAGGGAAGTGTTATTTGAATTGGGCCTTGATAAGTTGTGTGTATGTTCAGTCATCTGGAAAAGTATTTCAGGCCTGGCCTAAGCAAAGGCATAGTATTATAAAAGTACATGTTTAGAGAAAGCCAATAAATGAAATGTAGTTAGGGAACTAACTAGAAAGGTAGATTGGGCAGGTTATGTGAGTGTATTAATATAAGAAAGTGTTCAGTCCTTAAAACATAAGAAAAATAAAGCATATGCCTTACTAGTAGGGTGACCATTTGCCCAGGACTAAGGAATGTCCTGGGATTTGGGGTTTTTGTTTTTCAAAACTGGAAGATCCCAGGAAACATGGTATGAAATGGACAGCATTTACCATAAAAATAATTCACAGAAATTTGAGCACAAAATTCCACAGTATCTTTGAAAATATCAGTTATAATCCATTTGGTTGAATTCTGTGAAAAGCCTCATTGAATATCTTAGATTTTCTAATGTATTTCCTTCAGGTTTTGGCATGTGTACCCAGGTTCATCTTCATGTCTACCTAAATAGATCTATAAACACCAGAATTTGAGGCTATGAAATAGAGGTTATAGGATGCATAAAGTTTTTTTTTAATATTTATTTTTTAGTTGTAGTTGAACTCAATATCTTTGTTTATTTATTTTTATGTGGTGCTGAGGAGCGAACCCAGGGCCTCACATGTGCTAGGTGAGTGCCCTACCACCGAGCCACAACCCCAGCCCATAGGATGCACAAAGTTTTAAGATCTTTGTAAGTGGACCAGTTACTGTCTTTATCCCCTAAAAAATTTAGACTAGTTCTCTATAATCCTGCCTGTTTGGGGCTGGGGATGTGGCTCAAGCTGTAGCACGCTCCCCTGGTGTGCCTGCCGCCTGGGTTCAATCCTCAGCACCACATACAAACAAAGATGTTGTGTCCGCCAAAAACTGAAAAATAAATATTAAAAATTCTCTCTCTCTTTAAAAAAAATCCTGCCTGTTTTTAAAATGAAATATGAAACTATATTAACTCTTCATATTTTAAGCCTAAAATGTACTAAAATATCACTCTTGTGATAAATATTACAAAGCAATAAAGCATTTGTTTTTTGTGATCTAAGAAGGCATACAACAGTGATATAGAAATATTCTGTATAGATACTGAGCACTTAAAATGTAGCTAGTGTGAGTTAGGAACTGAATTATTAACTTTGATAAATTTACATTAGCATGTTTAAACAGCCACATATGGCTAGTGGCTACCATGTTACAGTTAGCACAGTTACATAAGAAGCTCTTCATACACTTTTAGTTGGCCTAGAAATAGTCAAAATATTTTGTGAGCTTTTTTCAATCAAAATTGCTATTGGCTACAAATTAGAGTACAGGTATTGTTATCACCAGTTTATAAAAAAAAAATGTTTAATCTGCTTATTTGAAAGCAAAATCCTATTTCTGGGCTGGTGTTGTGGCTCAGTAGTAGAGTGCTCACCTAGCATGTGCAAGGCCTTGGGTTCGATCCTCAGCACCACATAAAAATGAATAAGTAAAACAAAGGTATTATGTCCAACTAAAAAATAAATATTTTTTTAAAAATCCTGTTTCTGCCTTTGCTAACACAAATGGTAGTCAACTTCAAAGCATCTTGTGAAATAGTTTTGAAGTAGATAAGAAAGAAACATTCCCAACTCCAACTGAAATTAAGACTTAATGGTTTACTCAAATATACAGTATTTGTTGATAAAATAATGATTTCCCACTAGAATTTTTAAGTTTATTACTTCCAACTTTGTGGTAATGCATCAAGTGAGGGGATTATGATCAGAGATGTTTGTTTCTTACAATTGTCAATTTAATCTTTAAAATGTTCTGTTGATTTTTCTTACATCTAAAATTGTCTTCTTCTATGATCTCTTTATGCCTCCTCTGACCTGCCTCTTTTTTTCCTTTTTTGCTTCTCTATTTAAAATGATCAAACCAGTCCAACTACCAATTTTCAGAAGCATATTCTAATTGTATTGAGATAAACACTAGAGATAATTATCTCATGTTTGTGTGTGTGTGTGTGTGTTTTCAGTGCTTTTGATTCATTTTAAGTATTTACAGGAGTTGTCTAGGGCTATGTCAGTTAATAGATCAGAGTACTAAATCAAGAATAAGAGGGCTACAATTACAGTTAAGTAGTACAGCACTTGCCTAGCTTGCTTCAGACCCTGAGTTCCATCCCCAGCATCATCAAAGAAAAAGAATAAGGGTAGGATGTGCCCTAAAAGAATATATGAGAGTGTTTTTAAAAGAGATGCTGTAGTGAAGTATTTTGTATCAGTACTTAATTCCATCCACTCACCTTTCTCTTCTCTTTTCTGTAACAGACTTCCATATGGATTTTAGCCATATCTGTCTTTATACCATTTAATGGTATTATTTTTAAATAAGAGAATCATCATCATGTAGAAATGCCAAACTTCCTATTCCATTGTTTATCAGATATGTTCATGTTAAACACTAGATGCCTTTTCTAGATTATCATGACATGATATGTATTTAATTCCATAATTAAAACTAGGAATTTTTGGTAACCTATAACAATATTATATGCTTAAACAAGATAACCTCTAACTTATGCCCAAAACAAATAAAAACCATTAAATTAAGAATAATAGGAGCTGGGGATGTGGCTCAAGCGATAGCGTGCTCGCCTGGCATGCGTGCGGCCCGGGTTCGATCCTCAGCACCACATACAAACAAGGATGTTGTGTGTCCACCGAAAACTGAAAAATAAATATTAAAAAATCTCTCTCTCTCTCTCTTTAAAAAGAAAAAGAATAATAGGCTATCTTATGAGCCTTCCATTGTATTTGCTACTTGTTTTTATTTAAATAAGTATGGTAAAGCAAAAAAGAAATCTTTTCAAAATTATAACAAGATTAAGAAAATTCAGTTAATTTACTTTTTATCTTAAGATGGTTGAAAACATCACTATTCATCAATTTTAATAGGATGCCTGATTGTTGCATAAAAGCCACTACTGTTCTGCATGAGCATGATACATTTCCATTAGACAGTTTATCTAGGTGTATGTTTGCTCAGTTCCTAACTACTGGAATTTTTTTAATCATAAAGCATAGGTTGGAAAAATAAGGCTAGAGGAGGGGGCAATAGAAACAATAAAAATCTATATATGGATTCAACTTGATTATATGGTAAATATTTTAATTCCATGATTACTTTGGCTGACAGATCAAAGATACCAAAAATATAATCTCAGAAATATAATATTTGTTTTGAAAAAAACCCCAACAACTGAAAGAAATTCCCAGTTTTCTTGGAGCCAAAATCACTCTAGCCAGTTTTCTAGGTCTGTATCAAAAAAAAAAAAAAAAAAAAAAACAATTAATTTGGAGGTCAACATTTAAAATACCAATTGTTGGGCTGAAATTGTGGCTCAGTGGTAGAGTGCTCGCCTAGCATGCATGAGGCACTGGGTTTGATCCTCAGCACCACATAAAAATAAAATAAAGATGTTGTGTCCACCTAAAACTAAAAATAAATATTTTAAAGAAATACCAATTGTCTGCTTCCTTCCCTTCAACCAAAACAATTACCAAAACATGTCATAAGAAAAAAGCAATATCTTTTATTATATGCTATTTTCCCTTTAACACACAAGCTGTAGCCCCATGTGTGTCCTTGCAGTTCCTTAAATAAACTAAATTTATTTATTGCCTCAGAATTTTCATACACATAATTCCATTCATGAAAAGTTCTTCTCTTTTTTCTGGCTTTCCTACCCAAACCTGAGGTCTCAGTTTAAATATTATTTCTTCAAAGGAGATCTTTATACTCCCTTCTCTTGTCCCATAATTTTTCTTCATAGCACCTAATTTGTAATTAGCAGATACCCACTTAACTAAATATATAATGTCTGTTACTTGTAAACTGTAACCAAAAGCTGTTTTTTTCATCTAACACCTAGCCCACTGTCTGTTACAGCAAGGATTAATATTTTTTAATAATAGAATAAATAAATACTTTTGTCAGTTTGATTTAAATGAACAACTAAAAGTCAAAAACAGTATTCCACATGGTTTTACCATTGAGTATGAAGCCACTCCACCTCCTTTCTCCCTACTGCCATTTACTACCTATTTAAATCCTCTCTGCCGCAGCGGCTGGAGCAAAATAATTGGGGGGTGAGGAACAACTTGTGAATGTTGATACAGCAGGAGTGGAAGCCCTTTATTGTAGGACAACAGAGGTATTTATACATTTTGCACAGCTTATCTTAATTAGCATAAACTAGATACATCAGTCAACCAATAAGGAATCTCCAAACTCAATGGCTCGCTTTTGTTAGTTCTCAAACCACTCCCTCTGGCATTTTGCCAGGCACCATCCAGACTTGTTTACGAACTCTAACATTCCCCTGGCAAAATGCCAGGTGTTATTTTGACTTGTTTACAGACTCTAACACCTCTCTACTCACTATGGTATTCCAACAGGGGCAATAGTCATTCTTCATTTAGATGATGCATTACAATTCCATCAGGATTCCATTTTCTACAATATTTTCAACTGCCAATTATCTTTCCTACAGCAATTAGATTTCCTTACTAGGGTACTCAGATTTTAAAGTCACAGATCACCAAGTTCAACAGAATATCATTGTAATATTTTCAATATTCTGAAATACTAGAGGATTACTATCATCACCCAAAAGCTCAAATAAAAGTGATGACTTCTTGATTAGAAGTTCGTTGGACTAGACAAGGGGAATTTAGGGAAGGGAGGAAGGATGAGAATAAGGAAAGACAATATAATGAATTGGACATATATTTCCTATCTGCATATATGAATATACAACCAAAGTAACTCCATGTCATGTGCAACCACAATAATGGGATCTTAACTGGAATAAGTTATATTCATTCTGTATATGTATAATATTTGAAAATATACAAGCATGTAAAAAATTTTAAGATAAAAGTGATGACTTCTTGTTTTTTTTTTTTTTTAGAGAGAGAGAAGATAGAGAATTTTTTAATATTTATGTTTCAGTTTTCGGTGGACACAACTTTTTTTTTTTTTATGTGGTGCTGAGGATCAAACCCAGAGCCCCGCGCATGCCAGGCGAGCACGTTACTGCTTGAGCCACATCCCCAGCCCGACTTCTTGTTTTTAACCATGTGGTGTACATGGTACAAGTATATCATGCCATTATCTTTAGGCATGTCCTGCTCTGCAGTATCACAGATTGAGGTTCTCTTCTTGGCCACAGTAGATTTTAGGTTAAAAAAAATATGAAAGTTCCTAGGTTAGGAAAGGCAAAATAAAGGAAACTATATTTATTAAGCACATATTATATACCAGATACTGTACAAATACTTATTGATCCTCATCACAATGCAGTGATATAGTCTTCCCATTTTACATGCAAAAAAAATTTTTTTCTGACATTGTAGGTTGTCGTTTAAATTTTCCTATTAACATGAATTTCCAGTTATTTGATTCTATCTTCCCTATTTTAGAAAATTTGGTAGTTATATATCAGAAAAGCCTACTTCCACTCAATAAATATTAATTTAATAAAATAAGTTTCACAGTAAATCAATGGATCTTGAAAATTAAAAGTTAACCATCCTGTATCAGATTGCATTCTTGACTAGCCCTTTTTAATGACCATCTGAGGTACTAAGACTTCTTGCTTGGTTTCTACCTTTGTTATTACACACACACACACACACACACAAACATTATCATCATTCATCTCACTTTGATTTTCTAGGTTTACTGTCCTTAGTCTTGTGGAGAATGGAAAATAAACCTGATGAACAATACTTGTTGGATGTTCTTAATCATAGAACAACTCCTCCAGCTTCTGATCAAAAGTAGTACCCAAACAGGGTTCACTTGATTCAGAATTATATAAAAAGGGGACTATTTTGCTTATATCTATACTCAAGGAGAACTCAGAAGCTTTCCTTCAAAGTTCTTCAACCCTGCATGTAAGGACCAGGAGTAGAAAATTTTATGTCCCCTCACGCTTCCCTTTGAAGGAGATTTTGGTCCACAGCTATACTCTTGAGCAAATAAAAATCTTAAATCTCCTCATCACCTCCTTTATTAGATTTCTATTTCTTCATTTCATTCCTAGTTTCTTTGAACCTTGTAATAGTATAGATAAAAATATTGTTAAGGAGTAAGCAAGCCTAGGATGAGAAGGACTAGCTTATTTGTGCTATACCCCAACAAACACTGAAGTTTTTTGTTTTTTTAAGTTGCAGATTTTTCAAGCCTCCTTTGCATTGACACACTCTCCACTTCTACCCAGGGTTTTTAGGACTGAGATAGAAAAAAAATGAGACTGACAGTATTTCTCAGTTCAAGGGTATGTGGTGTGAAGAGCATCAACCAGCATCACTTCACATTTCTAACAAAATATGTAGGGAAATAACTAGGATCTATGTCCTTTATCTTCTTTTCCCACTAGAGTGTTCTTGGAGGAATTGGTTTCAAGAAAATAGAATCACATATAAATGTATCCAGCTGGAAGCCTTCAAAGGATGCTGTAGCTGTAGGAAAGGCTTTCTATACTGATACCAGCCACAGATGCATATAGTTCAGGCACCACCAACTCTGGTACTTGCAGAACAGCCTTGTCATCAGCAGTTCTAGCAGCACCTTCTAGGCGAAAGCGCAGCTCTCTGGGTAAGGGACGATTGTCCTCACTCCAACGCCAACAGGACTTCATAATATTGTACCTGATAAGGGGACAAGAGAAACAGGCAAATGTATAAGAAACATGTCTCACCAGGCGAGGTGGCACACGCCAGGCAATGTGGCACACTCCCGCAGCTTGGGAGGCTGAGGCAGGAGGGTCATGAGTTCAAAGCCAGTTTCAGCAAAATCGAGGTGCTAAGCAACTCAGTGAGACCCTGTTACTAAATAAAATACAAAATAGGGCTGGGGCTGGGGCTCAGTGGTCGAGTGCCCCTGAGTTCAATCCCTAGTACCAAAAAGAAAAAAAGAAACATGTCTCCTCTCTCAACATATCTTAACACACACACATACACCCCCAAAAACAAAGAAACCCTGCTATTCTTTGCCCTGTCTCATTCCCAGAGACCGATAATTATTTTTATTTTTTTAATGTCAAGTGTCTTAATGTCCTCTTCTCATTGGGACTTCTTTTGTTTCTTTCCATGTTTTTTTTCATTGGTGCCTGGAACTTCTTTTATAATAGAAAAGACTAAAGATTTTTCAAACTACAGAGTATGATGGGACAGTTTTTTTCATTGTGCATTGTTCATCGTATATTGTAGTAAATAGTGCACACTAAATGAATGGCTAGAACAAAACATGTTTTTTTACTCTGTAACATGGGGTGGAAGTTTTAATTATTGTACTATATTGCTGCACACTTTATGTTGATCTTTATGTTATTTCAGATATTCATCAAAATGTTATGTTTAAGGTAAGATACTTTGTCAGTTAAATGTTTCTGCTAGTATCAAGGATAGCCCTTTACACACAGAAACCTACAGGAAATATTTGGCAGCAGTTTCATTATAGATACCCAGCTAGCATTACTGTACTGTGCATATGTGTATATACTTAAGATATTTAAACTTTATAATCTGCTTCACAGAGTAATGATTTAGAGCTTAAAAATTTTACAAATAATAATCTACTAGAAATGTTCACTAACATGTTATGTCTGCCGTCTTCTTAAACATAGTTTAACTTTTTCTTACGTTCCATAATAGTCCCCTTTTGAACTTCATTAATAAAAATATTCTGCATGTAATTTTAAATTTTCTTATTTTATGCCTTCAGAGTGGTTTGCCAGTGGTTCCTTTCTGCTGAGAATATTGGATCTTCCTTATGCCTTTGTAATTTCTACTATCTTCCCTTTTTCAGGTTAGTTCTATCATACTGAGAGCTGAGAAAACAGCAGTAGTTTTTAAAAGTTAAATAATGAATAAGAGTCAGTAAACTCTGAATGAATAAATCTAGTACAATTGATTTTATGAGAGCTATCTTTGAACTGAGGCTGGCAGACGATTGGCATTTACACAAAGCAATAATGTACTTACATTTCATTTAATCTATTTCCTGCCTATTTTAGGAGATCCCTACAGAATTAAACAAATTTTATCAAATTAGATTCCTAATATAGTTCTGGTTTTGCCTCAATATTTTGTGTATGATAATGTGAGTGTATACACACACATACATGATATTTATGCATACATGATATATTAGCAAATGTGTTTTACCTCTTGGGTTTTGTCTAAGTCCATGCATTAGCACCTAAAGACAACTGAGGATCATCTGAGCCACTTTGAAAAGAGAGTGATTGATAGGAAGCAAAAAATATTTATAATTAGAGAAAAGCAGACCTTCAAAATTCACTTACATAGTATGTGTGCAGCTACTGGGTCTCTTCATGATTTTTCTCCTCTGAAGATACTGTAGAATGCTGGTAGGAGGGACTTCAGGATATGGTGGTGCCCCTGTCAATATGGAAAGAATGAGAGTAGCAAGAGAACTTTAGTGTCATAAAATATGAACTTCAAATAACATTACTCTTCATTCACTTGGGCTAATTGTTAGCAAAAGATAAATCCATAGGGAAAATACTAGATACAAGACAGTTGTCCCCTGCTGTTCTAGTAAGGATGTAGCATAGTGAATTTGGGGAAAAGAGAATCTTTTTTTTTTTTAGAGAGAGAGAGAGAGAGAGAGAGAGAGAGAGAGAGAATTTCAATATTTATTTTTCAGTTTTTGGCGGACACAACATCTTTGTTGGTATGTGGTGCTAAGGATTGAACCCAGGCTGCACGCATGCCAGGCGAGTGCGCTACCGATTGAGCCACATCCCCAGCCCGGAAAAGAGAATCTTGAGTCTTTAGGAAAGTAATAAAATAATGCAAAGTAAGAAATAAGACCTTTCCTCCACTCTTCATAACATGGAAAGGTGCTACAGTTTCTTAGTTGAATCAATAAGTCTAAAGAAAACATGTTTACACAAAATCAGTGTAGGAATTATCCTTTGGATAAGAAAAAATCTCTTGGAATTAATATTGCTGGATTGAAAGAAAGGAAGAGAGCAAAAAGAAAGTTAAGAGACGGGAAGGGAGGGAAGGAGTAGAGTAAGAGGGAATCATCACTTTACAAGACTTCTCAGGAATCAGGCTTGGAAGTCATATCAACCCATTTAATCTTCAGGCCTATTCTAAAACACTCTCTCAAAAAAAATCTACACCCAAATAAACCTACTTGTATATTTGCATCCAGTCACACACTATTGAAGATCATGCTTACCTAGAGTCACCATCTCATAAAGCAGGATCCCAAAGGACCAGCTGTAAAAAAAATAAAACCATCTACTTAACTTCTATTTTTTCTTTCCTAGAGAGCTCACTTAAAATATAGAAACCTTCAGTAATAGTACCATAAAGAAGGTAATAAAGAAGAATGAAGGGGTATCTGATAAAATAAGCAAAGTAATAATGCATTCCTGGCTAGGTGCAGTGGCTCATACCTATAATCCCAGACAAAGGATGATTGCAAGCTCAAGGCCATCCTGGGCAATTTAATGAGACCTTGTCTCAAATAAAAATAAAAAACAAAAAGGC
Source organism: Urocitellus parryii (assembly GCF_045843805.1). Classification (NCBI taxonomy): domain Eukaryota; kingdom Metazoa; phylum Chordata; class Mammalia; order Rodentia; family Sciuridae; genus Urocitellus; species Urocitellus parryii. The sequence continues at coordinate 99,069,452 of NC_135535.1, read as the reverse complement.
TAGGGATGTAGCTCAGTTGTAGAGTTCCCTGGGTGCCACAGACAAAGGAAGAAAAAGAGAGAAACATTCCTGTACAATTCCCTTAGATTCTAATTTCTTTGAAGATTGAATGTATATTTCTTCTATATTTAACATGAATAGATGTTTACTATTATTTGTGTGTGTGCGCATGCGCACACAATCACATAAATCCACTCACCCATAGAGAAATTTCTTTTGCATCTTTTTTCATTCTTTCCACCACTTTCTGCTAAGGTTTTAGTCTTGTTCTTAGCACAAGCCAAACAAGGTTATCATATATCCTCTATTTTCTCAGTAAATCTAATTGCCCAAAACTAGGAAAAATAATAACAGAGCAAGCTTTATATGTTGTTGGAATGAGTATTTGCTTAAGCAATATGATTTGAAAGATGTATATAATACTATAGTAAAAATCATTACATTTTAGTCATAAAATAGATACATTACAACATGTATCTGTTGAAAAGCAGATATTAGTAAAACATTGATGGAAGTTTTTAACCAAAATCATATTAACTAATGTACTAAATTTCCTCTACCACTCATGACACTCATAGCTATTAGGATACTCTACATTCCATCTCTGAGCTTCTTCAAGCACTTGAGTTATATGGTTACCAAAAATAGTCAATTGTGATTCTTTACAAGCCTGTTTACACCAATTGTACATGTAACTGTAATTGTGTATTATTATATAAGCAAATAAATACTATAAAAGATGATTGAATATAAATATTATCTCTGTGAAAAGTAAGTTGAATGCCTTGAAAACAATCTATAAAAGTATACTACTAAAAAGAAAGCGTTATGATGAGAATAGGGTCATGTAAAGTTGTGGTGAATAAGAAGCACTAACCTCCCACTATTTGATCCTGTCCCTGCCCTATCTTTGACGAGAGGGACTCCAGCTCTGGTACATGTGACCTCCTGGCATTTCCTGGAATTTGCCTGTCTTATCCAAATCTCTAATGAATGACTTGTATAAGAATCTGTCTGTGCCTTATGAAAATCTCTCCGTAAGCCAGATGCAGTGGTGCATACCTGTAATCCCAGCAACTCAGGAGGCTGAGGCAGGAAGATGAAGTTCAAAGCCAGCCTCAGCAACAGTGAGGTGCTAAGCAATTTAGTGAGACTCTGTCTCCAAATAAAGTACAAAACAGGGTGGAGGATGTGGCTCAGTGGTTGAGTGCCCCTGAGTTCAATCCCTGGTAACCTCCCCCAAACAAAGAAGGAGAAAAAAGAAAACAAATAAAACTTTGGCTTGTTGAGGTATTGTAAAATTGTGTGGGTGAGAACAGTAGAAAATTAAAATAATAATAATAACAAGTATGCAGTCAAATTGTTGTGCAAATGTTTTTAAGTTTCTCACTGCACTTAGAACCATCCCAAATTGGAACCCAAAGTTAGTCATTAGAGGTGCTATTCAGACAAGAAACAGGACATATGACTTCATTTAGAAGCCCCGTTCTCTCTTAATGCAGCTTTTCCCCTTCTTCAAAAGATTTATAAATAAATTGTAATGCTGTCATATGTAACAAATTAGAATAAAAAGAATTTTTTTAAATTGATAAAGAAATACACATGTATATGTTTTAAGTTAAAATTAAGAATTGTGGAGCTGGGGATGTGGCTCAAGTGGTAGTGCGCTCGCCTGGCATGCGTGCGGTACAGGTTCAATCCTCAGCACCACATACAAACAAAGATGTTGTGTCCACCAAAAACTAAAAAATAAATATTAAAAAAAAATTCATTCTCTCTCTCTCTCTCTCTCTCTCTCTCTCTCTCTCTCTCTCTCTCTCTAAAAAAAATTAATTGTGGTCTGAGTATTTTTACTTTAGGGATTCTTTACTTAACTAGTCTTCTGATTAAGTGGGCTCACACCCTTCAGGTTTAAAGCAAAACTACTAGATTAAGTCCTCAGATATTGGTGTGAGTAATCTTTGCAATTTTTTTCTTTCCTAATGTAAGCTTCTAATCCAATACAGAAGGAATGCTTGAAAAAGCATTCAAAGGGGATTGCAAGCAGAGACCAAACATGTACTCTGTATCATAACATTTCTTCTTGAGAGTATTTCTGACTTCTGAGTATAAATCTCATTTGTAGACATACTTGACAATACACCCAATAATAATCAGGGAGAACACTCAGGTCATGAAGAGAATATATCCAAAGGGCAGGAACAAACCATACATGTCTCCTCTGATGCCAGCAGGTCTCAGGAGAAGCCGTTCTGGGGCAAGCCACTTGAGAGGGATGGTCCGAGCAGAAGAGATGGCTCCAAGGGCATGAACTTCATAAGCCAAGCCCAATCCACAGAGTTTAACAGTCAGATCACTTTGGATCAGGATATTCCTGGCTGCCACATCCCCATGGAACAGATGCTTATCCTGCAGAAATTCCTGACAGTATAGGTCAAAGATAATCAGCTGTCTGAAGGTCACTGCTCAGTTTGCAGATGAGACATACTAGGAAGCCTCAAAAAGATAAGGGCACTTCCTACTCTAAACAAGTCTCATTACTTGATGTCATATCACTCCAGATATTTTACCTTATTTTTAAGATAACCAAACTGAGCAAATAATCCAATCGACATTAATGCTGGATTTATTTACTTATTTAGTTTTGTAGTGCTGAGAATCAAACCCAGAGCCTCATGCATGCAAGGCAAATGCTGCTACTCCCTCATCCCTAATACAGGATTTTGAAAGTATTAATTCCAAATTCCATCTGCAATAAAATTACTCCCTTTCTGTTAAAATATTTCAATGTCTTATATGTATTCTTTATTCAGCAATTGCTCCTTTGTGCTGATGTTTACATTACATGTTTGCTTTCTTTTTTAGAATACAGGTGCAAATACCTCTACCTTTTTATTACTACTGTCCAAGTGTTTCTGGCACATAAGAAATGCTTGTTAAAACCCATGTCATATCAAATTCAAAACTTACCTTATATACTTTATCTCCTTTGACCTTCCAAACAGTTTTGTGAGCTTAGCCAACCTGATTGCTATTTATCTATTTGGTCGATGATCAAACAGGCTTAGAGAGAGTGACTTGTCCAAGGTTAGGTAGTGATAGTGTTGGGATTGAGTACCACATCATCTGACTACCACTTTCTAGTAAGTCCCATTGAAGATTAGTTGTCATCTACCAGATATGAACCCAGTTAGATATTAGAAAGGGAGTAGAATTCATAGCAAAATTAAGTATCATACTATTGAATTTATGTAAAATTTTATTGTCTCCCTAAAATAACTGGATTAACTGATTTAGGGAAGTATCTTTTGGATAAATTTAAATGATTACACAAAACTACAGAGTAACTAAGTGATAGTAACTAGAGTATGGTATTCTAATTCACAGAAAATACAACAAAAACTCTACTAATAATTCTATTTTTTATTTAATGACCCATTTTAGTTTTTATTCTACTAATAGTTCTTAAGTCAAGTTCCAAATTAGAATTGCCAGAAAGCTTTTTTAAAACATAATATTTGCACCCTGAATTCACTAAACCATAATTTAGGACAATAAATCTGATAACCTATATTGTAAAGAAGTATCAAAATTATTCTAGTGCAGACTTTAAAGCATTTCAGACCCACTGTTACTGATGGCCTAGATTTGCTGGGGTACAAATCTACTCAAAGTTGATGGAGAAATCAAGAAGTTGTACATGGCTAAAAAGATAGAAGTTCCAAATTATGATTGCTAATCAAGGATAGTATAAAAATTTTAAAGAGTGAGCTGTAATTTCCAATTGTTGATGAAGAAGCAAATAGTGATGATTATTTCTCTCTCATGAGGTTTTAGAACAAAAAAATTATATGGTCATGAGAAGAATTAAGGAAAGTGTTGACTTTGAGTTTGTTAAAAGTAACAACAAATAGTATGATATTGCCTGTTATAGGTAATACAGGGCCCTGATGAATGCACTGGTTTCATCAATTAGCCTCATAAGGCACCTCAACAATTAAGGATCACAACAAGGTAGACTATAGTCTGACATCCTAACTTTACCAAGGGATCATACCAGCTAAGTGCTCCATACGCTGAAGATAATATTAAATATATGGTGTGTACCCATCCTGTCCATTGGGAGCTTCAGATACAACTCTTGCTTTTTTCTCACCTTCCCAACTTCTTTTAACCTTCAATTCCTCCTGATCCTGCTTAGATCCCTGGTATATTTCACACATTAGGGTGGCAAGATATATCAAAGAGTTAAAATGGTAGCTTCACAGAACCTCGATTTTCTGTAGCAAATGCTAATTTTAAACACAATTATCTGAGTGATTTCATAGCATAATCTAAATTTCCTGAATGATTCACATAAAGATAAATATTTCTCTTAAACTCAGAGTTCTAAAACCTTTTTATTTAGGTTGTTTTAAAATAAAAGAGTGATTCTACTGTCTCCCCTTCACATTCTTCCTCTTTCACTTGTTTCTTATTCTTTTTTAAGTATGTGCACTCCCTATCACATTCACTATCAAATCAAGTTTCCAACCAAACATGTTCCAAACCAGTTTGTCTTGTTTTCCAGATATGAATTTGTATACTTCTGGCTCTGTAGCCTTTCATCCATTCAGTTTCTCTTCCCATATCTTCTCCCAACTTGCTCCCCAAATTTCCCCTTTCACATTAGTTCTTAAAAGTGTACATAGATAAATAAGAGTATAAAGCAAATGGGCACATAGCTCTTGGCACTATCTTTTGAATATTAAAATTGAGTAAACTTTTAAAATCTTCCCTGTTCCTTCCAGAAATCCTAAACTGACTACCTCCTCCCTGGAAATACCAATTCTGTAGTAGATTATCTAAATGATTTCACAAAGAAGGAACTAAAATTAATTATCAGTGCATGACTATCTGCCCCTGATCTCTAATTTAAAATATATGCCCCATTTGGGAATCTGAACATGGGAACAATGACACCAAATACTAGGCTAATGAGAAAAATCCCCACCCTTGGTTTTTATTTTGCCTAGTCTTACCAGACCCAAAAGGACCTGCTTTCCAATGTGATAGACTTGCTTTTCTGTGAGATCATAGAGAAGACCATCCATGGTCATCACATCCTAAAGAGATAGAGAAAAAACATTATATCAAAGTGGCATTAACACATTTGATTTTTTAAAAAGTACAATAGATATAATCTGAAATACAAATATATGAAGGCTAAGGAAAACACACAAAAACAAAGGATAAAAAGTCAAAGAGAGATTGATAGGAGAAGTCTTCAGGCAGAAAAGTATCATGATTTATTGGATTGGAAGATTAATGAAGAATAGAAATGAACCCTGGGTAAGAATGACAAGCATATATAAGGTTATCCATTGTCATTTTTCTGAAGCAGTGTGTCTGTGTCCATGTGGTTAACAGCACATCACCTCAATGCATTCTGGCTTTTACAGAAGGCCTATAAAGCACCAATTTCCATGGAATATAGAGTGAGCAAAATAAACATAGTTGTTTCTGCCACTTATTTTGTGTAGATGTGTGACTTATAATCAAATAATCCTATGTCAATTAGAAGCAAATAATCATAAAGAAATTGTTAGAGATGTTTAAGTACCATAAAAGAACTGCACAGAGGGTTAAAAGAGTATATGATGGTAGGATGAAGAGAACTGATCAGTTGGAAAGATGAAGAATAAGTGAATATTACCTGCACAGAAGAGAAAGAAGTAGTTCTGTGTCAAAAGAAAATTATATGAGAAGGACATTAGAATTCCTTTTTCATATGTGTTCAGTTGTACAATATAATCAGTATATTGTAAAGATTTATTAATATTGAATTTGCATGTCAGCAAGTGAGGAACTAGGGAAACAGTGGCCCTTCAGAAAGAGGACTATGTAGAGAACTAGGAAAATTATAAGGAAAAGAAATCCCATCTAAGTCTGGAAAATTATGAACATTTTATGGGGGATGGGTGGGTCCCAGGGATGGAATTCAGGGGCAATCGACCACCAAGCCATAACCCCAGTCCTGTTTTGTATTTTGTTTAAGGGTCTCACTAAGTTGTTTAGCACCTTGCTCTTGCTGAGGCTGACTTTGAAGCCTCGATCCTCTTGCCTCAGCCTCCTAAGCTTCTGGGATTACTTATCTCACCGTGCCCAGCATGTTTGTTTATTTTTTAATGTGAGTTTGAGGTATAAAAATATAAAAGCTGAATGCTTTCCTCCTCAATACTAGAACACTAGAATAATGTTAAAAAAATACACTTAAATAGTAACAACAGAATTAAAATCATCATAACAAAAATAGTTGTTATATAATTGTCATTATAATAATTTTTACATACATAATGTCTCTGATTTTTTGAGCAATGCTCATTCCCTTATTTTTTTATTAATTAATTAATTTATCTTAATTAGGTATGACAGCAGAATGCATTTTGATTCATTGTACACAAATGTAGCACAAATTTTCATTTCTCTGGTCATACACAATGTAGTCATACCATATGTGCAGTCATACCTAGGGTAATGATGTCCATCTCATTCTATCATCTTTCCTGCCTGCATACACTCCCCTTTGCCCAATCAAAGTTCCTCTATTTTTCCCATTCTCCCCACCCCCATTTTTTCAGCGTCCACTTATCAGAGAGAACATTCAGTCTTTGGTTTTTTGGGATTGGCTTACTTCGATTAGCATGATATTCTCCAACTAAACTCCAGGATATATAAGCAACCCAATCAATAAATGGGATAAGGAGCTGAACAGACACTTCTCAGAGGAAGATATACATTCAATTAACAAATATATGAAAAAATGTTCAACATCTCTAGTAATTAGAGAAATGCAAATCAAAACTACTCTAAGATTTCATCTCACACCAGTCAGAATGGCAGTTATTAAGAATACAGATAACAATAAATATTGGCGAGGATGTGGGGGAAAGGGCACAGTCATACATTGCTGGTGGGACTGCAAATTGGTGCAGCCAATATGGAAAGCAGTATAGAATGGAACCACCCTTTGACCCAGCTATACCACTTCTCAGTCTATACCCAAAGGACTTAAAATCAACACACCATATAGTAACACAGCCAAATCAATATTTATAGCCGCTCA